>NC_072488.1:29237307-29548076 GCF_027574615.1 Eptesicus fuscus | reverse complement strand
CCCTATATAATAAAAGCCTAATATGCTAAGTATTTGGTCGTCTGGTTGTCCGTTCAACCAATCAAAGCATAATATGCTAATGATATGCTAAGGCCACTCAACCGCTCGCTATGATGTGCACTGACCACCAGGGGGCAGATGCTTCGACTAGTAGGTTAGCTTGCTGCTGGAGTCTGGCTGATCAGGACTGAGTGAGATGGGCTGGACATGCCCTGGAGCCCTCCTGCGGTCCCTCCCTGGCTGGCCAACCTCCCACATCCCTCCCTAGCTCTGATCATGCACCAGTGGGGTCCCTCGGCCTGGCCTGCACCCTAGCAATCTGGGACCCCTCAGGTGATGTAGGAGAGCCAGTTTCAGCCTTATCTCGCAGGCCAGGCAGAGGGACCTCACTGGTGCACGAATTCGTGCACTGGGCCTCTAGTATATAGATAAGGGTAAAGACCTCATGAATGGGATTAGTGCCCTTAGATTCCAGAGATCTCCCTCACTTCTTCCACCATGGAGGGGACAGGGATATGGCAGTCAGCAGTCTATAAACCAGGCAGCAGGTTCTCACCAGACACCAAATATGCTGGTACCTTGATCCTGGACTCTTCCCTCACCCCAATACAGAACTGTGAGAAATAAATTTCTGTTGTTTATAAACCATGAAGTCTATGGTTATTCTATTATAAAAGCCCAAAGAGACTGATGTTCCATTTAAAAACATTTTTCAGCAAATACTCATTTTTTTTTAATGCTTTGCTCTGTTTTGGCATTATTGAAAATAATTCATTTATTTTAATTAGATAGTCTAAATTTGCCTTGAAGAACAAGAAGGAATTCAGTTGCACTATTGAAGTAATTAACCTGAATTTAACTCAAGAAGTATTATCAAGCACATACAGTGCTAGGCATTTGACTCAGCACAGCAATGTAAGGTTTTTGTAATGAAGTCTTGGAAGAGACAAAGATGCTGGAAAAAAAAACAAAAAACACCCCACCAGAACAGAGACCCACGCCTCAGCCCTGTGATCCTGGAGCTGCCGGGAGAGAGGGTGCCAAGCTGTGTTCTGAGGGGGCCTCACTGAGAACAAGTGACAGGCAGGGCAATTATTTTAAATTCCTAAATCAAAAACACATTGAACTTTGAGTAGAGGAGGAGCAACAAGAAGGGGACGTTATATTCAATGAAACTAAATTGGAAATATGGAGTTAAAATGTGACAAAAGGAAACCCTGGTAATTTCTGGCAGTACAGAGAATGACCAAGGGAAGTTTATCATGCAGTCCCCTTCCTTCCTATTTTAAGTTGTATACAAAGTTATTCACTTGGATGGCGATCTTGTTTTATTTCAGGAAAATAATCATGCTTATGAAGACTTCCATAGCTTTATTTGTAATCTGTTCCTCATCTCTATACCCCCCAAACCATCTTTCATTTTTCAACTGCCAATTCCACCACAGATGTTCGCAAGACTCTTAACTCCTAGGTTTGGGAATAAGTAATTATATAGTTTATTAAAGTAGTCACAAAATGAAAAATGGACCATGTTCTAAAATTTCAGGTAACAGCCAGGTAGGTGTTTGGAATTAAGAAGCCTAGCTAAATAAGATAGCAAAACAAGCTCCTGGTCATACTTAAAGGTACTCATTCAACATCCAATGAGAACATAGTACACAATTTTCAAAATTTGCAATCAGAAGGAAGAAGGAGAAGAGAAGACAGGTTTAATTTCCTGATCCTGCCACAGGCCCATAGGAAAATCTTAAAACAGAAGTTCTCTCAAATGTCCTCCCACCTTCCTTCTGCACACCCTCCATCTCCTAATACGGTTCTTCCCGGGTGCCTCATCTTAGCAGATGTTGCCTTGCATTCCTCACGGGGGCATTCTACTGAGGGCTGCTTCCCTGCCTCCCAGAGAGTCGTAAATAGTGGACCAGAATTGGGTTCCTCATGTTCTATTTCCCTTCCTCCTCCTTTCATAAGACATTTGCAGGACACTGTGAGTGGATCATAAAGGTTCAACTCTTTCAGAGGTGTTTGCATTTTAAAAAGAAGATATATGATAACTCAAATGTATATATTTATACAGAAATTTAGATCGGTAAATTGAGATATTATACATAAAGCACAGAGCCAGGAACTTCCTAGAGGTAATTGTTCTTCCAATTGCTAGTGTAACAAAGTGAAAATTAAAAAATAAAATGGCAGTAGGGGAAGATATTATGATGCATGAGGAGGGTTTGTAGTCATATTTTAGACCTTGTGAGGAGCATAGAATCAGGGTGGGAAAAGGGCTGTGTGGGGGAGAAGGTAGAGCTTTGGTAGTTTGGATAGAATAGTACTAGATTTTCTTCCTTTCTCTTTTTCCCAGTGATAGATTTTTTACAAGGTAGCACTTATAATCTTACTTTGTTTCTATGTCCTTTGAAGAAGTAGAGCCATGCTGTTTTCATGTTTCTGACAAAATGTTTATTTTTTGTATTTGAAACATTATAGAAGAATGCTAGTTGGGGGTTCTAGAGCCATGATATTCCTCCACATTTTACTTATAACTTAAAGTTTACTGCAAGTTTCTTTTTTAAATATCTTTTATTGATTTCTGAGAGGCAGAGAGAGGGAGAGAGATAGAAACATCAATGATGAGGGAGAATCATTGATCGGCTGCCTCCTGCATGCCCCACACGGGGATTGAGCCTGCAACCGAGCATGTGCCCTTGACCAGAATCGAACCCAGGACCATTCTGTCCACAGGTGGATGCTCTATCCACTGAGCCAAACCAGCTAGGGCTACTGCAAGTTTAAAACTTCTTCCTATCCTCCTTGGAACCCATAGTAATTAAAAATCCATTCTCTTAGGTGGTCCTTAATGGGTTTAAGTAGAGATGGAAGAAGTCATTTTTATGCGTTATACCTCGGTTTGAAATGTCATATACATATTTTTTCATGGTATTGTTTGTTTTCTTTTGCACATTTAAAAATCTCTTGAGTACCAGGAAGAATATAACATATAAACATAGACCCAATTTACACAAAAAATATGTGAATTGAGGGGAAGCAGTGATGCACTATTTTCGCATTATGCACTATATATGAAAGGTTGTTTTTCTTTTTTTCTTCCTTTTGATTTTTTTTTTAAAGAGGATATTCCACTGTCTTTGGATAAGTTGAATTTTTTTCTCCTCATGTTTCTTTTATGGATCTTAAGATGCTTTAAATCCTGTATAATAAAGAGCTAATATGCTAATAGACCGAACAGCAGAATGACTGTCTGGACAACCTTCCGGATGAAGCCGGGGCTGCCAGGGCTGAGCCCCTTGCACGAATTTCGTACACCAGGCCTCTAGTTTATTACTAATATGTAGCACAATTCAATATTTATGGGTCTTCCACATTATAAAAATCTGAGTGCATATTCTCTTGTATTTTCAGTTTTATAGGAAACAATTTTAATTTTTCCACTTCACTTAGCCTTTCTCAATTGTCCATTGAAAGTTTGGTCATTCTATTAAGCTTCATTCAATTTTCTGTTAAAAATTTCACTTTTCTTCAAAGCCCTTTCTTCAAAGTTCATCACTTCTCATGTTATTGCTCTTCATACAGACACTCATCAATATTTGAAAGCAGCTATATTATGATTTTTTGGCCATCTGAGCTCTCCAACTGAGATACCACATCTGGTCCATTTCTAGTTATAATTGCACCTGACCCTTCTGACTTTTCAAAGGGCTGGGTAAGGAGAAATCTTGTGTTAGTTTCACAAAAACTGCTTTACTTTCTTTCCTTCCTCATCAATAAAGAGATAAACTCCAAGCCACATAATCATTTCTTGTGGACTTTTTTTTTTTTTTACTTTTATAAGATTTTATTTGAGCCTAACTGATGATATACCCTAGGAAGCAAGATTTCAAACGTTTTTTTTCCTTTCTCTTGTGGATTTTTTTAATAGAGGATGCACAAGGAATGTAACTTTCCAAAATCATGGGCATATGTAAATATTTTTCCTTAAAATATTAAATCGTGAAGACCAGTCTTTTTTAAATTCAGAATTCTGTCCTGATCTGAATATGTAGCATAGAATGTTCTCTCAATTTCTAAGATGAATATTACATCAAATTAGGGAGTTGATTAGGAACTAATATGGTGTTAATATGAGGTCAGAACTTATGACAACCCCATTATGCTTTCAGGAATAGAAAAAGAAGGTTCACCATTTACTAAGGTCGTCGGTCTTAATGTCATCTGTAGTGAAACAATATTTAGAAAAGGTGGTATGTAGAGAAGATGGGTAGGCTCACATGTCTGGTTATGCAGGCTTGAGCTAAATGCTTTGAAGGTGGCATATAGGAAAGCCTAGATTGGTGGTAATATTATGATGAAGGTATTGGGGCAGTGTATTAACACATTTCTTCTGTCTCACTTTTTTTTTTGTTTTGTTTATTTGTTAATCCTCACTCAAAGATATTTTTCTATTGATTTTTTAGAGAGAGTGGAAGGGGAGAGACACACAGAGAGAAACATCGATGTGAGACAGACTGGTTGCTTCCCACACATGTCCAAACTTGCATCCTAGGTATGTGCCTTTGCCTGGGAATCGAACCAGAGACCCTTTGGTGCTTGGGCTGGTGCTCCAAACACTGAGCAAAACTGGCCAGGGCTTTCTGTCTCACTTTTTTTTGATTATTTTTTCTTTTTCTTTTTTTAAAAAATATATTTTATTGATTTTTTTACAGAGAGGAAGAGAGAGGGATAGAGAGTTAGAAACATCGATGAGAGAGAAACATCGATCAGCTGCCTCTTGCACACCCCCCCTACTGGGGATGTGCCCGCAACCAAGGTACGATGCCCTTGACCGGAATCGAACCTGGGACCCTTGAGTCCGCAGGCCGACGCTCTATCCACTGAGCCAAACAGGTTTCGGCTCACATTTTTTTTTTTTTTAAATATGCTTACTAAAGTCTATTCAGTGTAAATAATCATATGTGTTCCTCTTATTAACTACTATTGGAGTTCCTCAGTTATGAAGAGCTCTATGTTCAAAAACAACATTCATTGTGGCAGTCTAAATTGGTTTTCAGCATTTGCTTCGATTCTACTGATTAAGAAAATTGTGCAACTTCATAAAGATTCCATCTTTTCCCATTAAAGATGTATTATATGGAGAACAGAGGAAATGAACGTGATCAAGCATATTTCATGCCTGTAAATCCTTTTTCTATAATAATATAAATAACTATATTTTTTGTTTTTTTCATGGTTGTCAAATCTAATGCTTATTATAGTTCTATCATCTGAGTAAGTTCATAGTCATGTTACTTATTAATTCTTAAGTGCTATGTGAGAAAAATTCCCCTATTAGCAGATTTAGCCAGTTCTTTTAGTAAATAATAATGGGGATAATATGAGGCAAAATTCAGTTTTTCAAATTCCAGCTCCATGGTTTACATAGTTAAAGTTAAGTATCTTACAGTTAAGTATCTTATGACAACTTTACAGATATAACCCCAAAATAGTGACTGACTGAAATTAACTTAATTTCCACTTGCCATTTACCTTCTAATTACTTAATAGCATCAGTAATATTCTTCACAAATAGCAGGTTTCTAGAAGACAGTGAGTGGCTCAATGAAGATTAGCTACTGAAATGTTTTAGCAAAAACATTTCTGAAGTATTTGGAAACTGAGAAATTATTGTAAAAGATTCAGCATCAAACTTGACAGTATCAATCAATAACAAAGGCAACAAATCAGTTGTGAAATTAAAAACCAATTTAGACAAAAGTGAATTTGCTGAAATACAAAATTAACCATTCCTTTTCCTGTTTTAATGTTTGAAAGTCAGGAAATATTGCCTGCTTTATTTTAATATCTGCAAGGAGAAATTGGACTTTGCCATTAATGTAGCTGTATTATTTTCAAGATTAAAGGTGTTTCCGTTTTCAAGAGCCTGCTAATTCTTGGGATAAGAACTTCAAATGGACATGGCTTTCCTGTCTGTTCTATAAGGTCATTGAATTTACAACAACTTCTGAGCTTCTGTCCTGAGTACTTTCTGGGTCCCTTGTACTTGTCAGATCAGGGCAGATTTCATATCCGCACACCTTGCTTTGAATGAAGTAGGTCTGGATCCTTCAGGTTAGACAACTAAAAGATGTCTGGAAGAAAAGAGGATTCCTCAAAGTCAAGTTTGGGCCAGGAAAATTTCTCACGTTTCCATAGGCTTTAAATTTGTAGACAAGATAGGCAAGACCTATATGAGAATATATCATTGATTAGACTATATCATTTACTGGGCACATTGTATGCCCATTTATTCTGCAAATAACATTGTGACGTAAATATTTTATAGATGAAGAGCTTCTCAGAGTGGTTATAGTTTCACGGGTAAGTAGCAGAATTGGGATCATATCCAGATTGAACTGAGTCCAAAGCCGTTTGTATTTCCACGCTACTTCCATTTGTGAAGGGAGGAGGTAAGCCAATTAGAATAGTATATGCCTGGGAGGCAGGTAATGATGCATATTACACAATAAAATGGGCTTCCTCTTGGAGGCTAGATTGACTGTGAATGTGTATGCAGCATCAAAGATAATGTAAAAAGGATGGGTTTGTATTTATGTGTGAAGATCTTTAGAAACCAACACATCTGTCAGCCAGGCTTCGGTTCACGAGTCAGTGTCGATTCCATTTGAGCCAGGTAGATCCCATAATGTGATAGCTTGATACCCACCCAGATTGTTGTTTCATTCTAGAAATTGCGACCTAATTTGTCTAATTAGTGCAATACTTTCTAACTTATTTCTGTCAAGTGATGTTAGACTTGACAGATAATACAGACACCAGGGCTTTAAAAATGTCAATGTGAAAAACTCTTATCTTCATTTTTTTTCATCCACCGAAAGGTTTATTATTCTAACATGCAATTACCCAATAGGAAATTTCTACAGAGATGGATAGAACTGTTTAGACATAGACAAGCCATTTTTTAAAACACATTAGAGAGAGAGAGACCAAGACAGTTCCAAAAAAATGGAGTGGCTTCGCTGGTTCACCTTCCCATAATTGTATGGTCAGCATCTAGCTCTGCCACGCAGATTGAGAGCATAATTCATCTTGTTGATGCCAGTCCTGCCTTGAAGCTTGTGCTTGTGCCTGGAGATGAGCCTTATCGGTCAGATAGCAATTCGGTTAAATGAATTCAATTTGTTTCTCACTCTGTAGGTCTTATCTAATTTTATTCTCCACAGGGAAGGAATTCTGGTTGCGGGGGGCGGGGTGGGGAGGGGGCACTTTTGTCGTTTCACCAAAGTGTGTGGCAGGAGAAATTTCCATTCCTAGACGGAGGGAGAAGGTCAAGAGGACAGTGATCAGTTATGTTCAGAAGAGATTAATGACAGTACACTTGCTTTTGTGGGAAAATATTCCATCACTGAGTGCATAACAACAAAAGTGGGCAAGCTGAGCCTCTGTGTTCTCTTGTGTATATCTGGAATAAGAATTCAGACATTATGCATCTTCTTTAATAAGGAATGATTTGCAAGTAAGTCACTCACATGCTCCATAAGTATTGATTAACGTAGAACCCACCTGCCCAGAATGCTATCGTTCTCATTATTTACTTATTTATTTTTGTAAATAACAAAAGCTTGAAACTAAAAGGGTAAATTCCTTTTGCTAATGCAGCAGAATGTTTAGGGGCACAGGCACTTTCATGAATGCCATACATGACCAGTGTCTCCCACTAATAAGAAGTAATATGTTGGAAACTTTAGACTTTAATTTTCCTGTTTATTTGCTCTTTTCACCCTGGTTTGGGATCTTAATATATCAGATGTCAAAATGGATTTAGTTAAACTTGCACTTCAGGAGAAAGATTTTTTTAGAAAATAGACAGTGAATGTTGATTGTGTATTTTTCTATTTTCTAAATATTTATTACATCTATGCCTCAGATACCAAAGTGGGTGCTTAGGTGCCCAGTACTCTACAGTAAATCCACAGGGATACCTCAGGGAATTTTAAATCTTTAGGGAAAAGGCCAATCCTCAACATCTGTTGGATATTGATTGAACTACTGGATCAAGACAGTTCACAGTTTCAACTTCAGATTATACTCCATTTTTAAAAATTATGCCATATGTTTGCAATTAGGAAGTTTCTGTGATAGAAAAAAAGTACTTCAGAAAAATCAATGTGGAGCAGTGTTGAAGGAGGTTATTGAGAGAACATGACCACCAGTTGACCCATGAGCTGGACACAGGCTATCAGGGGCTCCTCAGTCCCTTTTCTGTCCTTGGAACAGACGTGCTGCCTACCATTTCCACACTAGGAGGTGTTTAAAGGATGTAACCTTGAGAGGATAAGGTGGTGTTGACAATCTGGACGGTATATGTGACTGAACCCAGTAGTGGGTTCTCTATAAACTTTTAAGATTCTACCTCCTTCTTTGGTTTCTCCTTCTTCTCCATATCTGGAGGGGTGGGGAGAGCAATTTGCAAACCACCAAGCAGCAAATGAGGGTGGCAGAGTCTGATCTATTTCAGTGTTTGAGAAGTTGGGTAGTGCCCATGTAGTGTATACTTCACATTGGTATATGGAAAAATGATCATTTTTTTCTTTGAAGTTATATGTATCATTTTTTTTCAAATGTCTAGCAAGTTGTTAGAACATAAATATTTGTTAAATCATTTGAACCTAATCTCAATAAACAGACTGGTGAGACATTTCTTTTGGTTTGGGGGTGCCATGAAATTATTGAGATGAGAAGGGTGCTGTGAATCAAGATTCGAGGTCTTTTGATTTATACTGACAATGCAGTGGTAGGTGGGACCAAAATATCTATAGAGGGAAAATAATTTTGAGGCTTGACTTATTCATTTTACCATCATTATTTCTCGTAAAATTAGAAAATTCATTTTAATATTCTTGGGAAAGACCTAATTGGGAAATTATACTAGACTTGTTTTTAAATCCCATTTAGTTCATTATGAAGAGTGATCCAATGTCAGGCATGTAATAAGCATTCAAAGTATTTGTGGGGTGAATTAACAGTGTACAAATTATGTTTAATCACAAAATAATTGTTCCAAATTACCAAACTCTTTTCAATTGCCATTACATTAGCTTTTATAGTTGAATATCCCCAAGAATGTAGGCCATTGTTTAACTGAGTTTAAACAAACCAACAACCCTTTGTGTTGATGGTGGAGAAACTGTGTCTTCTGTATATCTTTACCTATGCCAAGTGAGGTGATACCTTTTATCTATGGGAACATGCTAATTCCATCTGTTCCTTTCAGAGGGAGAACAGTGTAAAAATATTCAGTAAAAATAAAAAGTAATACAGAAGGGATCAAAATGCTAGTTCCTCAGAAAAAAAATGAGTAAATAAAAGGGACAATCTTCCTCCCCTGTTGCCCTCAGCCCAAAAGTATGTGCCGTGATTCATTTCCTAATTTGCTAGATTCTGAGATGGCTTTCAGCGACCTCCACCTCCCGGTGTTCATGCCCTTGTGTACGCTTTCCCCCTTGAGTGTGGGGCAGCATCTGTAACTTCTCTCTGAACAATAGAATATGGCAAAGGTGATGGGATGTCACTTTTGTGATCATGTCACTTAATATTATAACTTCTGCTTTGCTCACAGACTCTCGCCATAGATTCTCTCCCTTGCTGGCTTTGATGGAGTAAGTTGCCATATGGAGAGTCCCATGTAGAAGAAATTAAGGGCGTCCTCTTGCCAACAGCCAGCAAGGAACTGAGGCCCTCGTTCTCCTACAAGAATCTTGCCAGTAGCAGTGTGAACTTGAAAATGGATCCTTTCCCAATTCAGCTTCAGGTGAGACCCCAACCCCGACCAACGAGCTGGGTGTGGCTTTGAAGAGACACTGAAGCAGAGGACTGGGCTAAGCCAAGCCAGGACTCCTGACCCACAGAAACTCCCTGACTAGGTCAAGTCCCTGTTTTACACTCTCACAGGATCATGTGCTTTTCCTTTATAATATTTAGTACTTAAAACAGTTGTAATATTACATGAATTTGTAGATTAAAAAGGAAAAAAAAATATTTTTTTCTTTATAATACCTATAGTGTTCTGGATAATTAGTCTCTCTCAACAGAGAAAACAGCTAATTCTGTATAACTTACAAAACCTTTATCCTATATAATAAAAGCCTAATATGCAAATTGTCCCCTTGGGCAGTTGTTCGACCAGGAGTTCGACCACTCGCTATGACATGCACTGACCACCAGGGGGTGGTGTGGAACATGGCAGGCATTGGTGACATGGTGCTTGCTGCAGGCGGCAGTGGAGGTGCTGCCAGCCCTGATGGGCTCCTACAAGAGCAGGACTGTGGCAGGATGGTGGAGCAGGTGAGCGGGTGACCCCAGGCCAAGGTGGGTGCGAGCGGGGGCCCGATCACCCTACCTATTGCTGTGAAGATGGCGACCAGCAGCAATGGTGAGGGGCGGGGCAGCCGCCTGGCTCTCAGGCACTGAGGAAGCCAGGTAGGAGGCCTGGCCCCGATCGATCACTCCGCAGGTGGGATGGTGGAGCAGGTGAGGAGGCGGTGCCAGGCCAAAGTGGGGTGCCAGGCAGGACTGTGAGGCTGGGGGCACAAGTTGGGGCCTGATCTCCACAGGCCACCCCGAGGGATCCCACCTGTGCATGAATTTGTGCACCGGGCCTTTAGTGCTGCAGTCGCCAACCTTTTTGGTGACCACTGCTCTAGTCTCTTATGTAAAAGGCCCATGGCCATCACGCCATAATGCCGTCACGACCAAACGAGCAGTGGATTTCTCAGTGGGTAAGGCAGGGCACGAGCTACTAGCGGCCGAGAGCCATGAGCTGAGGAGGGCTATGAGCAGCGGAGGGCGCGGCAGCGAGCTATGAGCAGTCATGGGTGGGGCAGCCAGCTGAGGCAAGTGGAAGTGAGCTACTCACACAGGATTTCGTGCATGCTAGGCCTCTCGTGGATATATAAAACCCTAGGTAAAATGTATTCTGAATGAAATTGATTTATTCAACAAAACAATGATTTTTCTACAAGTCCTTTTTCTTATCACCTGGGTTTTTAAATAATAGGAATAAAATCAGGTATATGAAGCCACGATTCTAGAACATGAACTTTTCCAAGAGGAAATATGGACCATTCCCTAAATAGCCTTTTCTCAAATCCTTTAAAGAGGATCATTATTAAAACAGTTCCTGGATGGTTTCAGTGTCTGATATCCAGAAAACTGTACCTGTTGTCTGAGTGGAGAGTGCACACATCTGTGTGGGCCGATTCTTGCTTCTCCTTCCACTGTGGTCGAGGTGAGGAGAGGCTGGCCGTCTCCAGCAGGGGAGGAGAACAGCTGACCTTAACTGTCTCTTCCTGTCTTCACTCTACAACTCACCTATGTACTCATAAGTCATAGAATGGGGGGATGTTTATATTATAAACCATTTTTATTAATTTAGTTATGCTGTAGAAGCAATCAAAATACTCGGGGGGTTGACATGATAGAAATTTCTCTTTTGCCTTTATATTCTTGCAGGGCTGTTAGGGGCCTGAGCCCTGCATTATCACTTAGCAACCCAGGCTCATCACTACCTTCTGGCTGCCCCATCGGGAATATTCAGGCTGCTTCAGTACCCATGGCAGGTAAGAGAGAGGACTGCAGAATTTCATGTGGGTTTTCATGCCTTGGACCAGAAGTAGCACGTGTCAATGTCACTTCCACTTCACTGGTAAGAAACAGATGCTTGACCTCCCCTAGTTGCAAGAAGACTGGGAATCGTAGAGGACAACAGGGAGCAAATGGAATATTTGGTAAGTAGATCTGCCATAAAGTTTTCCTAAGCATATGCAACAGGAGAATATTTCTAAGGACATGAGGCAGATGACTCAAGAAGGGTAGCAAGTGGAACATTTGTGTTGTGTAAGTTTAAGGCTAAGATGGGCATTGTTATTGGAACATTTGGAGATGTTGTTACAGGTTTGTAGGGGATTGATTGTGAACTTCCAGGTTTAAGTCCCTAGAAATGGAGTTGTTATAAAATACATCTTTTATAATACGCATTTCCATTTTTTCCTACAGTGTGGGCCTGTAGCAATTTCAGATTTACTCATAATGGAAATGGGTCTTAAGATGTCATCATTGCTTATGTTTATTTACCTATTTAAATCACTCCACTTCAAATGCTGATGTATAATTTTATCTGCATAGGCATGTCATTACTGTTGTAATTTCATTAATGCCTCAGGTTATGGAATAATTAACACTGGCCATTTACCTTTCACAAGTTTCTGTTCACCGTTATGCCATTGTTGAAAACTGAAGGCCAGAGTTATCAGGTTACTTGTCCAGCGTTTACTAATTTTCTACTTTGTAACAAGACACTCTTCTAACGGTGAATGGATTGGGATTGGTGGGTGTAGACATAGTAAGGAACAGTCTTGATACTTGAGAATTTCAGTTTATGATATTGGCTCCTAAACTTGTTTAATAATCCCTTAGCCTCCTGTTAGAAATGTGGTTTCTCAGATTACCTGTGGAGGTTTGGATTCCGTGGCTCTGGGGGAGGGATCTACATTTTGATAAGCCGTTCTATGTGACTGCTAGTATAATGCAGGTGATCTACCACCATTTGGCTAAATGTTGACTTACTGAATTATATAGACCAACTGTATCCTCTGTCTCACGCCGATCCCCCCCCGCCAATCCCTCCCTTGCCTGTCTGTTCTAATCTAATGAGGGTAAAATTTGGAGGGATTTAGCATATACAAATATTTATTTCTGTATTAGGGCTCTTTGTTGCAAATAATAAAGGCAAAATGTGGCTCTTTGAAGTAGAAGAAGAATTTATTAAAGGGAATTAGATAGCTCAGAGTACCTCTGGGAGGGATAAAGAACCAGGCATAGAGATAAGCAACCAGGAGCAATGCCTTGTAAAGTCTCCCTCAGAGCTGCTCCTGTGGATAAACCACTGTTGCTTGCCTGGGCAGTTTCCGTGGCTTATCCAGACAGTACCTCCAACTCGGACCACTAGATTCTATCACCAGAAGCTCTACTCCCATTGCCCCAGGCATGTCCCCAAATTACATGTAGCTGTTGCCACTCTCACTAGGAAAGGTGCCATGTAGAGCTTGCTTTACGGGGTTGATTCAAAGACCAGCCCATCGAATCTGATTGGCAGATCTTGGGCACAGTCTGCAGCCAGCTCCCAGGCTGTGGCAGGGCAGGCTTCTGTAGTGGGAGGTGTTCTCTGCCTCCCGCCATGAGTCCCTGAGGCAGTCATGCTCAAAGGGACTACGTTGTCAAAAAGGAACAAAATATCTACATCACATTTGTCATATTTGAATGTGAGAACATAGGCAACTTTTCTATTTTGTGTTGCTGATTGCTGGTTTAGAGTGTTGAATTAATTAATGGTCCTGCGATTGAAAATCAACTTTTGTTGCAAGTAAATTTCAGCCTGTAACTTACCAAGAAGTGTTTTAAAAGAAATGTTTCATTTTATATTCTTCTACTTAGGAATATTTCAGTTAAAGGCTAACTCTAATATCTCTATAGATTGAAAAATATTCTTCCACCTAAGGGGAATATTTAGTAAAGAAAGAACACATTTTCTGAGAACTGTTTTGGGGAAAATTAGTGTGAAACAGGAAACAAAATCTCTCCTATTGAGTCACAAAAGGCACTCTACTGTGAGTAAAAACCTTGGAGGACTCAGGGTGTGTATACTGTTTTTATTCTCCTTACCTAAGAAGAGCATGTGAGAGGCTTTTGATTCCTTTGGACAGAATATGTTCCACAGACAGGTTTTATTCTTTGCACGCGAGCTTCAACCAATTGAGCCACCTGGCCAGGAATGCCTTACTTTCTTTTTTAAAGAAATCCAGTTTGGACCCTGGCCAGATAGCTCAGTTGGTTAGAATGTTGTCCCAATGTGCCAAGGTTGTGGGTTTAATCCCCAGTCAGGGCACATAAAAGAAGCAAACAATGAATGCATCAGTAAGGGGAACAACAAATCAATGTCTCTCTCTCTCTCTAAAATCAACTAAAAAAATAAAATCCAATTTGGCTTTACATGTTTTAAATTGAAATATATTTGACATAAAACCTTGTTTAAGGTTAAGGTCTATAACATGTTGATTCAATACATTTATGCACTGCAATATGGTTACCATTGTGTGGTTACTAGCACCTCACATAATTATCATTTCTTCTTTGGTGGTGGGAATAATTATGACTGCTTAGCAAGTTGATGTTTATAATATAACTAGTGGCCCGGTGCATGAAATTCGTGCATGGGAGGGTGGTGTTCCTCAGCCCAGCCTGCACCCTCTCCAATCTGGGACTCCTTGAAGGATGTCCTACTGCTGGTTTACAGGGATCGGGCCTAAACTGGCAGTCAGACATCCCTCTCACAATCCGAGACTGCTGGCTCCAGCTGCTCGCCTGCCTGCCTGCCTCATCGACCCTAACCACTCTGCCTGCTGGCCTGCTTGCCCCCAACTGTCCCCCACCGCCGGCCTGCTCGCCCCAAATGCCCCTCCCCCAGCCTGCTCACCTCCAACTGCCCCCCCCCCCCCGCTGGCCTGCTTGCCCCCATCTTCCCTCCTCACTGGCCTGCTCGCCCCCAACTGCCCTCCTGCTGGCCTGCTCACTCCAAACTGCCCCCCCCCCACTGTCCTGATCACCTCCGACTGACTCCCTCTTTCGGCCTGCTCATCCCCAATTGGCCCCCCTGCTGGTCTGCTTACCCCCAATGGCCCCGCCCCCCACCAGCCTGATCACCCACAACTGCCGTCCCATCCTGGCCTAATCACACCCTGGCGACCCAAGATCCCAGCCCCTCCTTTTTTTCTTTTTCTTTTCTTTTCTTCAGCGCCTCTTTGAGTGGAGGCCAAGGCAGGCTGGAAGCAAGTATCTGGGATTTATTTATCTTCTATAATTGAAACTTTGTAGCCTTGAGCAGAGCCCAGGGCTGGCTGGTAGCCTGGGTTGCCCCTGACAACCCAGGGTCCCAGTGCCTCCTTGAGCAGAGGCCAGGGCCGGCTGGAAGCAGGTATCTGGGATTTATTTATCTTCTATAATTGAAACTTTGTAGTCTTGAGCAGAGGCCAGGGCCGGCCAGGTCAGGCGGGAAGCTTGGCTTCCTCCATCGCTGGGGTAACCCAAGCCTCCTGCTCACTCCAGCTCTGTGGCCGCTGCCATCTTGGTTGGGTTAATTTGCATACTCGCTCCTGATTGGCTGGTGGGCATGGCTTGTGGGCATAGCGGAGGTATAGTCAATTTGCATGTTTCTCTTTTATTAGTGTAGATATTGTTGCCTATAATCACTCTACTCTGTATTAGATCTTCAGAACTTATTTATCTACTGGCTTTATTACATTTTGAAGTAATTTGGGGGGAGTCTGGGTGGTAGAGTTCAGGTCACTCACACTGACAACCAAGTCAAACTAGGAATGTCAGGTTCCCATACTCTGTTGTCCCCAATCTGTCCACCCAGATGTCAGGTAGAGGAGGCCAGTGGGGTGAGATGGCTTCCTGCTTCTTTCTTGTTTCCCATCACTAAATTCCTGGAATCATCATTCAGGTATCTGGCTTTTCTCCCAAAACTTAATATTTCCTATGTGTGATGTAAATTTTTCCTGCTGCCTTCCCATACCTGCTGAGAGACTTGATACCATAGCAGGTAACCCATCTTATCTAGTACTTGGACTTTGGCATCTTTTGCACTAGTGGTTTAGAGAGTGTGGTTACTAACTGGGATGTTGTTTGTATCCCAAGTTGTTCAAATTTCCGTGAGAACTTTAGTAGCCCATAGAGACAACAGAATGGGACATTTGATATAGATGTCATCCTGAGATGCCCAGGAGAAGGTGGCCCTATAGACAACCACCCACTTTACCTCCTTGCAAGAATGACTGGAGATACTTTGCTCCACTGACTTGAGTTTCTGAAGTGCTTGTGGTATTTGAGCCACAGTTCTTCAACAGAGGGAGCTTGAATGTTTTTATTGTGTCTCTAAATTTCTGCAAAGGTTTTAAAGTTATTTTACCCACTGGTAAACGTTACAGTGATATTCAGATAGTGCACATTTAAGCTTGCCTTTCCTCTCTACATAAAAGTGCATGCTAATGGTTGCAGGCTAATTAAAATTAAACCACATTCAATAGATAAACAAATTAAAGCAGAGCAAATTGTGTGCATGCCTCCCCAAAGAGCACACACATTATCAGAGAGGACAACTCTAATTATTCAAGGCTACACCAAGAGCTATTGAAGAAGTTATTGATTTTTTTCAAGATAAGAAAGTGTCTTCAGTATTAATGGGTAGTATTTGTTTACAAGCCAAATTCTTTGAATTAAGAGGAAACCGAATCAGAGCTACCCAAACCTTAAACACTAGTCAGGACTTAACCAACGTTACCAGTAGATCATGATTTGCTAGTATGATTTTTAAATTTTATTTTTAATTACAAGGTAATGTCTGCATTTATTTGTGTGTGTGAAATGTGACGATATTTCAGACCATCCCCAAGTATTCATCTCTTCTTCAGAGGTAACACTTGCTGTTGGTTTGGTGTAGATATTTCCAAATGTGTCTTGATGCAGTTTAATTATATTTATACTTACTTGTACATGTTTTACAATAGTGTATTGTAGATTTTTGTCTATTTTTTGGTTTCTAAAATAAATGAGAACATTCTGTATGCACCATTCTCTCAAATGCATTTATCATTGAATTATGTGCCTTAGAAATTTTTATAGTGATATATACAAATGCACTTCAACATTCCCCCTGACTTTACTTCCCCTTAATATATTTATATCAAAGCAATAAATGCCCCTGGTTAAAAATAAAAAAGGGGCAAGAAAGGCTTATAAGATGCAACAATCTCCTGCTCCATGGCCACCAGTCCCAGTCCCACTTCCCACAGGCAACCTCTCTGAGCAGCTGCCTGGGGTTATTTTTCTTTAGATGTCTAAACAATCTATGGCCACATTATTATTAATGTCATCAGTATTAGACACTATACTGACTTTCTGCTTGATATGTAGATTACTCTTACTAATACTGTTGCTACCTACCCTTCCCATCTTCCCAATTGTAGTCTGAACATTGCATTTAATTCTTTATTGACTGTCTTTATACTTAAAATAAAAATACTTAAAACTTTATTTCTTCTCTTATCAACAACATGCATTTGATCTGGACTCTTGACTTTGTATAATAATGATGCCATCTCTCCTTTCAGCTTTCCTTTCTTTGTCAGCCTTCCAATTTAGTTTACAATCAACATCCTTTACAATGTTAACTTGGATTACATGCTTTGTTTATAAGCTGAATCTAAACGTTGAAAATCAACAACTGGCATTTACATTATTGTAACTATGCAAATATGCCATGCCCAAAGAGAATACTATTTGATTTTTAAAATCAGATAGTATTAGTTTAGTTTTGGATGGTCTTTTGTTTTCTTGCATTATTTGTTTTTGTATGTCCTTAAAAAAATTTTTTTTTTCAATAAAGTAATTATTGGCTTTTTCCTTCCCACAGATCTTCATTCAGGGCCATCCATTCTATTGTTCCATAGAGACTATTGTTATCTAGGGCTGTTGTGCAGCTTTTAAGCTGGGACATCTCCTCATTGGGTCTTTAGAACGTTCCTCTCATTTCTTGTTCTTATATCTTTTTGCTCCAGGACATTCTCAAGTAACTTACAAAGAAATAGTCTGTAAGCAGTAAGTTTTCTGAACATGTTTTAAATATTTTTTCTATCTTCAGATTTGATTGATAATTTCATTGGGTAAGAAATCTTTCCCTTTACAAGTTTCTTTCTGGTTTGCAGATGGCTGCCTTCTTCTTGTGACCTCACATGGCAGTGTGTGTGTGTGTGTGTGTGTGTGTGTGTGTGCGCGCGCGCGCGCACGTGCTTGCTCTCTGGCCTCTTCGTATAAGGGCAATAATTTCATTATGAGGGCCTCACCCCCATTACCTCATCTAAACCTAATTACTTCACAAAGGCCCAGTCTCCAATTATCACTTTACGATTAGTGTTTCACCATTTGAATTTGGGGAGACACAACATTCAGTCCATTAATGCCCTGTGATCCTGGAAGACTTGCTTCCCGTAGAACCCTGTTCCTTTTGCTTTTATATTATCCACGTCAGTCTGAACCTTGGTGCTCTGTATTTCCTCAAAAGGGTTCAGGTGGTTTTATGCTTTTAAAAGAGTGCTGCATTTCCAATAATTTGCTAAGTCTAAGTGAAAGCCCATCTGCCTCTTTAAATCACCAAATTCCCTTTCTCTGGCTTAAAAATGGCATCTTAAAATACATACTTGTGCACGTTCAGCAGAACACATGACATAATGAATGTATGTCTCCTTTTAACCCCTAAGGCTTCCAAGTTTACCTTCTGCCTTTTGAGCAGGCTTTTCCTTGTTACTGTTGTAAAAATTTTTTGCTATGCCCTCATAGAGATTTTTAGTATTCTTCAGGCAAAATACCGTAAAATCAGAAGCAAGGGCTTTATTGGATACTGCTTGCCTATTATTTCTTTAGAAAGCTGTTTTTCAATGTGTTGTTGTGCATCAAAACACCATTCTAAACAGCTGAATTATTGACATGTTTTGGGGCAACTGAGGCTAGAAAAGGTCCCCTGTAGAGGCTGGCTTGGCATTGGGGAGAGCAGAGCCTTGGGCTACCCAGTGATATGAGTGAACTCTAAGTAAGAGATGCTTCTTTAGCTGTTGCTGGCAAATCCATAATGTCTGAGTGGTCAGTGATGGGTAAGCTCATGCCTCTAGATGATAAGGAAAGTGTCTGAAAATTTGATGTACTATTTGATAGGAAAGGCCATGTTGGAAGCTGATTTTGAGCTGCCTTTCACCCTCAGAATTACATCATTGCATTTATTTCAGCAGCAAACCTTTCCCACCTCAATTGAGACCGCTTTAGTTTATTTTATTGTGATAAACACTTAAGACATTATCGTCATGCTTTACCCCTGCCTCTTGGCCAATACTGCAGACCCAGTGTTTAAATGCACCCTCGAGAACGATGTGTGGCTCAGGGTGATGGTGTGGAAAGTCTGGGAGGAGAAATCTGGGTTTTGAGTCCAACTCTGCTAATAAAGAGCTTAAGACCTGGCACAATTCATTTAGCCTGTTTGGGCCTCAGTCTTTCCTTCTAATGAAAAAGAACTCAGATTAGGTGATAGTAAAGGTTGCCTTCTTGATGTATAGTTTTATGACTTCTGTATATTGAGATATTGAAAAGAATTTTACATGAAAATAGAAAACTCATTATTATGCATTTTAGCAAAAAAACTGCATGAACCTAACAAGTGATATTTGAGTTAAGAGGAAGGTTAAATTTGTTTTCCAAAAGATTAATTATAGCAGGAGAACTAACTCGGAGGCCCTCATGTGTTATATTGATTTTTCTTCTCAGGTGCCATAGATGGTTAATGACTGGATCACCTAAGAATGCATATAATGAAATTAGTGTGACCCATAAGTATCAATTTTATTTTTATCTTTACTGAGACAATGAGTGTGTGTGTGTGTGCGTGTGTGTGTGTGTGTGTGTGCGTGTGTGTGTGTGTGTGTTTTATTGTAAAGTTAAAATAGGGCAACTGAATGCCCCTAAAGTTAAAACTTAAGCTAACTAGCACATATACAATATTATACTGTCTATGCTAAGTCATATTAAAGTAAATTATAGGGAGTGTTACATCAACCCAGTAAGGTATCATACAGTTGGATTATATTGGAAATTCCTTTCAAAAGACAATCATGGAGCCCTATCTGGTTTGGCTCAGTGGATAGAGCATCGGCCTGTAGATCGAAGGGTCCCTGGTTTAATTCTGGTCAAGGGCGCATGCCTAGGTTGTGGGCTCGATCCTCAGTAGGGGGCGTGAAGGAAGCAACCGATCAATGATTCTCTCTCATCATTGATGTTCCTCTTTCTCTCTTCCTCTTTCTTCCTTTCTGAAATCAATAAAAATATATTTTAAAAAGGAAAAGAAGAAGAAGGTGGTTTACTTGTTAAAAAAAAAAAAACACGGAAAAAAACAAAACAATCATGGCTTCATCTAGGATAAATTTTTTTGAGGTGGGGTGAACATCTATTGAGAATAGTGACTTGTTAGGCTTCTCAGCTATTCCAAGAGGCTGCCAGCCCTACTTCAGTGGCAAGTGTTTTGAGGTCTTTGAATCCTTAGACAACTGGAAGTATGTAGCAGCTTTTCAGGGAGCACAATACCAATCTTATCACCATCCTATGAAATAAAGTATAATGTTGAGGGTTAGTAGCATGATTCCTGGTGCCATCCCTTACTGAGTGACCGTGCATAAGTCACTTGGCTTCTCTCTTGCAAAGTTTCCTCATCTGCAAATTAGAGATTAATGGTGAGGACTAAATCAATTAATATATTGTAAAAATTAAATGTATTAATATCTTGAAAGGGCTTAGAATAAACAATTCCTGGCACATAGCAAGTGATAGTCGAGTGTTAGCAATTAATATTACTGTTAATGTTGTTACCTCACCATCATTATCATCGATCTCCAAGATTTATTAACACCAAGTGGAGCAAAACAATATCGAGGGAGGACTGTGTAAAATGTTTATCTATCCTTTTATATAATCTAAACTTGGCCCGCCGATCAAATCATGTCATAGTCTAATTCAGATTGGATGCCTCTCCTTAAAGATACTCCTGTGAGCTAAGAATGTAGGCTCCTTTCCATTGGTGCTGCCGTCTTCAACATGAGCCTTCAAGGTCACTGTGTAAGAAGAAAGGGAGGTCAAGTGATGCCCAGGCTACTGAGGGTGAATTGCTTTGTATTTTCTAGAACCTAGTTACATGACATGGATAGGCAATTTAGAGCTTTTGTGGCATAGGAAGAGGAAATGAGGTTGAGGCAGTCTCTGTTACATGTGGTCCTGCAGACCTAAATTTACAGGGCTGTGATCAAGTCACTAAAAGAAACAGCTCACATCTGTCATACAATAAAAAAAAAAAAAGTCAAATACTGAAAAACAAATAGCATGCCAGAAGGAAGGGAATAATCCATGTACTAATTCACAAACTAAAACTAAACCACAGCATAAAAAAAGAAACAGTTCAATGCTACATTATCTTCTGTTTATTATATAAATGCTGTTGAGTAGTATCCTATTCATCCTTTTCATGTGAATCTCCAGTAGAACACTGGACCTGATCTTAGTTTAAGAATAGCTGTACCTCTCCTAGGAAAATTGTTAGTGTTTCTTATATGGAAACTAAATTGAGACCAGACTTTCCTTTTCAAGTTGGCAGGCTACTGGAAAGTTTAGAGCCAATTTTGTTGCCCATCTGTGGCAACTATAGTCCTTACTCTAGTATATGCCCCAAGACTTAGTTTTCTTATATTTTTTTCTTTCACAACTAGTTCATCTTATTTTTATTTTATAAATTTTATAAACCACAAGAAAATATTTTCTAAGTGGGGCATAAGTTAAGAGGTAAGCAAACTTACATCTCATGGAAGTAGTCACTGAGTCCATTAATTGATGATGATTCTTTTCTTTAAATCTTTTGAGAGGTAAGTCACTCCCTTTAGTAATAGTGGCTCAATTTCACAGTGACTCTCAATTCAGGAGCTAGGGTAGACCCATTGGAGGGCTTATGAGAATGTTCAGGGAGGGAAGGAGGAAGGTGGGATTTTCCCCCTCTGTTCCCCGCCCCTCCCGCCCCGACAAACACACCTCCAGTACCACTAGTACACAGATATTTAAATAGTAACATACTCCTTCATTGCAATATTATCATAACACCACCATTTATTAATATTCTCATAGACTGTTCTATATCTCATATCTAAATCTTTAAGAGAGATAATCCTCTCTTATCAGAATATCAGGTTACCTTACTGTACTTCAGGTTCCAAATGTTGAACTGAAGAACGGTTCTTGGCTACTCAAATAGCATTTATACAATAAAAAGAAGATACTGTAGCATTGAGCTGTTTCTTGGCCAGAGAGAAGGCAGGTGCAAGCAAGCCTGCTATGGATAGTGTCTCTTTTCTTCTGGGAAAAACATTGATTGAATTATCTTTTCCCGTAACATCACTTCTAATTATCCTAAGAAGGTGTTATTTTCCTCTAGTTGCCTCTTTTCCCCAGGAAAACAGTTTCGTGCTGTCCAGAGAAAGGCCGAGTGCTAGCTAGAGAGGGAACAAATTTTGAAAGGCAAGCACTTTTAAAGAAATGGTGTCTTATCTCTCTCACCACACTGCTTCTTTGGTGAATTTGAATTGGGAATTAGAAAAGACTAACTGGCTTAGATAATGCTTTATGCAGACTTCACAAATAGAGAGAGGACACAGATTTACCTTAAAGATAAACTAGACAAGCCTGGGTGAAAAATGGTATACTTATGATTACTTAATTTACCTTTTGCTTAGATCCTACAAACTGAGCCTTTAGCCTTCTTTTTCTTTCTTTCTTTCTTTTTTTTTTTTTTTTGAGGCTCATGCTTTTTTTGCAGACCTCTTGTTAGGCCTGGTGGCAGGCCTCTAAGAGGGCTTCCAATGTTCCCCACCTCCTGGTAGTCACACCCTTGTATAGACCCCTCTCACCTTGTATCAGGGTTAGTTTACGTGAACAATAGCATAGGGTGGGTATGATGACAATTCACTTCTGAGATTAGATTATAAAAGATGGTAACTTCCATCTTGGGTGTTGACTCTTTCTCTTGGATCTCTCCCCTGCTCAGGAGGAAGAAGGCAGCCTTGTTGAGAGTAGACCTGTTCCAGAGGCCCACAGAGTAAGGAACTGAAGTCTCTGTCTATGGCTCACATAGGTGAGGTTGTGAGCAGTTTCTCTGGCCTCAGTTGAGTCTTCAGATGACTGTCGTTCTATCTGTCAGTTTGACGGAAACCTTAGTGAGAAAAGCAGAGCCAGACCCACCCAGCTAAGCTCTTCTGAGACCATGGCTGTCAGAACCTGTCAGATATAACAAATGCCTGTTGTTTCAGTCTGCTAAATTTTGGAGTAATTTGTTTTATGGCCATAGGTAACTAATACAAATGAGATAGAATGGACATAAATCTTTCCCCCCCAAATATCAGAATAAATCATTAGGTTTTCTTGAACATTGAAAGATACCCGACTTTTCCTTCTACTTTAGTTTTTTTCCTCCTTTCCACCTTAATAAATACACATCACCTGGCATAGCAAAGGCAATTAGATTCTCTGCTAATGTTGAAACCTGTTTGACAATATCTTGGGGAGTTGATTGAAGAGATGAGATTGCTCTCAATGCTTCTTGTGAATAGAATTTCCTCCAACAAATCGTGTAGTAATGGTCATTACTAATTATCATCTAGGCAGCTCCCTCCTTTTTTCTCCCTTCCTTTGGATGCTCAGAGAGGTATCTCCTCTGCTGGGAATAAAATATTAAGGCAGAATCTACTTCTGGTCTAAGTTAGCTTTTTCTCTTTACATGTTCTATTTTCTTTCTTTCACACCTAGGATAATGGACAAATAACATTCTTCAGGAGCCAGATATTCTGCCTTAAATTTTGCCATGAGATACTGCAAAGAATCATGGGTCAGGGTTGATTTCTCCTCTCCTCCTCCTCCTTCTTCTGACTGAGTAGTCAAAAAAAGAGCTGAGTAGGAAACTTCCATGAGATAACTGGAGCCTAGTGTCCATTTTAATGTTCTATTTTAGTGAAAAGTATTTAATGTTTTAATTTATAATACAGCTTCTTTTGCAAATCATGGTAAACATAGTTTTACTTCCATTATCACAGACTCAGATGATATTACCCCAACTTAATAAAGTGAGAAAGTACTAAAAGGATCTTCGATTTATCCAAAGTTCTCCAAATGGTTGGAAGCATTCATGACTAGAACTCCATTTTCCACCTTCATTCCAGGCCTCTCACCCAACCCCCCCTTTTTTTTACACAAGAGTAGTCAGTCAATTAGTTGAATTCAAATCAATTTCCTATGTGTGCAAAGAGTGGCTTTCATACATTAAGGATGGCCTAAGATAGAGAGGTCCTGTGAGCATTCTTAGATAGGAGTCATTAATTTTTTTTTTCATTAATTTTTTGAGATAGTAAGTATAGGTTTTAAACAGCACAAAACAGTTTGGACAAGTACACACAATATTATTATTATTTAATAAAATTCATTTTACTTAAAATAACACTACTGCTAAAACTGAATGGTACCTTTTTATCTTGGACAACAAGATATTATATAATATGGCAAAAATAATTAGAATGTGTTGGAGATTCAGCCATGCTATGTCAATGAAACAGACTCCCGAAAAATCACTTTTATTTGGATCTGCCTGAATTTGCTCAAGTCTTATCTTTGCAGCACTTCTGCTGAGTGTGTCTAGGGGGCATCCATTTATTCACAGAGCTGCAGTGTGTAAGCAGGGGCTACCTCCCATCCTGAGCATAGCTAAAAGTAGAGTTAATCTTCATCTGGAATGTGCCTTCCTTCTGTTCTATTTGTCCACGGAGGACATTAATCAGTGCTTGGAAACAGTGTTCTGGTATATGAGCTAAAATTATAATGAATCTAGAGAGGCAAATGAATAGGTCTAAAAATAGACTCCTATTCAGCAAAATCCACACCACTCCATTGTAGACACAGTTCTCCTGGTTGACTATCTACAGCAGTCAAGGGCATGGAGTTTTGCAAGGACTTGCCTTGGTGCACATATGGGCACGCCCAAGACCCTGCAGGACCACTGGTTTCTTGTGCAGAGCAATTAAACTGACAGATTCCAGCTGTGCTGCTCCTTTCAGATTTTTCTAACATTAATTTCTACATGAGCCAAGGCAAAAGAGCAACTGGGAAACCTGATTATTCTTCTCAAGGCTTCCTCTGTGGACCCTCTCTTTTCTTCTCAGTGAAATAAGTATTCTACAATTCTGCTGTGTGCATACTAGACATTCATTTATTATCTGAGAAGAAGAAAGTACTCCTAATCAACATACACATAACTCCCAGTTAGATAATTTTAATTTTAATACAAATGTAATGAGCCATCTTTAATTTTTGTTGCTCCCTAAATTGGATGTCTTTCAAAAGTATTTAAAGAAATATTATTCCAAAATACCCACAGCAGTGTAGAATAGATTTCCTCGTGAACGCTGACCAGATAGGTATTAAATAACTTCAGGGATTCCATCATTCATGAATAAGCACAATTTGGAACTGTAATGTTTTAAATTGAAAATTTGCCAAAGTCAGTTCTGTCATCATTGATTCGGTCAGGATATGTTCTAACTGAGGGACTTTGACATCTGCTGCTGTACTGGAATTCACTGGAATTTATGCACCATAATTATCTAGACACATACACATTTTGTGGCCAGTAAGGATGTGGGATTTCCAGTCCATCTGGTTGCTCATCCTGGCTAGATACCCTGGACCATGTGATGGTCACAAGACCCTTTCTTCCAGATGCAGTCAGGCCTTAGCATTCCACTCTGTATGTACAGGTCCTCTCTGGACTCGAGAGGCAGCAGCAGGTAGAGGCCTAGAATAGGAACTCACCAAATGTTTGTTAAATAAGGACTGAATCTTCCAGAGGAGAGGTCAAGAGATTGAGACGTGAACATTTTCCCAAATAAAATTCTATCAATAATCATTTTCTGATTCTGCTAAATTAAAAGTTCTACCACTTAGCGAAGTGTGTGTGTGTGTGTTCCTGAGGCTTCCATTGTTCTTGCCTTTCAGAGTGGTTCCTCCATAGAAAAGAGCTGTAGAGGGACAAAGTATCGGTTTCTTCCCAGAACAAAAATATTTAAAGGTGTGGGGAACTATGAAACAGTTGGGACCCATGAGTGAACTTTGGGGCATTTGTAACTCCCCTGAGATGTCATGAAAATAGGTTTTATCAATTTTCAAAATGGTGTGGGTTCTCAAACTGTCAAGAATCACTGCTATAGAGGTTGTCAGCAATAATTTCAGACAGACTTTGTAACTGATCTACTAATGCTATGTGGTGGGGTTTTTAAAAATGTAATCCTGAAAGTGATTAATTAGAACTAGTTTGCTATTAAATACACAAAATACTATTTGAGTAAAAAGTTATGTTACCCCAATAATCAAGACTTGGTCGAATGCTTCGTGGTTCCACCTTAAACTCAGAGCTGACTGTTTTCAGATATGCCAGTGCTTTACTTATTCTGCTCTCTCCGACTCTATAACAGAAGTTCAGTGATAATGGAGAGTTTGCACATATTCTTTCAGTACAACAGCAATGGAGGTTTCATTTTCCATTCTTTGCATTCTAGTAGAACTCTGGTCTCTCATGCCTGAAATATATTTTATTTCGAAATCTATCTTTTCTACTGGCTAAGTATTCATGATAAAAAGGAACCTTCTAGAAGGCAGAATAAGTTGAGCACATTGTATTTCATCTTTATGCTGAAATGCAGAGTTCCCATTGGAAGGCAAATTCTTTTCAAAAAGTTGAAGAGAAAGGCATTTAAAAAAGAGTCTTACAGACCTAGCCGGTTTGGTTCAGTGGGTAGAGCATTGGTCTACAGACCGAAGGGTCCTGGTTTGATTCAGTCAAAAGCATGTACCTCAGTTGCAGCCTTCTCCCTAGCCCTTCTACCTCGTCAGGGTGCATGCAGGAGGCAACCAGTTGTGTTTCTCTCACATTGATATTTCTCTGTCTTTTCCTCACTCTTCCACTCTCTCTAAAAATCAATGGGAAAATATCCTTGGGTGAGGTTAAAAATAAAGTCTCACAGACTAAATTTGAAGGAACAAGAATAACTGATAAAATGTATTTGATTGCGAATTGGGTAAATTTCCATTTATTTTTAATAAGCTTTGATGTGTATGTGTCATACACTCACACACATACACACACACACACAATATAGTGGAAAAAGAACAGAGTGTTAGGCCACCTAGTGTTTGTATAGAACTTAATAATCATTATCTTCTTCTCACCAAGAAAATTTTAATCAATATGTGGTTTAGCAATATTCATTCATTCATTTACTCATTCAGTGGATATTTGAGTGTCTACAAGGTGCTAGGGCCTTTGTTAATTTCTGACATAAAATATGAATAAAAAGTGATCTTTCTTCAAAAGGTTGCCTTTCATCCCAGCAGTCAGACTAAACACAACCCAATATGCCCAGGCTCACTGAAGTCAGCAGAAGCTGCATCTAATAGGGAGGGCTTGAATGTGAAGTCTCTTCGATAGAAACATGGTGCCATCATATGTTAGCCTTGTGACCTTGACCATCACCACACCACTTTGGTCTCAGACTCTGTATTTTCAAGTTAAATAGAACTGACTCACAGTGTTGTCACGGGTATGTAAAGGAAGCATGTCAAACTCAAACGCTAGCACTGGTCAAATAAACAATGTTTATGTGGGCTGCAAAAAACCAAAAGCTTCACTTTTTCATCGAAATGTAGGTTTATTTTAATAGAGTCATGCTGAATACAAAGGGCTAAAATAAATGAGTAATCATTAACATAAAATAATAGAACATTTTAATAAAAATTAATATTTTTTTCTTGAACATTAACTTACCAGACACTGAATAACTGCACAAATTAATAAGCATAACATAAATAAACCTATTTTTTTGTTCTTTGAAAGTGCACACTAAACTAGCCAGTACAAGACTAATGATGTGGCAATTGGCTGCTAAAATATTCACTGCTAGTATTAGTGGAGAGAAATGGTGTGCCTGCATGTTAAGCTGTTACAGAGATTCGGAACAATCAAACAATGCGGGAGAGGTTGGAGAGATTCACATTAATCACCGTGGTGGGCCCAGAGAAAATGAATTCAAATTCTAAGCAAAGCTACAAGTAGAACTTCCCTTTTTATTAAGGAGCCAGCCCTATGTGCACTTAGTGGTTATCTCACAGCTGGCCTTGAAAACAACACAGTTCTATCCAATTAAAAAAATGCACCTGGCATGGCATAGAGATTATGGGCATATCTAGTGTCTGGCCTACAAGGTCAGGCAGCTAAGTTTATCTTCAAAGAATTCCAAACAGTAGTTTTACAAAATAGGAGTTTTCCTTCTCAAAGCGAGTAAGGGAAATGAATGCAACATGATTATAGTAATCAGTTATTAGCGAACGTTGTAGTTAGTTATTAATAACTAGAGTCCTGGTGCATGAAATTCGTGCACGGGAGGGGGGGGTCCTTCAGCCCGGCCCGCATCCTCTCCAATCTGGGAGCCCTAGGGGGATGTCCAACTGCCTCTCACAATCCGGGAATGCTGTCTCTTAACTGCTTGCCTGCCTGCCTGATCGCCCCTAACCCCTCTGCCTGCCTTCCTCATTGCCCCTAACCACCTCTGCTTGCCTGATCACCCCTAACCACCTCTGCCTACCTGCCTGATCACCCCTAAAAGCTCCCCTACTAGCCTGATCACCCCTAACTGCTCCCCTGCTGGCCTGATTGCCCCTAACTGCCTCTGCCTCGCTCCACATCCGGGACCCAGGATTCCCTCCTCCGGCCGGTTGCAGGCACCCGGGATCCAGGCTTCCCTCCCTCTTGCTGGCTGCAGGTACCCAGGACCTGCAGGGCAGGTGGCTTGTCCCTCTCCTGGGCTGCAGCCCCAGCTGCTGGTGCCCTGGGACTGTGGGGTGTGCAGTTTGTCCCTCTCCCAGGCCGCAGGCACAGGCTCTAATGCCCAGGACTGTGGGGCATACGGCTTGTCCCTCTCCTGGGCCGCAGCCTGGCTGGTCCCCATTCCTCTCTTGCGAGCTCATTTGTGCCTGGCTGGTCCCCATTCCTTTCTCCCCAGTGTGTGAGCTGATATGGCATGACGGCATGAGGGCGTGATGACCATTTGCATATTAGCTCTTTATTATATAGGATTATGTACAACAGGATATAGTAAAAATTAAGTTACAAAATTTTTATTAAAATGTTTTTTACATACCGTTTTATTGGCTGGGCTGCAAAAATATTTGTTGTGGGCCACATGTGGCCGGTGGGCCGCGAGTTTGACATGCTTGATGTAAAGGATTTAGACTCAATAAATTCTGCATAAATGTTAATTGTTATAATTAATTTTATTATTGTTAAAAACAAAGCATGAACATAATACTTGGGACCACAGGAAAGGAAACTATGAAAAATGACTAGAAAGGTTCTGGTCTATCTGAGCTAAGTGGGGTTGGGGTGAGAAGGATCTTCAAAGGAACATAGGTGGCATGAAAGTGCACAGGTGCTTAGGGGAGGAGGGTTAAGGCTTTCTAGGATGCTTATCTTGTTTTTCTTCATGTGCGCAACTTAGCTTTTTAATTTCTCTTATAGAACTATCATTTGCCTTTTAAAGATTTTATCTTGATATCAAAACTAATTTAAGTCTAATAAGTAATTGTCACTTTTGAATCTCCAGCTTGTTAGTCTCTCAATATAGATTTATTAATTCTATCACTTAACTAATAAATATAGATTTTTTAATATTTCAATTTACTCTTTTTCTTATGTTTAAGGATAATGTTTTTTTTTTCATTTTTTATCTTGCTTTATTTCACAGCAAGCATTTCTAAAATATCTCTACATTTTAAAAAATTTAAATTACATTTTATTGAGCATTATTTATTTTACACACAGTGTTGTTTCATATATAATTTGGTACCAAATTCTATTTTTTACTTGTTATTTTGATTGACTAGTGCCTATCAGTCTACCACTCCACCCTAAAGCAACAAGCTTGTGGAATTTATATATGAGTGTGTGTGTGTGCATGTGTATACATACATATATGTACCTTACCATTTTGCAAATTTAAGACAGTTTTAAGTAAAAAACATTTTCCTAAATTTCCTGACTATTTTGTGAGCTATTGAGAAAAGCAAGGTACAGAAGTAATCAGTGTGGCAGTGACTGACTGCCGTGATTCACAAGAAAAAATGTTAAGTTTACTCAGTTCATAAACATGTGCTATCATTGTTATTACAGTATATTTGCCTATGGCCTTCTTTTAAATTTAGCCTAAACTTTCCAAGGTGTTGAACCTATAATACTTGAAATTTGAATTTATTTAAGTAGTGTAGTGTATCTAAAATGGTAAATAACAGGTTTTTTTTTTTTTGTTACATTGAGGGGCACATACATTTTAAATAGATTTAGGATTTAAAATAAAGTGGACTTAGAATCCTATATCATAAAGAGCTAATATGCAAATTGACCCTCACACCCTCACAAGATGGCTGCCTATGACCAGGCTGGCAGGGGGGTTAGTGAGAGACAACCAAACGAGTGAACAAGCAGGCTGCGTGGGGCAACCAGGCCAGCAGGGGGGTTAGTGAGGGATGCCAAATGAGTGAACAGCAGGTTGCGTGGGGTGACCAGGCTGGCAGGGGGGCAGTTGTGGGTGACCAGGCCAAAGGGAGGGGGGCAGTTGGGGATGACCAGGCCAGCAGGGGGGGCAGTAACGGGTGACCAGGTCGGCAGGGGGGGCAGTTAGGGGCGATCAGCCCGGCATGCAGAGGCAGTTAGGGATGATCAGCCCGGCATGCAAAGGCAGTGAGGGGCGATCAGGCCGGCAGGGGGGGGAATTTAGGGGTGATGAGGCAGGCAGGCAGGTGAGCGATTAGGAGCCAGTGGTCCAGGATTGTGAGAGGGATGTCCAACTGCCGGTTTAGGCCCAATCAACAATTGGGCCTAAACCAGCAGTCGGACATCCCCCAAGGGGTCCCGGATTGCAGAGGGTGCAGGCTAGGCTGAGGGGACCCCCCATGCATGAATTTTGTGCACCGGGCCTCTAGTTTAAAATAAAATCCTTATCAGTTAATGTTCCCAAATCAATTCATATTGTCAGTGAATTTGAATGATTTTGGAAAATATAATGTTCTCTCTGCATACACAGATACTCAGCAAGTGTTATCCTTAATTTCCAGATACATTAGGAATCAGTGTACTTGCAATACTATTACTTTAGCAATATCTATTCTCATTTAATAAAATTCTTATCTATGAAAACGTCCGCAAAGAATTGAATGCTATTCATCTAATTGAAACTATTTGATTACTTGGAGCTGAATGTTAAAATAACTAATATTTTTTGGAGACAAATTTAATTTACTTTTAAGTACTATAGCAAATGACAGACATTCTTCTAGATCTCTGAATGGTATTGATGTTTATGTGTTCAGGTGTTGCGCAAATTAAGGAACTAAATCACTTTCATAGGTAGGAGTTAAATGTGGTAGAGGAGTCATTAAAGTAATTTACAGCTGATGATATGTCAAAGCAGTTTCCTGTGAAATCCTAGACATGGGAGGGAATATGAATCATTGAGAATTAAAGATTTTCATCTCTAATTACTTTAGCTCTCTTAGGAACCACACATACATTTTTAATGTAAAAATAAAGACAACAAACACCAGAGAGGGAATATTACATTTGAGGCTGGCTCACTCACACGTTTTCTCCAGATAAGAATTCTGGGATCAAGCTGAATTTGTATACTTGATTTTTAATGCCTCCTCTCTTCATCTGCACTGAAACGGCATCAGCAATAAATTGTTCATAAGGCCTGTGAGATTTCATTTGTCCTATTTGGTTGCTAAAATGATGGGGAATGCCTAGAAAGCCTTCTTTCAATGTAGATTTTTCTTTTATTTTTAATGCAAGGTAAATAAAACCTTAGAATAAACAGTGATTTAAGGTACCCCTGAATTTGTATATGAAACCTAAGTAAGTTAATTGTCATTATTTAATCTGACTGAGGGTTGCAGTGGGCATTTATTGTTTTGGTCATGTAGCATCTACTCACCATTCTCGACATAAACTCACCCCTCTTGCCCTCTGGGAAACTCTCTGTCACTTATTCTTCTTTAGGGGTAGCGGGATGAGGATGTGGCTTAGATTAGCCACAGTGGCTGGCTCAGGAAGGGATGAAAGAATATATGAGCATAGCTATTTTGTTACTATGAGGATCTTGAGAATGAAGTTAACGTGGAGGAAAGTAGAATAACAATCAGGGGCTAAGCTCAAGGCTCTGACTTTTTGAACCTCTGGGGAAAAAGATCTAGATTTTTTAGTTATTTCTTGCAGCAATTCCCCTTTTCAGTTATGCCAGTTTGAATTGGGTTTTCTGTCACTCGCATCTGAAAGAATCCTAACCAAAATATGCACAGAATTTTTCGAGTTGGAAATCAATGCATTGTAAAAGTAGCCGGGTTAAAATGAAGTACAGCTTTCTTCCTGTAGCCAATTTCAAAGGCATGGATTTTTTCCCCCCTCTTCACATGTATTTCTTTTGAAATAAGATTGCTAAAACTTATGCTTAGATGTAGGCATGTATAAAGAATCGATCTGGCAGTTTTGAAATAAAAATACTGAGGAAGTAATCCCAGTTCTTTTATGTTTTCTGAGAGAAATGATCTTTTCCCATATTGTGTCTCTGAGATGAAGACAAATCTAGGTTTCAATTTTTCAGTAGTCCTAGGGGAATGTGACGATATCTGTGCCCAATGCCTAGATCTGCAAAGAATGGCTTGGACACAAATTGAATGGCACAGAATTAGACAGGCTGTGGCTGCTGTGGGCATGCCCTGAACTCAGCGCTGGGGTGACCTGGCCAGAGAAGATGCCCAAGTTTGTGGTGACGTGGAAGTCTGCATGAAAGGGATAACCTCAGGAAAAGGAGGCAGCTGGATCACCCGGCCTCATAGAATCAGCTTTCTGGAGATTTTTGCAGGGATTTCTCTCCCATGGACCACGCTCTGAGTGTGTTTAGTGGATTATGCATTTAAATGTTTGCTTTATTTTTTCCCAGCATTTATTCATGCCTTTTGGTAAGACCAAGGTGTCTAATAGTTCAGTCTTCCAGGTTGATGTAACCTGCAGTTCGCAGTAAGGGTTAAATAATTAATTTCCCCTAGTGTTTTTCACTGTCCCAGGTCATTATAAGATTGTTAGGTGATTGTCAGACTGTGTGTCAAAAGGTTAGCTTAGAGCGTGGCCCAAAGATGTGGCTATGTGCGTGTTGGTGCGGGAAGATGAAGGGATGGATGTGTTTGCAGCCCAGCAAGTGTCTAGCTGGCTAAAAGTAAGAAATTTTCTTGGAAAGGACAAAGGTTTAGATTCAGAGCCTAGCAAATCTTCTTCATTTCCTGGAGGGAACTGTGGTAGCCTGTCCCTTGCTCTCACAAGATTCTCATCACTGGGAAGCATTCCCAGAACACTTCATGGAACTAAGGGAAGATAATAGTCAACCTAGAATTTCAGACCTAGCCAAACATTCTTTCAAGAATGAGGGCAAAATGAAAAAAAAAAATTAGACAAAGACTAGGAGAGCTTATTATCCATAGTGCTTTATTGAAAAAAAAAAAAAAGATATCGTTCAGCAGAACGGAAAGTGAACCCAGAGTGAAGACATGAGTTAAAAATATAGTGAACAGAAAAATTTTTAAAAGGATCATGAAATTTAACCACTAATGGTACTGCTCCCTGCCCCCAGTACACATACAGTGAAACTAGATTTTAAGACAATAGCAAGATAGTTGTAAAGTACAAGCGTGATTAAATCATACTTTCAGGAGGAGTATATAAAGTTGAAGAATTTAGACTTTAGAAATATTCACAGATGTGACTACATCTTAATAATTTAAGATAGTATTAATAAAAATTGCAATCTTGACCTCTCAAACAAAGACATAACAAGATAGAGATAAAAATATTTTATCAGCCTAATCAAAGTCAGGGCAAGGAGAACAAAAGAAGCAAAGGAATGAATGGTAAGTGGAAACTACAAAATACATAAGATGGTAAAAATAACTGCAAATGTATTGTCACATAACAAGTATTGTCAAGTTATGTCATGTTGGCTTCAGGTTACATCAACCTGCTAGACTGAGCTAATGGACACCTTGATCTTATCCCAAACACAAATAAGTAAATGTTGGAAAATTATTTTATCTATTTATGACTAGATCAAGAGAACACTACCCTATTCACTGTTGTTTTGCAATATTGACATCATGTGAGCACATCTCTCTACTGGGGTCATCTTTAGTAATATTTTGTCTACTCCTGGTCTTCCATTCTTTTAAATAAATTTTAAAAGTAGCTTGTCAATTGTAATGAAAACATGTTGATATTTTGTTTGAATTACATTGGTATGCTATTTCTCTAATAACTTAGGAAGGATTGATACCTTTGTGACATTGGGTCTTCCTACCCATAAAAATGGTTCTTTTATCAATCTTTATATTGTCTTCATGTCTTTACATGATGCATAACTTTCTCTAAAAACCTATGGTATATCTTTTGGTATCCTAGATACCTTTATTTGTTGGTCACTTAGTCACTTCATTCCTCCCATCCCCCACTGCATTTACCACCTACCCAATTAAATATTGTTTTTGTTCTTTTTAAAATGAAAATAGCCCTCGTTTTTGGAGATGAAAGAAATTCTATCTCCTAACTTCTTCCTATTATTAATGAATCAGTGGGTAATGAGAGGACCATTAATATATGCCAGAATTTACCATGAATGCACATCAGAAATTAAGGGAAATTAATTGCAAAGAATACACTTCTATGGCAAATATGTCAAAAGCTATGATGTACTAGCTGCATCTAGACTGTCTGATCCCGATAATAGTTGGCAGGGCAGCCTGGGTAATGACAGATGGGGCTCACTGATCATCATTTAAAGGCAGCATTAGTAACATTATTTCAGAGAATGTAAACGTAGTGAAGTGGAAGGCAGTTCTTCCTCCCAAATCCACTTATATATAGGCCATTCTAATGTTATGATTCAGAATCAGCCAAGTTCTAGGAGTATTTTTGCAATACTGACTTAAAGTTGCTCTAAACAGCTATAAAAATGTCTATTCATAAAATACATCCCAAAGACTACTGATTTATTACAAATACCAGTGTGGGCTTTGCCAGCATCTTTGGATCTGTCTATGGGCTCAGAATCAAGCATCTAAAAATAACAATGAATCTTGTGCCTCAAATAGAAGTTAAGGCCAGCTGTCTTCAGGACTTAGCATATTCTAGACACTTAAAAACACAAGGAACAATAAGCAAATAGTAGCTAATAGGTAGTTTTAGCAGAGCTTTGAATTTCTGTCCACTGCCTGTTTATTCATGCGGGGAAACCAATTTGGTACCCTGTGGGACATTCCAAAGAATATTTGCTTCTGCCTATTTGTATCCCTAGAGCCTTAGGGTGATTTCAGGGTTGAAACCCTAAATTAGCCTAGCTCATCTCTATATTTCATATCAGATAGCAATGAGTTGGAGAGATCTCAACTTCTGGCTGTAAATACTGAAGCAAAGCCTCGTGCTTAGCTATTTAAAAATTCTCTTTTGTCTTTTTTCCTTGGAGAAAATTGTAGTAACCAAGGGCAAACAAATCATAAGAGTAAAATATTCACCTACCTGCTATGAATTTATTCAACTATTATATTTATATATTGGCTTACACATTTCTCTGTGTCCCTTGAATACTTTTTATGGTGCATCTGTCTTGGGTTGCAATTTTCCATGGTGGTTTTATGCCATATTATAAGCAAATAGTTTTATAGCTAGTGTTTGAAGATGATAGTGGTGGTGGTGACTCTATATACATTTGTCTTCAGCATTAACAATTGACCTGATTTGGAGGTGGAAATGGTGGGTTTGAAATGGCTTCATCTTTTCATAAAATCAAAGAAATAGTTTCCAGCTTGAATGCCAAGAGTTGCTGGATGACCCTCTGGCGGAGCTTGAGAGTGTCAGAGGATACACAGAAAGAACTACAGTCTGAGATGTGGGGTAGAGAACTGGTTGCAACAGAGGAGAAAGCAAAGCTAGTGACACGCACCTTGCAGAGCTTCCTGGAGAAAAGCCAAAGTTCCTTAGCCATAATTTTGATGAAGGCTCTTACCTTACCAGGAATTTTAAGCAAGAGCATAAAACCAAGAATATTCTTGAACATAGTAGTACAATGAAAATTTTATCCTCGCACATCAAAATAAAGGATGGAAAACTAAGTTGCCGTAAAGGAGAGAAAAGTGGTGGAAAGATGGGGAAAGTTAATTCAAGGGAAAATAGCCTTGTGCCCAGGGGATAGTTTAGTGCCCAGGGAGGATGGAGTGGGTCTACCTGACCATCGGGACATAGGGATTCCTGAAACCTAGGGTGTATGGCATGGCGAGAGGTAAAAATAGAAATCGGTATCTGTGACAGTGTCAAGTGTCTGGCACAGGATAGGAACGTGCTCTGGTGAAAAGGTCCCTGAGGTGGCTTTGACTAGAAGGGAGCAGCAGAGGCAGGAATATGTTTATCCCCCTACCATGCAAGGTCTTAATAGTTCTATCCTGATCAAAGCCTTTGTGTGTGTGAAGTTATCCGAGGCACATGTGGTAGTCGGGACAGATAGGCTGACATCTGTTGACAAGATCCTCTGGACCTGCAGAGTTGGCCAGTTGTGGTTGGAAGTGACAGCCACGTAAGAAGTAGAACAGACATGAGAGACCTCAGAAATCTTTGTTCTACCACCTGAGTCAGAGAAGTGGGTTTGAAGGGTCAGACTCATCAGATTCCCCGTCAACACACCAGGAATCCAGGGAACTTCCTAAGAAATTGTGATGAATGCCTGCTCTTCACAGTCTTTCTGCCACACATCAGAAAATCACTTGGTTCCTCACTCAGTTTACCCACCTGGCTCCACATTTTATTCCACCCCCCCCCACCCCGCCTTAGAATTTAGTCCCCTAGCTATGATATTTATTTCCATGGAGTCTCCATTGGATCTGGTTTCTATGTACAGAACAATGTAATGAGGATCATTTTTGCAACTATTTAACTTATGAATTTAAAATTTCTTGATTCAATCACCTATTCCCCAAGGATAGGTTATTAGAGTAGAGTAGAACGGTGCAACTAGAGTAGTGATTTTCAAACATTTTTTGACTATGGTGACTTGTAGGAGGAAACTCATTATGTGTCATGCCCCATTACACAAATCTATACAATTATAAAAAGCTAAAAGGTTTAAGAAAATAATACTAATGCTAGCAGTGTGCTATATACTGTAATTTTCCTATCCTATCCTATTTCACTTTTGTAATTCACGACATTTGTAAAATCCAATGGAACTATCTACATTTTAGAAAACACTGGTCAGAACAAGGGTCGGCAAACTCTGACCAGGGCCAAGTCTGCTGACTTTTATAGAGTGCTACTGAAACACAGCCCATTCATTTACACATTAGCTATGGCTGCTTTTTGTGTGCTTGCCACAGAGACTTTAGACTTAGAAAGCCTAAAATAGGTACTATCTGTTCCTTTACAAAATAAGATCATTGACCCCAAATCTGGAACAAACAAAGGCAGTTTAGGTATATAAATGAGTATATGTGGAAAACTTATATTCATATTTATATTTTTATATACATTCATATCTGTGTATGGGTTTCTTTGTATTTATTCTCAAGTAAATTTTTAGTTGCAGTCAAAATATGCTATGGCCACTTAGAATGTTATGTCCCCTGAAGATAAGGGAGGATTTAGTGGCTGCTGCCATTGAAGTATGTGAATGACAAAGATTTTAGTGTTGTCTATTGCAGGGGGGTTTTGGTTTCTTATTCACAATGCTGGATAATGTAAACAAAATATGGTAATAAAGAATTCCTAAGTTTTTGTTCTAAAAGTCTTCTTACAGGGAGGTTCTGTACCTGATTAATAAAAAAATTAGTTTCACATTTTAGAGCTTTAGAACTAAGAAAACTAAGTTTGTGCTGATTGCTGACATTTAACTTCAGTTGAGTTCATGACTTTAACAGACTTATTAGAAAGTAAGAGCATTGGTTGTTGCAAATATTGTGGAAATTTGGAACAAGTACTTTTGAAGGCCACTTTGTACTGGATGCTGTGGGGAGAACTTTACAATCCAGGTAATATGACCACGGGGTGAGAAGCCATTGGTGGTGCATAGTGATTGCCAAACAATTGCAATAGACATTAAAGGCCAGGGAGGTCAGGGAAAGAGGTGGTCACAGCTGAGCTGGAGAAACTAGAGTTCTGTGGACTAGGAGTTAGGGGGATGTGGGCTTGGGAGCCAGTTCATACCTAACTCTTACACTTGAATAGTCACACATGCTTTCTGTAACTTGTAAGTCCTTATCAGCATGTTTGGTCACAAATAATTTTTATAATTACTGTATTGTTTTATATTCACAAAAGAAGTAAGAATGAAGCCAAACCTTAAGGAATTTAGGATTTTTGTCATGAGGATGAAGGTGCAGGACATTTCAGGAGCTATGAATCATATGAGCCAAAGTGTGTGGAACAGAAGAGTGTGAAGGTCCTGTTTGGGTATGTAGAGTGGTTTGTCCTAAATATTACAAATAAAATATCAGAAGCCAGATATTTGTACTTTTAAGTAATTAATACTCCACGGTGAAGGAAGTGACAATATAATTGGATTTGGGCTCATGGTGAAAGGTGTAGATTTCGATCCATCCTTTCATAACTGTGGTTCACTGAAATCCTTCAAGTTTCTTATTTTGGCCTTTGGTCAATATTATTCCTCAAACTCTACCAAAGAAAAAGGCACAGTAAAGAATTATTCTGTGTTTCTGTATTTTTACCACTAAAGGGAATGTAGTTATGTGGTTACTTTAAGGATGTTTATCCTAGAGACCTGTAGTCTGCAAATAAGGCATCACCACCCCTATTGTCCACCCCACAATAAGTTGTGTTAATGAAGTGCACAGGTCTATATCGTGAATCTTTTGAGAACATACATCTAGAGAAATGTATTAATTATATAATATTTAGTGTCACACCAAAGTGACAGATAAACAAAATCTTGTAAATTTTCTCAGGGTCTTAGGAACATGGAGAATGACACTTGAGTTTTCTCAAATTATACAATTCAAATTAGCAGCAGCACTGTTTCAGGGGGTTCACAGCTTTCGAGCAGAAATAAGCTTAAGTAGATTGTTTTGGTTTTGATAAGTCATCCTCACAAAATTGTATTTTCTCTGCCTTTTTATTCCAAAGGCTATAAAATAGTATTAAAGAGATTATTTTGATTAAAATGCTAAATAGCTTCTTTCTATTTATAGTTTTAATCAAGTTTCAGTGACTCTTGTTTGGCATTAAATTCAACATAACAATGATGATTGGCTATTGCCATTTTGAAGCTACAGCATGGCTTTTCTTGCTATTTGCTCTCACAGAAATATTTCCAAGGATGATTGGAATTCTGTATAAATAATCATATTGTAAATATTTAAATATAACTTTCCCATTTCAAATCAAGGATCTTATCAATGGAAATGAGATTAACTTCCTAACAGCAGTGCTTGAATAAACACCTTTAGTAAAGAAAATATTATTTCTATTATACTTCTCAAGAGATGATAAATAAAGAGGAGTATGCATTAAGTAATTGGTTGTATCATCACGGAGTAAGAAACTAGCTTCATGTGCTTGCTTGATAATAGTGACAGGCTATTATAGAACAACTAGAGGCCCGGTGCATGAAATTCGTGCACTGGGGGGGGGGTGTGTCCCTCAGCCCAGCCTGTAGCCTCTTCAATCTGGGACCCCTCAGGGGATGTCCGACTGCTGGTTTAGGCCCAATCTCACAAGGATCGGGCCTAAACCGGCAGTTGGATATCCCTCTCACAATCTGGGACTGCTAGCTTCTAACTGCTCACCTGCCTGCCTGCCTGATTGCCCCTACCGCTTCTGCCTACCAGCCTGATCACCCCCTAACCGCTCCCCTGCTGGCCTGATTAACACCTAACTCAGTGATGGCAAACCTATGACACGCGTGTCAGCACTGACACGCATAGCCATTTCTGATGACACGCGGCCGCTGAGGCAGCCGCATGCCAAGGATGAAACATTTGCTGCTCCTGAGGATGAAATATTTGTGAAATAATGTTTTTTTCCTCAAAGTGACACACTACCCGAGTTATGCTCAGTTTTTTGGCGAAGTTTGACACACCAAGCTCAAAAGGTTGCCCATCACTGACCTAACTGCTCCCCCGACAGCCCGATCGCCCCCAACTGCCCTCCCCTGCTGGCCTGGTTGCCCCCAACTGCCCTCCCCTGCTAGCCTGGTTACCCCAAACTGCCCTCGCCTGCCAGCCTGGTCCCCCCCCACTGCCCTCCCCTGCTGGCTGATGGCCCCCAATGGCCCTCCCCTGCCGGCCTGATCTCGCCCCCAACTGCCCTTCTCTGCTGGCAAATTTGGTTCTGATTGGTCAGTTTCTATGCCAGTCAGCGTCAAAGCTCTGCCTCCTAGGCAGCCATTGGCTCCTTGCAATTCACCCAGATTTGTTTCTGATTGGTTGGTTTCTATGCCAGTCAGTATCAAAAGCTCTGCCTCCTAGGCAGCCATTGGCTCCTTGCAATTCACCCAGATTTGGTTCTGATTGGTCAGTTTCTATGCCAGTCAGCATCTCCAGGCCTATCTCCAGGCCTGACCATAGAGGCGGGTCTGATCAGCAGCCACCCCAGGCTGCTGGAGAGTGGCTGAACTGCTGACCTCTGAGAGAGAGAGAGAGAGGCTTGGCTGTTGGCGAGGGAGAGAGAAGCAGGGTCTGATCACCCTGCTTCTCTCTCCCAGCCTCGCCAGCAGCCGCTGCCACTGCTGATCAGCCCCGCTTCTCTCTCTCTCTCTGAGAGGTCAGCAGTTCAGCCTGCTCACCTGCTGCGCATGCAGCCTGGCAAATGGTTGATTAACCACTATTGTTTATAATTGAATAATAGACTAGTTGCAGGAAGTTTTTAAAAAGGTCCATACAGTTTAGATAGATTACATACATTTTTATCCTATACTAGTTAGACTTCTTTGAAGTCCTAATTAACATTATCAATGTTCCTTATTCCATGCATGTACCCACCTAGCACCCTAGCAATCTGGAATATAGTTCATATAAGTCATGGTAAATTCTTCTCAATGTTACACTTAATGGGTATTTAAACCAGCTTGAAGTTATTATTCTTGTGGACATAAGATGGAAAGAGAATAATACTCAAGTAGATTTTGAATCACAGCATTCCCTTTGCTGCCTCCCATACTTGGTGACGGTAGTTTACCATCATTGAGAAGTATGGTCGGGAATGATTTTTGATATTGTCTTGTTATGTGAATATGATCGAAGCACAGAGAGTCATGATGTGAACTGGGTTTCAAATGTACAACAAAATAGGGAAAGGCTGACAAAATGAACTATGGAGAAAAAGAGGACTATATTGTGGGTGATGCTTAAAAGAAAGCAGGAAATGAGTTTGTTTGTTGAGTCTGACATACTATAGAGGGAGCTAAAAGATAATTTGTGACCTTGGCCAAGACATCTGAAGGTACTGTAGAAGTGAAGACATAAGAGGGAACGGCCTTGATCCCTAGTCATTGTTACTGGTGAGAAACTCATGAAGATGCTCTGAGTCTTGTATGAATGATTATTCATTCATTCACTCACTCACTTATCCCTTTTTACTTGAGTGCCTTCCATGTTTTAGGCCTAGGTCTAGTCACTAGATGTATTGAATTTACCAAAACAGACACAGTCTCCCACTGTGAAATTTACATTCTAGTGAGGATATATAGATGATAAAGAAAGAAATGTATAGTTTCTTTCTCCATGGTGTAATAAGATAGATGAAATAGGATGTGACAGGGAGAGAGGTTTTATTGCTATTTTTATAAAACTGTTGGGAAGGAAGACTGAGAAGCTTCCTTTAAAATGGGAGATATTGAGACTATTGGGTACATTGTAATGGGTACACTGAGGATATTGCAGCATGTGAATATTTGATAGGAATGATCTAAAAAACCCCAGAAATGGGCGATTCATCAGAGAATAGAGGGAAACATCATGAGAGGAGTTCATGATTAAGCATGGAGAAAATGACATCTTGTATGAAAGTGGAGGCTTGGGTTTAGATAGGAGCATGGATAAGTGGAATGATGCAAATTGAGATTAATAGAGAAGTTCAGTTATTGGTAATGCCATGATTTGGCCATGGGAGTAAGTGTGGAAATTAGGTCAAGGATAAGGTTTCTGGGACAGAGAAGTTTAAGGAATGAGGAACCAGGGTATTATTGGATAGTTATCTAGTGGATACTGATGACTAACAAAAAATTATGACAGGAGGGATGTTGGAAAGACGGTGAACCAAGTGCTAAATTTTTCAAGGAATAAGGAACATGATCCAGGGGGTCTGTAAATGATGCAACAATATCTAAATGAATAAATATAAATTCTTCACCACTTAGGAGATGAGTCCTCCTGTCTGATCCCGCTTCCCTGACTGAAAGGCTGGGGAATAGTCCCAGTTTGCATTGGTCCAGGGAGACTGTCCTTAATCTGGAATCTCAGGGACATTGAAAACCAGAGGGCATACAAAACTAATAGTTGAATGGGATCAGCTGAATCGATCAACTGGAGAAATGAGTACAAGTGAGTCATTTAAAATGAGACAGTGCTGAGACAATCTGAGGCATCTAGCTAGGAGATCTGAGGACCAGGAAGAGGAGAGCGGAGGAGATTATAGAAATCAGGTAATAAGAAGGCCACTTGGAGATCAGAAGGGTCAAGCAGGCTTGCAGGAAGTGGTGAATGCAGTTGGGCTTTTGAGAGGTCTTTAAAGTGAGTGTGACAGCTTGTCCAGCTTTACTGAGTTAAAAGACCACAATCAGAGTAGACAGCATCCAAGTGCCAAAGAATATTGTTTCTCTTATATAGTGACTTATGTACAAGTATGACCACCCCAACCAGCCCAGAACTCCATCTCTCCATTCTGACCTAGCTAATAAAAGCTTGTGCACTTATCATTCCATCAGCCTCTTTTATTTGAGCATATTGTACATGGAAGCTGAAAAGCATTTTTCTTGGGTTAAGAATGTGAAATAAGTTTTATTGGAAGGACTGAAGCTTCTCATTTGAGATTGCCTTATTGGAGGGCCCTCAGAAAAGCAAGGCAGCATCTGCTGCCTACTTCAGGGTGGATCAACATTAATTAATATAAGTAGGGAAGGTCTTATTTATCCTACTGATGCTCTTGGGACCCTAGTGGCTGCTGTCATTTGCACTGACATTTAAAATCCTGAGGTCTGCTTTCCTCATTGAGCTCTCTTTATGTTCACAAGATTTTCTCCTGCCTGAAAAAGATGCTCTAAATGCAGAACCTTGCCTCCCATCTCCACTTTTTATTTCCAGCGGCTGTTCTTGAGAATAAGGGTTGTATATAGTTAATTCACAAAACATGAGAATAGGTAGAGCCTTTAGAGATTCTACATTATAAATTTACGATTGCAATCTCTTCATTTTCACAAATGCCAAAGATGAGGGTCTCTGCCTTCATTGCTTTCCTGTCAAAAAGACTAAATTTAGTTGGTTGATTTACTTTTTATCATCCAAACATTAATTTTGCAAGGCAAAGAAACTTTTCCAGATGGACTTTAAGAAGATAATATATCTGATTCCCAAAGCCCCAAATCAGAATACATTAGGGACTTTTTCTGGGAGTGAGTTTTTTTCTTTTTCTTTTCACATTCCCATTTATCATTGAAGATTTTCTCTCTATATGCAGAAATAAGGTCTGCATTCATCTGTATTTTCTATTAAAGTAAAACAGGTATATATGTTCTATCATACTGTGCAGATTATAAATGAACTCCTAGAACTTTGGCTCTTGGTCTTAACATAAAAGTATTCAATTATTTTTTCTTATATTTTGCTGCTTGATTTTAGGTAGATGAGTTGATTGGAAATGACCGTTGGATATGTGGTGGTAGTAAAATCATTCTGAATGGGTGCATTACAAAGATCTTGGCATGGCCCTAATGCTATTGTTATTCATCTCCTAAATCCCTAGTGCATTTTCCAGTAACTGTTCCAAACCTTTCTCATACATATCCAACTTTCATCCTCCCTTCATCCCTTAGGTAACTTTGCTTCTTCCTTACTTGGGGAGACTTTGAAATTATCTTTGAAACCATTTGACTGTCTCAATTTCTTCCTGCATTAAACTCCTTTTGTCTTTTAAGGTAAACCACAGTGTTAGAACATGGTCATGGTTTTAAAATATTCCTAACAGACTGTTGTCCAAGCTGTTTTCAGGGCTCTTCAATTGCAGGTGGCACTTTTGAGGTATCAGTATAAAAATAACCTCTATAATAAAACTTTTTAAAAAAATACATTTTTATTTATTTGAGAGAGAGGGGTGGGGGAGAGAGAGAGAGAGAGACAGACATTGATCTGCTGCCCCCCACATGCCCCTCACCAGGGATGGAGCCCACACCCAGGCTTGTGTCCTGACTCGGAATTGAACCAGCGACCTCTTGGTGCATAGGTTGATGCTCAATCACTGAGCCACACTGGCCAGGCTCTATAATGAATTTTTTTGGTTTTGATTCTATATATTCAACCAATGATTACTATGAAACATTTTAACACATCTTTTTAATATTTCTTCAGATTTAGCTTTCACATTTTTTTAGGTAGGTTTTAAAGGAGTCATGGGTGTTGCGTTTGCTGATTTCTAGTATGCTTAAGAATGTTTTGTGTTGTAAATTAGAAGAGTCCTGATGCCAAGATTTAAAATCAGAGTTTTAAAAGTTCTCTTATAATCTGTGAAGCATGTAGAACACAGCATGTAGAACACTGAAGATGTATAATTGGAAAGATGATGGGGTGAAATCTTAGCAGTATTAACTGGAAATTTAATTCACAATTACCCTAGGAAGAAAATATAGATTTAATTGTTCATTAACTTAACAAATACTTAATAAACACTACTGTGTGCCAAGCATTATTTTAGGCACTGCGGACACAGCAGTGGAAAAATGAAAGGACAAAAATCCTTGCCCTCAATGAGCTCATTCTCTTGGATAATAAACCACATGAACAAATAACATACAGGATTATAAGTGCTAAAGAGAAAGAAATAGAGGAAAGGAGATACAAGTGTTGGTCTAGAGATTGAAACTTTAGGCCGTCTAGAGATGTACTCATTAAGGAGGTGATTCTTAAGACCTGGTATATGCAGAAGGGAAATCATTTGCTTGTTAAAGTGAAGGCTAGGGAAGGAGCAACCCTCTGTGTGAATATGTACATAGAGCCTGGTGCTTTCTTTATTGTTTGCTGAGTTAGATGTGGAAGCTAAAGCAGCTAGAGGTCTTCATAGGAGGTCTTGAGCCAGTGGAGCAAGCTGTGTGCCCCAGGTCTGAGTGCTTCTTGCCCATGGATTTGTGTGCCTTTGATTTAGGTAACTGGTGACCTAGAAATTTATGCTAAAGTTGGAAGTGATCCTAGAAATAATCTGTTTCAACTTGCTCACTGTATAATGAGAAAATGGAATGACTCCTAAAATGCTTGTTAAGTTGAAATGACCAAAATAATATTTGTGATGTCCCATACTAAACCCACATATCGTTTTTCTGAGAGTGTTTATTCTGAAATAGCTCATGTCCAACCAGAATCACAGCTGCAATGATGGCCAGTAGAGAACTCTTTTAAACTCAGTTCCTAAGATATAACAAGGACATTTGGAGAATAATCCTCAAACAACCATTTTTCTTCTCTGTCATTTATGTTCTTTCAAGTAAAGAACTTAGACATGGCATTGATTTCTGAAGACACTGATGATATTACAAAATGTAATTGTTTTGGATCTCCCATTTCCTTTCACAAGACTTTCTTTTAAGTGTTTATTTTCCTCTCTTGACATGGGCAGAGCAGCTGGTTCTCTCTCAACTATTGATTTGGATTTCGCTTTGTGCATCATTCAGTTCTAGTCTTTTCTGCTCAACGGACATGTATGGGTGAATGTAGGTAGCAGGTATTCTTCAGCAAGGGCCTGTTTCAAGCATAATGCACCCTAGAAGCTCTTTTACTTAATGCAAAATACTCCCTAATCTTTGTAATTGTGAATTGATTTTTAGTCTTTTGTACACTTCATTTCATGGTTCCATGGACACTGGGGTTGGGATATGTAACATTTTGGTTTGGTGATCAGGTTAATTGTGTATGAAGTAAGCCTTTATTAATGCAATGAACTGCATCCTCTCATATATGCACATTGGATTATAGAGGTGGTTTCTACAATGTACGACCATAAAGGACATCTTCAGAGACTGTTTTCTGCCAGGGCTGAAAAATTGCCAGAATGTTTGTGAGACCACAATCATAACAATTAAAAGAAAATAATTTTCTTTTAATTTCTGTGATTCATGGAAAGCTGTTACCTTGTCTGAGTGAAGAGCTATGTTTTGTGTATGTGTGTGTTTGTGTGCACATGTGAACAAGCATGTGCATGTGTCTAAACAGTATCTAATTACTTGGTTTTCCCCTTCTTTTCTAGAACTACCTAATCTTCCATTAACTATCCTAGGACTTTACTTCTTGGAGATAAAAAAGAATATTTAAAATATAAATTACCTTAAAGGAATCATGATTTTAGAGACTGACATTATTTTAACTATTTGACATATGTTTTAACATGACTAACCCTAGGAAAAGAATATTTCTTTTTTTTTTAAATATATTTTATTGATTTTTTACAGAGTGGAAGAGAGAGGGATAGAGAGCCAGAAACATCGATGAGAGAGAAACATAGATCAGCTACCTCCTGCACACCCCCCACTGGGGACGTGCCCGCAACCAAGGTACATGCCCCTGACCGGAATCGAACCCGGGACCCTTGAGTCCGCAGGCCGACGCTCCATCCACTGAGCCAAACCGGTCTCGGCAAAAGAATATTTCTAATATTTAATCATGTTAACTATGGAAATTGTGACTTCTCTAGTTACCTGGTGTGAAATCAAGTAGCAGATGTTTCTAGCAGTAGTCTTCTTCAGAAGGTTCAGCTAGCACAGTGATGTATACCTAGCAAATGCTCAATAAATAGATTAGTAGACTATAGATATAAATTTCTTTTAATTCATTAAAAAATTCAATTGTCTAAGCGTGCATGCCTGCAAAATTTAACGAATATTTATTATGTGTCTGTTATGCATTAGATTCTGGTTTATACAATGGTGAACAAGAGATAGTCTTTGCCCTCAAGGAACTCAGTAATCATAGGATAATAAAGAAACTTCTAAGGCCATTTAGTAAAATTATATATGCTATTAATCATCCTGAATGTATGGCCTTATGTGTTGAGCTAGAGATACAAAGAACATTAATGACACTCTTTTGCCCTCAGGGAAGGGAACTTACAAATCAGTTAGAGGACAAGATCCACATATAATGACTAGATAACTAGCAATGTAGGGCTGCATAGGGTGACAGATGAGTGCTGCTCATATTGTCCTTTCCTCTGTGTTTTAGACAAATGGGTACTTCCCTCATACACTCCATGGTTGGAGCTTCCTAATTCTTCCTGTGATTTATTTATTTTAAATTTGTTTTTATTGCTTTTTCATAGAGAGAGGGTGAGGGAGATAGAAACATCAAAGCGGCTGCCTCCTGCACACCCCCTACTGGGGATTGAGCCCACAATCCAGTGACCTCTTGGTGCACGAGGTCGACGCTCTACCACAGAGCCACACCAGCCGGGCTCTCCAGTGATTTCCACACTCAGAATTTTTCCCTTTCACTTTCATCTTTCACTCTTTATTTTTAAACTTCTTTCTCACATTCTCTCATAGTTTTAAAGGCATAATATCTACTCCCTCCATTCTCACAGAATCCTTTCTGCTTGGAAGAATAATTATTAACACAGGGTCTAGATTTTTTCAGGTATTTTAACTCCATTGAACTATTTACTGGTAAGTCCTCTTTGCTCTCAGTTTTTTGATCATTTCAGATTGCATCTGCAGAATACCCCATTATGACCATAAACTCTTTAATCAACTCAGTGACCTTCATCACATTGTAGGCAAAGACCCATAGAGATAATTTGAGCAGAAGTGAATCCCTCATATTTGATTTGATGAAAGGATAAAAATTACTCTATTCAACCTAAGTGACCCTATTTGGGCTTTTTACTGAACAAAATCCTGGATTAGTTTAGATTGTCAGTGACCATCCTTGCATAAGATAAAATATAATAACAGGGCAATGCTAACCTCCTGATATTTGTTTTAGAGGTGAAAGAGATACAATTAGGGGGAGAAGTGAGAGAGGGGATGAGGGAGAGTTTTAAAATAGACTTTAGTTTTAGTTTCTTTATGGCAGACTCTAAATTCAGATTTCTAAATGTGAATACAGTATGTCAGAGTGCTTTGTCATGGTGCGGAGTGCATTATTTATTCTATAGCTGACTGAAGAGGAATGCTGTTAGGTGTGACTGAATCAGAAATACACTTTCTTATAGATGCTGAAAATTTCTTCTAGGGAAAAGGGGTATCATCTTGTAAGAGGATTAGCTGTTTTGGTTTGTGTTTAGATACAGAGATATATTTTATTCTTTCTTTCTGAACAATTGGAATTGCCCTTTAACTGGTTTCACTGCCTCCAGTTTCCCTCTATTTCAATCAATTTTTCATTCTGCTATTGGAATACTCTTTGGAAACTCTTATATAAATCTTCTTAAAACTTTAAGTGATCTCATGTTTCAATAACAAGGGTCAAACATTTTCCCTGATATTCAAAGATATTCAATATTATTTACATGTATTTTCTGTTTCAATCAATTAAAACTATTATTTGTTACATCCAATACAAATTTTTCTATTTCTAAGCACTCTCCTTAAGTGGTCTATTTCCTTAAAATGCAACTTCTCTGATGTCTGTACACCCAGAGCCTTTCTATACTTCAAGACTGAACGTCCCCTACTTATAAAGGCTTCCCAGAATCTCTAGCACCTAAATCATTTCTATTTTGCTTAAACTTCCACTTTATTTGTGCATTTTGATGACATAGCACACACACACACACACACACATATGCATATGTTTAATGTATGTAAATACTGCATATATACACATAGTTTATGTCTGTCTTGTTTACTTTACTAGACTAAAACCACTAAAGAAAATAATAGTATAATTGTCATTGTTCCACTTTTTTGTATACTGTCTTTTGTACAGTTGGCATCTAATAACCATTCCCAATTTAGAATTTTGTATGAGGCTTGTATATATTAATCTATGGGCAAAGTTGTAGAATTATGGGAATGCAGAGTAAAAGGACCCTCAGCATAAATAATTCTATTGTGGAGAATAACAAAAGTGACTCTATTTCATGATGAAACTACATAAGAGAATATGTGGTAGTAATTGGCCCATCCACCCAGTCACAGTTTCTGGCAGGGGAAGAGAAGGACTATGAAAATACCTTGGGGAGTCAACTAGCAATTCTACCAAACTTATTAAAATGTGATACAATTTAAATTACAGTTAAAAGAGGAAAAGAGTAACAGCATGTGATAGATTACAATTTGTGGTCCTGGTACAAATCAAAGGCTACATACAGTCCAGGTAGCTAGAAATGACTTGATTCAGGGAGCTGGCTCTCATTGTTCATAGCCTTCAACTAAAGAGTTAACTGGATGTGTTCAATAGTCAAGATACAGGATACATATATTTGGTGACCCTGGAGAAGAAAAGCAAAAGTGGGACAGAATAAATGTTTAAAATCATATTCAAGAAATTTTATTGAAACAAGTGAAGATCTGAAACTACATATTACAAGGACCATCTCCTGAAAAAATAAAAAAATGAATCTGTAATATATAGGAAAGAAGACAAAGTCATTTATAAAGAAAAGGAAGTAGGTTGACATCAAATTTCTTAACATATGTTCAAAACAAGTAAAGAAATAACATCTTCAAGATACTCATGGAAGGAGGTGAAGGATATTATTTAATTCCAGTTGTTCTTCAAGTCTGGAAGACTATAGGAAAACTATGGAACAGCAAAAACTCAGGAGATACTGTTCTTAGAAACTCTTCCCAAGGAAATGAACAAGATAAGCTTTATATATACCGGGGAGGTCTTTGACAAAGAGATTGATGGTGGAATATTTTATATATTTAGTTGTAGATTGAAAATCTTAACGTTGTGGCTTAAGAGGAGTTTGTTAGTGTTAAATGCAATACCAGGGTAAAAATAACAATAAAAACACAGGGTACACATAATGGAAGCTTTAGTATAGTTAAGAGTACAAAGATTAAGCATTAAGCCATTAATGTTGATTAAAAGCTCATGGCAGCCCTTACCAGTTTGGCTTGGTGGATAGAGCGTCGGCCTGTAGACTGAAAGGTCCCAGGTTTGATTCCAGTCAAGGGCATGTGCTTTGGTTGCAAGCACATCCCCAGTAGGAGGTGTGCAGGAGGCAGCTAATCAATGATTCTCTCTCATCAATGTTTCTAACTTTCTATCCCTCTCCTTTCCTCTCTGTAAAAAAAAAAATCAATAAAATATATTTTAAAAAAAGCTCATGGCAGAGAAAGGGTGGAAAAGTTGGATTTTATTGTGATTCATCGTGGTGAAACAATATATATATCTGAAGAAAAAGGGGGCCAAAGGCATTACCAAAAATATTAATAAAAGTGTAGCCAACAGAACAAAATTTCAACTTCCTTGATATCAAAAGAGCAAAACTTAGTGGCATATAGTCAAAGGATAAAAATAACTTCAAGGAAATCTTAAACATCATTTAGTAATATTATTATCAGTTGTAATATTGCAATTGTTAGCTTGTGGTTTTTATATATTGAAGAATAAGCTGATATAAACAGATTTTCAGTGTATGAAAAACCAGATACAAGTATTGAATCAAAGAAATTAATGGAAGATCCTGTGATATTAAATTTGCTTTAGAAATATAAATCTGATTCATGATAATATGATAAATTTACTATTTCTATCCAGTAGAAAGGCACAGGGACAATGACACTCTATCAGGATTCACAATTCAACTGCCCAAATTTTGTTTTCTAAATGCCATTTTTTACAAAAAAGAATCAGATTCCTTGGAGAAATTGTTGATTTCAAGCTTGAGGTAAGCAAAATACATCAAGGTGAACTTAGGATACCTTATGCTAGGAAGCAAAATAGACTAATGTGTTGGGTTAAAAGGTTATGGGGGAGTTCCATTTTTAGTTTTTGAGGAAACTCCATACTATCTTCCACAGTGGCTGCACCAGTCTGCATTCCCACCAGCAGTGCACTAGGGTTCCTTTTTCTCCACATCCTCACCAGCACTTGTCATTTGTTGATTTGTTGATGCCATTCTGACAGGTGTGAGATAGTACCCCATTATTGTTTTGATTTGCATCTCTTGGGTGATTAGTGACTTTGAGCATGTTTTCATATGTCTCTTGGCCTTCTGTATGACCTCTTTTGAAAAGTATCTATTTAGGTCCATTTTTTGATTGGGTTGTTTATCTTCCTTTTGTTAAGTTGTATGAGTTCCCTATAAATGTTGGAGATTAAACCCTTAGCAGAGATAACATTGGCAAATATGTTCTCCCAAGCAGTGGGCTGTCTTGTTGTTTTGTTGATGTTTTGTGGTTTTTCTTTTTGCTGTGAGGAAGCTTTTTATTTTGATCTAGTCCCATTTGTTTATTTTCTCTTTAGTTTCCATTGCCCTAGGAGCTGTACAGGTGAAGATATTGCTTCGGCATATGTCTGAGATTTTGCTGCCTGGGGATTCCTCTAGTATTTTTATGGTTTCCCCATTTTACATTTAAGTCCTTTATCCATTTTGAGTTTATTTTTGTGTATGGTATAAGTTGGTGGTCTAGTTTCATTTTTATTGCATGTATTTGTCCAATTTTCCCAACAGCATTTATTAAAGAGACTGTCTTGATTCCACTGTATGCTCTTGCCTCCTTTGTCAAATATTAATTGAGCATAGTGTTTTGGGTTGATTTCTGGATTCTCTATCATATTCCATTGGTCTATATGTCTGTTCTTGTGCCAGTACCAGGCAGTTTTGAGATAGCAGCACAATTTATAATAGCTAATATTTGAAAACAGCCTAAGTGCCCATCAGCAGATGAGTGGATTAGAAAACTGTGGTACATCTACACAATGGAATACTGTGCTGCTGTACAAAGGAAGGAACTTCTACCATTTGCAACAGCATGGATGGACCTGGAGAGCATTATGCTAAGTGAAATAAGTCAGTCAGAGAAAGATAAACATCACATGATCTCACTCATTTGTGGAATATAGTGAACAACATAAACTGATGAACAAAAACAGATCCAGAGACAGAGAAGCATGGATCAGACCATCAAACCTCAGAGGGAAGGCAGGGGAGGGTGGGGGGAAAGAGGAGAGATCAACTAAAGGACTTGTATGCGTGCATATAAGCACAACCAATGGACACAGACACCAGGGGGGTGAGGGTACGAGCAGGGACGTGGGGGGTATTGGGGGGATAAGGACACATATGTAATACCTTAATAAAGAAACAAAAAAGGTTATGGGGGACAAGCAATAAGAAATTCTCATTGGCCAAATTCTGGACGTTTTGAGTATCCAAAAGAAGAATGACTATAACTGATTGAAACACATGGAGTAGTTAAGTATCTAAGAGTCCATAAAGATATAAAGGCAGAGAAAATTAAAAAAGTAAGATATTGGCCACCATCGGATATGACTATTAAATCAATCCCTTCTGAAAACTGGCAATTAAAGAGAAATTACTGTGCATTTTTTTCTAGGTCTTCAGTGGGAACTCTAATTCCGATAAACCAAATATCCTAATTCATGAGTGAAAGTCTTCTCTAAGAAGAATGTTAGCTAATAAATGTAGAGCAAATGATCTAGAATTTTAAAAAACACACAATCATAAATAACATTATGCATTTAGATAGGTTTCATGTATTTATTTCTATGTAAACCTATTATTTTATATGCAAATTTCCTGTTGTAAAAAATACATTTTGCAGAGAAGCATTCATTCATTCACCAGGCACTTGAGGACCTAATGTGCCTCAATGTTTTACGTTTTTGTATCATTTTCTCAAGCCATGTCATTTAAGTGAACAGTTATGAATGCCATTAAACTATGCAATTTCAGAACTAGAAGGACCCAAAGAAGTTATTGGGCCACTTCCTGCTCCATGCCACTTCTCATTTCATAAACAGGACTCATGTTATCCACGCTTACAACATGGATACTTTTGGGCCTATCAGTAAGTAACTGAGGAAAGAAAAAGAAATTTACAGCTAAGAAGCTAAAAAAAAAAAATCATTGCAGCAAATGAGGGTTCAGCTTATATTTTAACATGCTAAGCACTTCTTTTACTTACTTGTTTTTTTAACCTTCTGAAAATTAAGACACACCGATGGCCAATCTGGGCCATTATGATTTCTTTATTTTTCTTTGACCGAACTGATATTTCCTCTAGGCTGATATCAGACTTGAGCTGTGTGGCTGAGGTAGTAGTTCAGAAACAAGTGCCCTCTCCACTCAATAACCAGCAAACTAATTTGATGTTCCTATTGACTCGAATCTGTCTGCTTTATATCTTGAACCTATGAGTGGGCGACCCCTTCTGCAGAGGTCTGCTGCTTCTGGGCATTTTGTAAAGTACTGAAATTGTCTGGAAAGCTCCTCTCTCTGTGCTTTGCAAAATAATGGAAAGAGAGAGTATTTCATATCTGCTTCCTGCAGCAATTTCCCAATAGTAAAATTGAAAATGTACTTTTAATTTTATTTCCATTTAGTTTTGAGAACCATCTTGAGATATTTAGGCTCCTAACTATTATTCCTTATCTGTCATCTTGTATGATTTATTGTTTCTCTCCGTTATAATTTCTTTTCGACTCTGCCTTATAAAAAACAGCTCCATATTTCCCCAAGTCATTCTGCTTTTTATTTATTTTTGAAACAAAGTGGAAATACAAAAGGATAAAATTTGGCCCGAATCTCAATCTTGGCCATTTCTTAATGTGTTTAGCAACTAGGCAACTAAGAAACTGGTCTTGCCATCATGTCATAAAATCAGAGATTTTCCTCATGGTTAAAATGTATTTCTGCAAACAATTGAGAAGACATTTTGTAATTTATGCAGAAATGTTGTTTTCCCTAAGCTTTTGTGTATGTTAGTCATTTAAGAAAAAGAAAATTCATTTTCTCTTTTCTCTCCTCCCCCCCTTCTCTAATTGTTCTTTTGAATTCTTGCCAGGGCCAACATGAGCTATTTTAGTGTTTAGGAAAATATACTTTTGTTTCATTTAAATAACAAACCATGCTTCTAAGATTATGGAGTAATCTACTCGTTTGTTCCCTGACTCTCCCATAAATACATTTATTTTCCCAGGTCCTGGGGTCTCTATAGGCAGCAAGCACTCTAAGATGGTTTAGCAAGGAAATAACTGTTGTCCTAGGATTTGCACTTATGTTGCTATCTGCTCCTCACTAAGACTGTTTTTTTTTCTGATGCCTTGACTGAACTCTAAGACCTTGGGGCTTACCTATTTGGATCGACTTGCTCTTTCAGATGTCTCCTCAACTGAATTCCCTCTCCAGACCCCTTCTGCCACCCTGTCTTTGTGCATCCTATGAGTTTTTTGCTAAGAGTATGATGTTGTTGCAATCTGATGCTATTTCTTCTTCATGCTTGTATCCTCTAAAATAGAATCTTGCCAGAGTAAGGTCTCTATAAATGCTGGACGATAGTATTGATTGTAGCACACAGTGAGTTTGTTGGAGCTGAGCTGGAAATGCTTTTGTAAGGAATCCTTGTGTGAGAAAGCCAAGAAGGATGGCGTGGATACCTGGGTTATTTTCCTATACACTTCATCTCCTCTTTTTTTGTGTTTACTCCCATTGAGCTTAAGTGTTGGTCAGTGTAGGACTGGAAACAGACCATGCCTCTGAATCGTATTCTCATTGGTTACCCCACTTTTCCAGTTTCTGCCCTTCATTCCCCTTCCCAGAATGATAGGAGTCCCTCTACCAGAATAACAGTGGATTGGGTTATCACGACTCATTTTTAAAAGATATAGTGGAAGGTCTGCACAACCCTGGGATAGAGGGAGACATTTGCATCATGAGAAGTTCAGAGCTCAAAGAAGCTGAATGAAACATTCAAACCTAAACTTTGAAGAGGCAAAAGGCTTTAGGAGGGTCAGAGACAATAAGCATAAGTTGTGCCTTCAGTGAGCAGGAGTGCAGGGCCAGGAAAGCAAGGAGAGAAGGAAGAGAAAGGCACTGAGCATGGAGATGCCTCTACGCTGGGCTCCTGACTGCAGGCAGATGTTCAGTGGTGTGTCCACAGGAAAGCCTGGGGTGGGGTAGGGAGAAAGGGAGCCTTCTTTAAGACTTGAGGAACCGGTGGCCTTAGTAATGAGCTTTTGTGCCTGTCCTGTTATTGGCACAGGGATCCCTAGAAAACCATGTATGAGTACTCAGATGACAGACATCACTCTGTTCTTCTGTAACCATGCAGGATCCATCCCTTCTGCAAGGCTCGGCCAGGAGCCAGGATATAGCTTTCTCTTTGTACTTCCAACTGAAATGCATTGTGTAGGTTCGTGTGGCTGCCTTAAGATAGGGACGACTTTTACTCATTTATTTATTTTTACATTTCTTTCCTGCACCTTAACTTGCGCTAGTCTGACACTGGGAAAATGAAAACCCCGAGGGCACTTGGGAGCTTCTGTGACCCAGACAGACAGCCGGGCCCGGAGAGCTCTCTCCTCTCGGTGTTTTTATGTGCTTTCGAAATGTCAGTTAGCACCTTTAAAATAAAGTCTGCCATCAAAGACACATTCTTCTCCTCCCTGTCTGGTGTGCCAAAGATAGACAATACTCTGTCTGCTTCAGTTCTCCGCTTCCTGTCATGTTTGGCAAAAATTCAATTACCTCTCCTTTCAGAACAACTTTTATTTGTCTTCCTAGCTTCAACATCTCCTCTAAAGGAGAACGTTTCAGGCAGGGTGATGCAGGCAGCTTTTGTTTCTGCCTCTTCATGACTGGCTTCCCAATGTCTTTTAATGAAATTTTATGCCCAGAAAGGATGCCACAGGCAGGAATCAGACTATGTTGGCTTATTCACGGGTGGCAGTTCACCTAGGCAGCCAAGTTTACTCAGGCTGTGTTGAACTCCAGGCTGTGTTTCTTCGCAGGCGGTAGCATTTGTTACTGCCTTCTATCTAGTGTACTTAGACACTGCACATTGGATTCTTCTCTTTAGAGGCTCCTTGCCCTCCATCTGGGTGGTTTTTCACTAATTCTTCAAAATGTCACATAGAATTAATACTGCTTTCTTCTCTGTTGCCATAGCACCGTTCTCACATGTGGATGACATGCAATTGCACACACTGCATGGTAGAATACCTAAATGTCCATGTACCTAACAGTTTAGCACTCTCACTCCTCCCACCCAAGGTTGTGAATGTATAAGATTAAGAGATGTGTTTCTCAGCTCACTCACTCTCAACCCCCTAATACCTATCCCAAGGTCTGATATAGAGTAGTCACTAAAATCTATTTATTAAATGAGTGAATAAATGTGAATGCTACTCTTGTACCCGGATCTCACAGTTAATACTGTCCTCAAGTATTGTCAGAGACAGGAGCATGAATTTAAAGGGAACTGATTAAGCAAATATTTACATGAGACCAAAGGATAAGAAGAAAAGTGTTGAGAATGAGTAAAGGGTGGTGACTAACCCCCTACTTTGGATTTTTGTGAAAGTAGAGAGAATCTCTTGAGATTCACAAATAAAGGGAATGATAAGACTTTACAACCCAGGAAATGAGAGAGAATGTATTCAGAAGGGTAATCTGATATACCAATGTGAACAAGAAGACATTCTGAGAGGGTATGGAGAGTTCAGGCTTTCCTGGTGAAGGGTTTTGAAGCAGAGATGAGGACATTGCCCCTGGTCTTTAATGGAAAGGCAGAATGACTCTGCGTGGAGAGGATCATTTTGGGGAAAAATACCCGGAGAGGCTGTAACTAGAACTGGGGACTCTGATGTCTCAGAGAGAAAGTGTGTTGGAAATCCAGTTGAGGGATGAACCATGTTAACACTCTCCCAGACAAGTCAACAAGAAGAGCTCCTCCACATCCGCAGCACTTTTGTATCTCGTTCATCATTACCAATGAGGCAGTATGCAGTGGCAGAAGCTCTTCATGGGAAGGCAGGCAGGTGAGCTGTAATTGCTTTCCTCTCACGTATTAGCTGTGTGACCTGGGGGAAGTCACTACTCTCCTGGGTCTCAGTTGATTTATTTGTAATATGGTAATAATGGCATTTTATCTGCCTGAAGGGAAAGGATCGCGCTAAATGATTTATTGAGCTCCTCAGCTACTATGAAATATATTATATCTCCCTGGAAATTCTACATTTTGTCAATTAACGTGGGTTTTCTTAAGACTTTATTTAAATTATCTCATTATGGAGGTTCTTGATAGATGACACATAATGCAAACAAGTCATGTGACCCTGAGCATGACTGCTTTAGAAAGGACTTTGTTGTTTGTAGTATTGAAAGCCTATATTTAAGCCAGATGAGCTTTATATTTTAGTAGGAGGATGTTAAAAGTTGATATTTCCTCAAGATCTGAAATGTATAGGGCTGAAATGCTATTTGAATATTAAATAGTGGTAGAACTCTCAGATAAATATAATTTTCTTTTAACCTGAAAAGATCTTGACATTTTTGAGCTCATCAAAGATATGTCTGGCTTTCTGAAGAATTAGAGGTTCTAGAAGGTTAATAAGCCGATTTCTTAAAATCACTTTTGATTTTTAACAGAAGAAATTCCTTTTAATCAGATGAATAATCTCTTTTCATTTCTACCCCTTTCAAGTACTGTATAAACACAACCACATTGCTTAAAAATATTTCTAATGGCAAGATGATGTACATATTTATTCTAAGAAAAATAAAAATGAAGAAAAGCCTAAAGAAGAAAATTAAATTTATTCCCTAGAAATAACTATAGTGAACATTTATGGAGAGTAGCTACAGAGTTTGGATAGGTTCAAGCCTCGGACTAATGAGAAGGCATGGTCCTCTCATGGCAAAGCCATGTGCAGGTCCCAGCTTGGAGGGAAAAGCCCTCCCAGCACAATTATAGCCAAAGGCTATAGTTGTAAGCTTGACCTATGGTCTGAACCTGTGGTCCCAGGTGACTAAGTGATGTAGGCTGCAGGAGGTGCAGCAAGTGCTGCCAAAACAAAGCTTGATAAAGTTCTCAGGTGCATGTAATTAAGTAGATTCGAAACTCAGGAGAACATTGTAAACATATTGACCACACCCTTGCTTTGCCTTGTGGGATCATACCTAATAAAATGGTAATATGCAAATTACCATCACTCCGCTACGCCCACGATTGGGCCGTTGGGAGGCTGGGTGCGGGACTCGGGCTGGCCGATTGGGCTGACTCACGAGTCCCCGCCCCCCGTTCCTCCTGCCGGCCCCAATGGCGGGCGCTGCGGGAGGACCCACGGGGACAACGGAAGCGCCAGTGGCGGAACTCGGGGTGGCTGATTGCATGGCTGCCCGCACCAGTTTTCCACCAGCACCAGTTTTCCTCTGGCCACCCGCCGATTGGAGTGCCTCCCACCAGCGCTATCGGCCACCCAGAGTTCCTCCACCGCCGCGCTGGAGGAACTCAGGGTGGCCGATCTGGGAGGCGCTCCGATTGGCAGGTGGCCAGAGGAAACGGCGCTGGAGGAACTCGGGGTGGCCGATCGCGCTGGAGGCCACTCCGATCAGCGGGTGGCCAGAGGAAAACTGGTGCTGGCGGAAAACTGGTGCCAGCAGCCAGGTGAAGGAAGGTCTTTTGCACGAAACTTCGTGCAACGGGTTTCTAGTCTGACTATAAAATAAAGATTCGGCTTGTAGGCTGTGGCACTCTCTCTCCATCCAAGAACAGTGTCCCACCTGGCCTCAACTGTATTCACTCGTCTGTTTTCTTTAATCCTTCACCACCCCTCCTTAGGTTCACCACTGGCTGTGCTGAGCACAGTTCAAACATTAACATCTCTATCCTATATAATAAAAGTCTAATATGCAAATCGACCAAACAGCGGAATGACTGATGGAATGACTGGTCGCTATGACACACACTGACTATCAGGGGGCAGACACTCAATGCAGGAGTTTCCGCCAGCCCGCAGGCCCCAGGCCAGCCAAGGTGGGTGCCAGTGGGGGCCTCTGATTACCCCGCCAGTCACCCCACAGAGGGAGGCAACCAGTGGTGACAGGTGGCGGTGCTGGCCAGCGAGTGGGCCTGCGCTGGCCCCTGATCACCCTGCCAGTCGCCCCACAGATCGGCCCTGATCACCAGCCAGGCCTAGGGACCCTACCCATGCACGAATTTTGTGCATTGGGCCTCTAGTTTTAATATATTTATACAGAATGGGGCAAAAGTAGGTTTACTATTGTGAGTACATGTATCACAGAGTTTATTCTTGTATTATTATTGATTAATTAATTGTATTATTTTTTCATACAAACAATTGTAGACCTACTTTTGCCCTCTGTATATCTATATCTATCTTCTCTCTGTCTTACATGAATATGTGTGTGTGTATGAATCACACACATATACAGTATATCCATACCCATATACATATATACATACTTAAGTATGACTACCATTTTATGACTTGCTATATCACTTATTAATTTATATTTTTAGAGTCATTAAAATTATTTTGATTCTTAAGAATAGGTCCAGGTGAGGCCACGTACCCCTGGGTGTGAGAGAGGCCACGCGCACCTGGGTCCGGGCGAGACCATGTGTCCCTGGATCCGGGTGAGGCCTCGTGCACCTAGGCCCGGGTGAGGCCACGTGCCCCTGGGTCTGGGAGAGGCCAAGCGTCCCTGGGTCCGGGTGAGACCATATGTCCCTGGATCCGGGTGAGGCCTCATGCACCTAGGCCCGGGTGAAGACACGTGCCCCTGGGTCTGGGGGAGGCCAAGCGTCCCTGGGTCCGGGTGAGACCATGTGTCCCTGGATCCGGGTGAGGCCTCATGCACCTAGGTCCAGGTGAGGCCACGTGCCCCTGGGTCTGAGAGAGGCCAGGCGTCCCTGGGTCCGGGCGAGACCATGTGTCCCTGGATCCGGGTGAGGCCTCGTGCACCTAGGCCCGGGTGAGGACACGTGCCCCTGGGTCTGGGGGAGGCCAAGCGTCCCTGGGTCCGGGTGAGACCATGTGTCCCTGGATCCGGGTGAGGCCTCGTGCACCTAGGTCCAGGTGAGGCCACGTGCCCCTGGGTCTGAGAGAGGCCACGCACCCCTGGGTCCGGGCGAGACCATGTGTCCCTGGATCCGGGTCAGGCCTCGTACACCTAGGCCCGGGTGAGGCCACGTGCCCCTGGGTCTGGGAGAGGCCAAGCGTCCCTGGGTCCGGATGAGACCATGTGTCCCTGGATCCGGGTGAGGCCTCGTGCACCTACGCCCGGGTGAGGCCACGTGCCCCTGGGTCTGGGAGAGGCCAAGTGTCCCTGGGTCCGGGTGAGACCATGTGTCCCTGGATCCGGGTGAGGCCTCGTGCACCTAGGCCCAGGTGAGGCCACGTGCCCCTGGGGCTGGGAGAGGCCAAGCGTCCCTGGGTCCGGGTGAGACCATGTGTCCCTGGATCTGGGTGAGGCCTCGTGCACCTAGGCCCGGGTGAGGCCACGTGCCCCTGGGTCTGGGAGAGGCCAAGCGTCCCTGGGTCCGGGTGAGACCTTGTGTCCCTGGATCCGGGTGAGGCCACGTGCCCCTTAGTCCGGGTGAAGCCGTGCCCCTGGGTTCGCCGAGACCAGGCCAGAGGGAGTCGGACCTCCGTTACCACCATTTGTCCACCATCCAGAGCTGAGGGGTCAGTGCTGTCATGTACAGATAAGGAACTGGTGGACATTGAAATTGGATCTCAAAAGAACTGTTGGTCCAGAAAGAAACTCACTACAGACTGATCCATCTGCCTGTCAGCATAACTATTATTGCTCGTCTCACATTCAGTTCTCATAAGTATATATCTAGTGACATATGATCTCGCTCATCTAGGGGAAATGATGAACAACATAGACTGAGGAACAAGAACAGAACCAGAAGCAAGGAGGCATCGATGGGACTATCGGGCCTCAGAGGGAGGATAGGGGAGGGTGGGGGGAGGGGGAGAGTTCAACCAAAGGACTTGTGTGCATGCATATGAGCCTATCCAACGGTTAAGTTCAACAGGGGGTTGGGGCATGCGTGGGGAGGGGGGGGTGGGAATGGGGGGATGAGGACAAATATGTGACACCTTAATAAAGAAATTAAAAAAAATAAAAATAAAAAAAAAATTAAAAAAAAAAATTTGAAATGATAAAGAAAATAATCAAAGTATATAAAATTAAAAACTTCCTTTACCCTCCATTTCTCTCTTAGGCAACTGTTTTCAACTATTTAAGTTTTAGGTTTTTTTAATTAATATACTTGAATATCTGTTTTTTAATTTTACTCCAATATCTTATGCCATGTTATACAGAAGATGAGAAATCTGGACTAAATTCCCATTTTTCTTTTTTTTCTATTTTCTTATTTTGAAAGTTACATTATTACTATCTTTTGTCTTTTGGTGGGTTCGCTTACAACTGTAATTCATATACTGAATTACAACATGTTGTAATAAATGAACTTTGGGAAATATATAATAGTTCTAGGTCAGATGAGGAAAAAGCATATCTTATTTTCCTTTAATCATCTCCCCCCTTTCATTAGTTTTACATCATCAAGGTGTATAACATTGATCTTATGACCTGTAACCATAACTATGTTTCTTGTTCTTGGTTTTTAAGTTGGCTATAACAATTAAAAAATCAATGAAATAATGTATTTGGTAAAAGCATACCACCTTGCTTCAAAGTCCAGTTCTGCCACTTCCTGTCTATACCACCTTGCTTCAAAGTCCAGTTCTGCCACTTCCTGTCTTGCTTTTTGTCATTTTGGATCAGTTACTTAACTCCCCTGTGCCATATTTGCTCATATGTAAAATGGCCATAAAATAGTATCTACCTGATAGTATTGTTGAGCATTAAATGAGCACTTGTAAAGTCCCTAGACCAGTGCACGGCACACAGTAAGTGCTCAGTAACATCATTTCTTGGAGAGCCTCATAGTGAACCTGTATCACTAAATCTATGCTGCCCAAGGGAGAATGTTCTAACAGTCAGAGTCAAATGGTTTTTCTTTTCTTCTGTACATCCCATCAATTATTCAAATTCATGCAACATATTAGTTTACTTCCCATTTGGACTATGACTTCCTTGTGCAACTCTTATTTTGTCTGGAATTTCTAATTGTTCTTCATCTTGTCTATTAAGGGAAGACAGACATGCCTTCATCAGATTATTAGTTTCTTCCAGGAACTTATTTATTAAATTGGTTTAAATAGAGATTGAAAATATAGCAGCAATTTAGAGAGGCTTTCTTCTGTAGATTATTGAATTTTATTTGCTGTCGATCTTGAGGACTTTTAAGAACCAGATTTGATTTTTGGCTGGCCTCAAAGACCAGCTCCACATGGTAACCGCCGGTAGAAGTGGTTGACTCTTTTTCTATGGCACATTTTCCATCTCATTATTCTGGTTTAATGTAGCAGATTGGCTAGCTGCGACCCTGAGTTCTCAAGAGTTTTCTTCCTCAAGAAAAACTTTTCAGAGAAATAAAGTGGGTGGCATTTTGCATGTTCACTTGGTGCTTTAGCTTCTATTCTTTATGCATTACCTCTCTTGTACTATATTCAAGGTCAAGACTCCTAGACTGAATTTTGAGAAATGTTCAAATAGCCTTAGTGACCTGCTTCCCTGAAAAGAGCTGTGCAGGAAAGCCTTGTTCAGAGGCATTCATTTTTAGGATAATTACTTATGCTTGGAGAACAGTAATCAGTTCGGCATGTCTGCAGTTAAGGGACTGTCTGGATGAGTAATGAAAGATTAGGCTGAATAGGTAGATTGTAAAGGGTCATGAAGAATGCAGAACAATTTGCCAAGAAGTTTGAAATTCATTCTGTGCTATAGAAAATAATGGAAGAATTTTGGCAGAGGAATGCCATGATCAGATTTGTGTTTCAGAGACAAAATCTTCAGTGGAAGGTTTGAAGATGATTACAACAAGAAGCTAGAGAGAGAGAGAGGGAGGAGGGAGAGAAAAACTGATTGGAGGCTATTGCATTTACATTTTTGGCAGTGGAAGCTTAACATCAATGTAATTATAAATAGAATTATTGGGATGTGCTATTTAGTTATATATAACACATGTAAAAAAGGAGGAGTTGTAGACAAAGCTATGATGTGAACATAAGAGCAAGGTTTGGGGAAGAAGAGTAAATCTCTGGTTTTGGATATTGGTATTTGTAAGCCTGTGGCATATGCAGCTAAAGATGCTTAGTAGGTACTTGGAAACCAAGAACTAGAGATCAACAGGGAGGAGACCTGGATACACATATACCTGAGAATTATCCAGTAGAGGCCAGTGAGCTCATAAGCTCCTTTTAGAGAGAGACTGTTGGATAAGAAGAGGTCTAAGGAGGAAAATCCTATGGGCCACACATGCTTAAGAGATGATTGGAGGAAGAGAAATTCGTGGTTGGGAAGGCATATTGTTCATCTTTGTCTTCAGTGTCTAACAGTCTCTTACACAAATGCTTATTGCTGGATTCCACAAGACCAAGAGAAGAATAAGTGAAATCAGTATTTGTGTCTGGAAACCAAAAGCAGAGGAAAAGACAAGCAAGAAGGATGCATTAAATAAGATAAGAAGGTCCATTGGATTTGACAATGAGGAGGTCATTTTCCACTTTGCCAAGAGTTTGTGTTTTGGTGGGATAGTAGAGCCAGAGCCATATTGCATGAATTGAGGACTTCATGCTAGACAAGGGGGAGACAGAAGCGGTATTAGTCTGCAGAAATTGGACTATGAAAGGAAGGTGATATTTATGAGGGAAAAGATAAAAATTGTCTCTACTAAGAAGTACTCATATTTGATGATTTTGTGGGAGACTGAAGGGGTCTGAGAAAGCAAAGACTGTAAAATGCAAGGTGGAGGGAAGGAAAAGCAACAGTGCCCTCTCACTTGGTACTGAACATTCATTACCTCATGATTGTTACGTGTGTGTGTGCGTGTGCGTGCGTGTGAGTGAGTGAGAGAGAGAGAGAGAGAATGTATGTCATTGGCCCCAATGAGACCATCCGTTGTTATGATGCGGAGATCTTATGCTATACTGCTATTCTTCCTCAGCCTGTTTATTACATGGCATGTAGTTGGTTATTATTGCTTGAGCATAGCCTGTTAATATCACCATTGTGAGGAAATGCTTGGAGGACTTCTCTGGATAATCCCTTCAGTCTTTGTTTTTAAAGAAGATGTAATGTTGAAACAGTGCCACAGATCTCTCAGCAGTCAGCTTCAGGCCTCTTGCTCTGTAGGCTGACATGTAGTCTCACACTTGAATTGGCCCACTGAGTTCTGGTGAATTTGAACATTGTTACCTCTCTCTAAATAAAATTAGCTTGTTTTTTGGTAAGATTAGGGAGTCAGTAACTCTACACTTTGATTGGGATAACATGTTCTTTCCTCAAAAAGGAAAATGAAAGTGTGACATTATCCTTGTTTCTCTTCATTTCATCAGTTCTGAAAACTTTTCTCTTCCAGGGGGCCAGGATTTCCTGAAGCTCTGGGCTCACACAGGCTCCTTGTATGATTGATTCTTTTTTCAGTCACTTGCATATCTTTGAACAACCCTTTCTCTGCTTATATTTAGGAAAAGGGCTGCAATATTTTACTGTTAGGCCTTGAACTTGATGATACCAGTAGATGTCACTCTGGACAGCAGGATAGAGGATCTCTATTCTTAGCTGTGGTTCAGAATGGGCTGTGGTATTCCTGCTCCCAACCGCTTTCACACATCTCAGGACTGACACATCTGAATTATGACATTCTCTGCATTGCCAGTTTTACTTCTGTGTTGTGAAATAAGAGGGTTGGGAGAGCTGCCATTTCATCTCATTCTCATTCAGCTAGAATGCCCAATGCTTACACAGTTACACCAATCAACTAAGCAAGAAGGAAATGGTTCAGGGAAAAATGGAGGAAATATATGTTTTAAAGCAGCATATCAGAATCCAGTGTTCAGGTGCATTAAATTCTGCTGAGACCTAAGGCAGAGAAGCAGTACATGCTTTCCTGAAAATATGTATGTGTCTGGACTCAGACCAGTGTAAGCTGACCTCTCCATATATAAATTTCTCTTTCCCCCCATTTCAAGATCTTGGTTGAGCATCTCTGATTTAGGGCAATGGTGAAAAATATTATATATTACACTAGAGGCCCGTTGCAGGAAGATTCCTGCAAGAATAGGGCTTCCTGCGGCCGGAGAAATAGGGGTTCTCTGCCGCCCCACCTGCTTCCGCCTGCTTCCCTCCCGTCTCCGCTGCCCTGCTTGCTTCTCCGCAGCTTTGCTCCCTTCTGCAGCACTTGGCTTCCTTCTATGCTGCCTTCAGTCTTCACTCTACGCCTGTGTATGCAAATTAACCTCCATCTTTGTTAAGTTAATTTGCATACTCGCTCTGATTGGCTGGTGGGTGTAGCGGAGGGATGGTCAATTTGCATGTTTCTTTTTTATTAGTGTAGATATTATATTATATATATATATATATAAAGTTTATTTACTAGTTTTATTGTTTTCTGAGATTAGGGGCTAGGGTTAAGGGTTCTGAGGAGCTCATGAAAGGAACGATCATTTATAGCAGATGGGATGGAGCATATTTTGTTGAGGAGGTAGAATTGACACTCAGTTATTTGAAGGCTGAGAAGTCTGTGTTTTCCCAAAGAAGAATGGGGAGGGAAGTCCTCTAGGAAGAGAAGACATAAGGAAAAACACAGTGATGGGCAAGGTTCAAGAAGGGTCAGTGAGGTCAATTTGTCTAGAATACAGGACTTATGACTGAGATAAGGCTAATAGGACTTTCTACCCTCATTCTTCCTCCCTGCTGAATCTGAAGACCAAAGGAATCATCATAAATATTTCCCCGAGTGCATGTGGCTCTCCTCCTCTATGTCAGCTGCAATCCCCCCATCTATCCCATCTTCCATATCCTCTTTGTATTAACACCTTGAATATGAAATAATATGAAGATATGTGTTTAATAATAACAAAAAATAAAAAAAAATACTTGTCTTCTCTGTGTACCTTGTCACAGTTTTAGAGACTAAGACTGCTACTGATCTTACTGCTGGGTGTTAGCTCAAAATATGTTATGAAAAATAGGAATATAGATAATTCAAAAAGAAAAGGCTCTTAGATAAAGATGTAATCCTCTTATGTAAAGGAGGAGAAAGGGACACTGATAATGCCACTTTAATTAAAGTTTTCTTGGTATCTTCATTGTAATTTCTTTCTTGAAGGGTTACATAGGTATTAAGTCTATGACATTGCATACCTTTTAATGCCAAGAATAATTTTCTCCCTAATAAGTATATTTTCAAAATGTTAATTTAATATCATTTTCTAGTGGTTAAGGACATGTTTCTGTTTTTCCCATGTTAGATGACCTTGTTAGCATTTTCCAAGATGAGAACAGATGTGCTTCTAGGCACTTTCTTTTTAAAGTCGTATTATTTTATTCCCAGAAATTAATATATTTGTGTACTTGGGAACTATTGTACAGAGTAATCTACAATTTAGATCTGCAAGGAAAGAAAAGGATAGCTTTCTAATATGTGGAAAGTTACAAACTAAGTATTCTATAACCCTCTCTGTTGACTATCCAGCTATATATAACAATGAGATATTGGATTTTGTTATAAGTTATAAAATCTTATTAATCAAAACATGTTGAGGCAAAGCAGAAGATTAATTATTTGCTTTGAAAATTAAGGAAAGGGTATAGAGAAGAGAAAAAGATATTAAATTGCATGATCTTTTATTCTGTTTGGAATTAATGAGCATCATGATCACCTTATTTGAATTCCTGACCTTTACCATATAATCACAGTTTATTTTGTGCAGAAAAATTTATGGAGATTTCAGATCCATTTGTTACAGCCATTGATGACTTGAGAAAATTATTGTGCACCTTCAGAAACTTTGTTATAAGGATTCTATGTCATTTAAGTTTTGGTACATGGGCGGTATCTTTTAGTACTGACTTGTACAGTATTTACTTGGTCATAACATGAAGTTGCTGAATAATTTAACTTCCAATTACAGAATATATGGTCACCCTTTGTCCAGAGCTTGCCATTTGATAGAAATGGTCTCTTAAGACTCATAGCATTTTGTATTTAAAAAAATATTTTTATTGATTTCAGAGAGGAAGGGAGAGGGAAAGAGAGATAGAAACATCAATGATGAGAATCATTGATTGGCTGCCTCCTGCACGCCCCCAACTGGGGATAGAGCCCGTAACCTGGGCATGTGCCCTTGACCTTTACTGGAATAAAACCTGGGACCCTTCAGTCTGCATTCCAATGCTCTAGCCACTGAGCCGAACAAGGTAGGGCGCACTTGGCATTTTTTATAGTCAGTGACATCTGCCACCTAATATGTGAGAAAAAAGACCATGATTTTTCCACTTTCCTATCATTGACAGAGTCAAAGTAAATTGAACTCAGGAATTGGTAAATAAATATTTATAAGATAAATGTCATGGTCCAGTCTACTTGTCAAGTATTTAAAACCAGAAAGGCAAAGCATAAAATTACAATTTGTTTGAAAGAAACCAGAATCATGTTGCTATGGCATCCTTTGTAACTTAATCTTTTTGGCTCAAACTTTTATTATTAAAAATTGAGACTAGCTCATGTAAGGATGTAGACAACTTTCATTTCCAATCCTTTACATGTCAGTACACCCCTTTCCTCCCCCTCCCTACCTCTCCTAGAAAAGTCGCACATGAGTACAAACCTTACTACTATGCTTCTGATTCAAATCTGAAATAGTTTTTTAAGATCCCATAAATGCATATGGGAATTCCAATTTTATATTGTAGATGTAGAAGGAAAAAAATTACCTTAAATTATCTCAACTAGATCTAAATTAGATTCAATATTGTCAGTGATTTTCTTCCCACAAGTTTTAGATTGGGAAATGCATGTATGACTATCCCAGAGCAAAAATTGAGTCTTTACAGACAAAGATCAACTTCTTAGGTAACTTTCTCTACAGGACTCAATAAGATAAGCTAGAGAGGCCTTGGCAGTTTCAATGTGTACCCTAATAATGCTGTTCAATGGAGGCCACATCTATGAAGGATTTAATATTTTCTCTGCTATTTTAGATGTACTTCTGATATCCTCACAAGACAATAACACTAATATTCATTAATATTTGAGTGCCACCTATGTGCAAGGCACTGTTCTAATCTGTTAAAAGGTTGTACATCATTTTAGCAAACCAATGAGTTAAGGAATTGTATTATCTCATTCTCTGGATGAGAAAACCAGGGCATACATCATCCAGTCTTACTGCTTCATGTCCTCTTTGAAAAGCATGTGCAGCAACATATTATTCTGGCTAAGGCTAACCCAGGGCTCATGAATCAGGGTCTAACCTCATATCTCAATAGGATAGACATACTTCAGCATGAGAAAAAATAGGGACATTTTAGGAATTTTCCCGAGGATGCCAATCTAATGGTTTGGATTCTTAATACTATAAAATTAATTTTGCTCTGTAAAAAAAGTTTAGTGTTATTAAATACTCCAATCATTTAGTAATCTTTAACTGCATGTTATAAGCCAAAATGTTCTGTTCAGTACTTCGGTCTGATCTTTTATATTGCTTAATTTTTTAAAGAATTTGTAGTGCATGCATGTGCTTATTAAGCATAATTTAAAAAAATAATGCCAAATCTATCTGAAAAATGTAAACTTTGATTTTTTGAAAAAATTTATCTTAGTTTGAGCTTTTCATGAATGTAAAGTAAATGCCAACCTACTTGAGAGAGATAATGTTGTAAGTTAATTTTATAAGACTTTTCACATTTCAAATGATGCTTCAGTTTTGCCTAACTGTTTGGCTGCTGGAATTAGTATAGAAACTTGAAGCTATTTGGTCTGTAAAAATGAGATATTTCTCATTAAGAAAAATTAAATCCTGGGACCGGGAGAGGCTGCACACACCTGGGTCCGGGTGAGGCCACGCGCCCCTGGGTCTGGGTGAAGCTGGATCCCGGGTCCGGGTGAGGCCGTGCACCCCTGGATCCGGGTGAGGCTGGGTCCTGGGTCTGGGTGAGGCCGTGCGCCCCTGGGTCCAGGAGAGGCCACGCGCCCCAGGGTCCGGGTGAGGCCACGCGCCTCTGGGTCTAGGAGAAGCTGGATCCTGGGTCCGGGTGAGGCTGTGTGCCCCTGGATCCGGGTGAGGCCGGGTCCCGGGTATGGGTGAGGCCGTGCCCCTGGGTCTGGGAGAGGCCATGCGCCCCTGGGTCCAGGTGAGGCTGGATCCCGGGACTGGGTGAGGCCACACAAACCTGGGTCCGGGAGAGGCCACGCACCACTGGGTCCGGGTGAAGCTGGATCCCGGGTCCGGGTGAGGCCGTGCACCCCTGGATCCGGGTGAGGCTGGGTCCAAGGTCCGGGTGAGGCCGTGCACCCCTGGATCCGGGTGAGGCTGGGTCCCAGGTCCGGGTGAGGCTGTGCGCCCCTGGATCCGGGTGAGGCTGGGACCCGGGTCTGGGTGAGGCCCCACTCCTGGATCCGGGAGAGGCCACGCGCCCCTGGGTCCGGGTGAGGCCACGCGCCCCTGGGTCCGGGTGAGGCTGGATCCCGGGACCGGGTGAAGCCACACACACCTGGGTCCGGGTGAGGCCATGCGCCCCGGGGCCTGGGTGATGCTGGGTCCCAGGTCCGGGTGAGGCCGTGTGCCCCTAAATCCAGGAGAAGCCACGCCCCTGCATCCGGGCGAGACCAAACCAGAGGGAGTCGGACCTGCATTACCACCATTTGTCCACCATCCAGAGCTGAAAAGTCAGTGCCGACATGTACACATAAGGAACCGGTGGACATTGAAATTGGGTCTCAAAAGAACTGTTGGTCCAGAAAGAAACTTACTACAGACTGATTCATTTGCCTGTCAGCATAACTACTATTGCTCGTCTCACATTTGGTTCTTATAAGTATATTTCTAGTAACACATGATCTCACTCATCTAGGGGAAATGATAAACAACATAGACTGATGAACAAGAACAGACCCAGAAACAAGGAGGCATCGATCGGACTGTCGGGCCTCAGAGGGAGGGTAGGAGAGGGTGGGGGGAGGGGGGAGAGATCAACCAAGGGACTTGTGTGCATGCATACACAAGCCTAACCAATGGTTAAGGACAACAGGGGGGTGGGGGCATCCGTGGGGAGGGGTGGGGGATGGGAATGGGGGGATGAGGACAAATAAGTGACACCTTAATCAATAAAGAAATAAAAAAAAATTTAAAAAATTTAGGATCCATCTGAATAAAAGGGAAACTGAAATAGGGGACAAATTTGAACTTAACATGGAGGAAATGACTAATTTCTGAATAGACAATCGAATGAAACCTCTTGATAATTCTTTGTGAAAAGTCATTCTACTATTAAAATTTCGGGAGTCCAGAGTCCTGAGAGTTCTCTTTGTCCTTGCCAGGACTTTGGGCAAAATACACTTTCTGTGTTTCAGTTTCTTCAATCACAAAATGGAAGGAAAGAAGTTTTGGATTATAGCATATTCAAGGCCCTTTTCAACAATAAGTGGTTGATTTCATTCTATTGTAAGCAGAAAAAGGCCCAGATAAGCTTAACCCTAGTCTGAAAGGGAAGTAACAGTAATCTAAAGCAATAGTAATAAAAGAAGTAGCTAACAATCATTGAGCTTTCACCATGAGCCATGTACTATTCTAAGGGCTTAGCATATATTCATTGATACATTCTTCATACAACACTGACTTGTTGAAATCATCCCCATTTAAAAATGAGGAAGTTGAGGTACAGAGACATAGGGTCACTTGCTGAAGGTTTTACAGCTAGTAAGGTATGGAGCAGAGATCCTAATCTTGTGGGCAGGGCTCAAGGGCCCAGAGCCCAAGCCACAATGCTCATCTTCCTAGAGAAATCTGAGTACTTCCGCATAGAAGGTCCCTTCCCTGGTTTCTCATCTTCAGCAGGAATAATGGAAAAAATGGAGAAATACTTAATGGCTGGAAAATCAACTCTAAATCACTTTGGGGACTACTTTATCACCTCAAATGATTTTTGGAACATTCTCTTTTTCATGCTTAAGCAAGATTCTGATATAGTGTTCTGTTGGCAAAGGTTGTGAAGTGTCTGTCATGTTGGCATTACACAGTCCAGCTCAAAGCAATCATTATATAAAAGATCACAGAGGCTGGCTAGCAAAGTCTCTCTCATTCATGCCTTGCCGGGGGCACTTGAATATGCCATTTTTGAGTAACCAGGGGCCATGGAGACTATCTGGGGAAACAGGAGAAATTCTGTACAGATGTGCTCCTTTCTGAGGGAATTATAAGGACAAAAACACTATTCTTCAAAAACATTTTGTAGGAGGCGTGTCCATGCATTGTAAATGATGTTTTAGTTTTAAATTATTTGCTACATAGTTTTCTTTACTATAGAGATTTCCTGGTATCTGTTCATCCTTGTTTATAGATTGTGAGCTATTTTTAGAGTCACATGGATTAAAAATTGAAAGAAATAAATGGCCAGTGTGTTTGTCAAAATCACTCAAGTGAAAGTAAAGTACAGCCCCACCAAAATTTCATGTGATTTATCATTTCATTTGGAGAACCTCCTTTAATGTGTGAAGGGAGGTCTACCTCCATTGGTTCATGCCACCTGCCCTAACAGGCTGAAAATCTGATTATTTCCTATTACACTTTCAAAATAATACTCTAACTAAGCCAGTGGTAAAAGTTTGTTCTATTAAATTGGACCATTTGAATGTCTGTGGTGAGCAGAACCAGCATTTATCACTCTTTTTAAATCTCTTCTTCACTCCATTAGTGAAAGAGGGATTCCCACCCTGTGGTTATGGTGATGGTTGAACACATGACACCTGGCACTGGATGGATGAGCTCGATAACAGTGTATTTATCCAGTGCACTCACCACCCAGGGAGGGAGGACACCCCATGGAGGTTGCACTAGGAAACCAAGGAACAACCAGGGGATTTTGGAAACAGGTTTTCTAGTATCAAGAGGAGGGAATGACCTCCTGGTTTCCAAGAGAGGATGTGATGGCTTGTTGAATAATTTCATGAGCTAGAAGGGATAGGTGGGAACTGTACCTGATCCCTTTGATAAGGAGGGTTGTATGAGCAGGAGACCTTATCTGTGGGAGTAGAGTGGGGGAGAACTTAGACTTAGGTCATTCAAGTCCTTTCTAGTTTCATCAGATGTCAAGACCCATAATATTGGCTCTGAATTTTAGACCTTACACCACACAGTGCTAAAGTTAACCACTTGTGCTATGAACTCATTTAACCTTAATTATTCCTGAGAGACCCTAAATACAGCTACATTGGGTTTAGGGCTGCAGTGTATGAATTTGGGGGAACATAAACATTCAACCCAAAATACCTCTTTCCATATTTTTAATACTCCTCACACTTTTAATAACTAATTAATATGTCTTTTTTCTAATAGATTAAATCTTGGAGTATTACTAGTACCTACCATGATGTTTTTAGCACAAAATAGATTCTCTAAAATGTGTTGAGTTGAATTGAAAGAGAGGAGTTTGGATTTGGATTTTGTTTAAGATAACTTTCTTCGAGGATTTCAGATTGATTTGACCAGCACATCATATTTTTCCTTTTCTTTTCTTGGTCTTTTAGAAGGAGCATGGAACATGGTGTTAGCTTTGATTCCTGGATCTTTAATGTGGAAGTAATGATATCTATCCCATCTCTCAGCCTGTACAGATAAAATCAGAACATGAATATGAAATTCTTCATAAGTTACAAATCTCATAAATGCAAGGCAGAATCTTTGAACACACTGCATATACTATGGTAGCATTACTTCAACTGGATTTTTCAAAGCACCTGGGGTGCTGTTAAAATGTTACTTCAATGTCCTACATTAGACTTATTGAGTTACTAGAGGCCCAGTGCATGAATTCGTGCACCAGTGGAGTCCCTCGGCCTGGCCTGCAGGATCGGGCCTAAACCGGCTCTCCGACAACCCCTGAGGGGTCTTGCATTGTGAATGGGCGCAGGCCAGGTTGAGGGACTCCATTGGTGCATGACTGGGGCTGGGGAGGGATGCAGGAGGTTGGCCAGCCAGGGAGGGACCGCAGAAGGGCTCCAGGGCATGTCTGGCCCATTGTGCTCAGTCCCGATATGCTGGACCCCAGCAGCAAGCTAACCTACTGGTCAGAGCATCTACTCCCTGTTGGTCAATGGATGGCATAGTGAGAGGTTGAGCAGCCTTAACATATCATTAGCATATTATGTTTTAACTAGAGGCCTGGTGCATGAAAATTCATGCACTGGGCGGGGAGGTCCCTCAGCCCGGCCTGCCCCCTCTCACAGTCTGGGAGTTCTCAGGGACGGGAGGCGACCCGGCAATCAGGGCAAGGCAACTCCCCATCACACCTCTGCTGCTGCCACTGCTGGCTGCTGCCATCCGAGGCTTGCCTGCACCTCGGGCCAGCCCTGGGAGGCTGGGCAGCCACCATCCAAGGCTTGCCTGCATCTCAGGCTGGCCCTAGGTGGCTGGGGTCTGAGGGGACTAGGGGACTCCGGAGGCAGGCATGCAGGTTGGGCCCAGCCTTGCCGCATGTCTGCCACCCCATGGGGCTGAGGGGACTGGGCACTGCCATCTTGTGGCTGTGTGGGCACTGCCATCTTTGAGGGCAGGGCAGCAATTAGTATATTCCCTCCTTATTGGCTGTGGGCGCCACCATCTTTGAGGGTGGGACAGTCAATTAGCATATTCCCTACTTATTGGCTGTGGGTGCTGCCATCTTTGCGATGGTGTGAGGGTCAATTAGCATATTCCCGTTTTATTAGATAGGATTGGTTGAACGGCCGACTGGTCGACTGGGCACTTGGCATATTAGGCTTTTATTATATAGGACAGTATCTTCTGGGGCCCAGGTTTCTGCATTTTAACAAAACCCCACATGATTCTAATGTACATTAAACTCTGAAGCTAGTATACTCTGTTCAATTGAAATAAATTAAGTGAAAACATTTACCAGTGACTCTTAATCCTCAAGTTCACAAGGAGATATTAGTTTTTAATTTAAAACAAGCAAACAATGAAATGGAGCAACTTCCTACAAACAGCCAGAAGGTCATGGGGTGTACTTGGTTTATACTGTGTATACGCTTCCCATTCAGAACTATGAATTTAGTGGTTGGCAAACCTGAATGCTTTCAGAATCACGTGGAAACTTTAAATATATAGATTCCTAGGCTCCTCTTCTAAAGAATTTGATTGAATATGTCTATGGCAGGATCAGGAAATCTGTTTCTCAAATGCTCAAGTGATGGTTATAGAGATCTGGGGACAACCCATTAAATTACAGTGAAATTTAGTGGTTGTAAAGTCAACCAAATTTACCATATCTTTATATAAATTTCTGATGTATGAGTCTCAGTGTTGAATTATGTAATATGACATTCATTAGTCTTGATACACAAAATATAGGTGTGAAAAGTGACAAAACTGACTGCGGCCCTTGCATCTTTTTGTTCAACTTTGGATTATGTATATATACTTGGAATGAAGCCACTTTTTGTTTTGATTTAGGTTGTGCAAATAAAACAGGAGACTGACGGAGCCTAGCAGTTCTGACTGAATGAGTTTTGGCTTCCAAAGTCTTATTGTTTTTTATTTACTGTCCTCTCTTTGATCCTAAGGCTTGAGAGGGAATCTGAGCACAAAACCTGTCACAAACCTATATGAACACAAAACCTAACGGTCTTTATTCAATTCCAGAGAAGTGAATTTTAAACACCTCTTTAAACTTTTACCTACCCAAGAACATGACAGCAAGTTTATGCTCAATAAAAAATATTAAAAATATTAAATTATTTGTCAACACTGAATCCAAGGCATACACAAATCAACTTTATGGATTAGTGATATCACTGCTCAGTTCAACACTGAAACATGTGCATGGGGGGACATTTTGAAGTTGATTGAAACAACCCAAATATTAGCTGAAAAATCAAGAGCGTGATGAAATATTTTAAAGAGCAGTTACAAATTGTTGTATAACTTGGGAGTGCATCTTCAGAGGTCTTCAAACATTCTCTTGATTTTTAGAATCAACCTAAATGCTGGGTAGGATTAGGTCACTCCCCTCTCTTGAGAGAGGAAGAAATGGAGATGGGGTGGCTACCCTAAAATGTGCCATGGACTTAATTAGTATTGTAAATTGTACTAATGCTCAAGTCTTCTGATCTTAGTTCACTGCTCACTGAATCAGGTGGACTGAGCTATAAAATATATACCATCCATATATGAAAAGGATGCTGTTGTTACATGGCATAAAATGAATTTAAATGTGTTGGATCTTATGGGCATCAAGAGCCAAAATTTTCCATCTTCCCTAGTTGTACTTCTTGTATTCAGAAATTAATGGGGGCAAGAAAAGATTGTGTAGTGTGTGTGCTTTTCAAAATTGTAGTCCATATTTCTACCTCTTTGATTAATTTCTGGAAACATGATTGATAACTGTACAGGTTTCTGAGAATAGAAATAATTTAAAGGTTCTAAATTATATTAGAGATTAATTTTAGATAGGGCCAGAAGTATTTAGACACATTAATGAAATTTACTTTATGGAATTAACTAGATACATATAATGTTTTCTTGATGTGTGTTCATTAAAAAACAATGTAGAACACTGAAGCATAGACAATTATTGTTTTGAGAGCTCTGGATAATTAAAGAGCAATCTCAGTTTATTTTCATACAAGTCTTTAAATTTATTTTGTCTTGGTTACTGATTATGCTATATTGTAAAACTCTTCTTTCAAAAAAAGAGTATGGGCTCCTTAAGTCACAGGATACTTCAGGAGGCCATTCAAGTGCAGAGGTAGTGAGAGAATAAGAGAAAGAAGCTAATTCAGTAACAAAATGTTTGTATTTTGACATTAATAATCACTCTCTGTCTTGGTATTCCCCAGCCTATAGTATTTGTTACAGCAGCTCAAGCAAACTAATGCAATGGCACATATATGGATATATCCTCTTAACTTCTTTTCACCTTGTCAGGATCTGGAGATCTCTTTAAACTGTATGAAAAATATTTGTTAAGAGAACTGCTGGCTACATAATTTTTGGCAACACTCACTGCCTATAACGTTGTGATGTGTAAGGAATTACTTAAAGGAAAGGAACTGTAGGTTATCCTGTCTTTTCTTCTGTGTCATCATCTTCAGTGTAGGTGATGGGCTACCCTAAAAATGTAACAGAAACGAGAAAGAATTCAATAGGCTTGCCCTGACTCGTGGTGATTCAGTTGGTTGGCCTTGTCCCATGCACCAGGAGGTTGCAGATTCAATTCCCAGTCTAGGACATATGACCGGGTTGTGGGCTGGATCCCTGGTAGGGGAAATGCAGGAAGCATCCAATCATTGTTGCTCTCTCACATCCATGTTTCTCTGCCCCCCTTTCCCTTTCTCACTCTTTAAAAATCAATAAACGATTCTTAAAAAAAAAGAATTCAGTAGACTTCCTTAGTCATTTGTGTATCTTAGAACACCATTGTCTTCTTTCTGCATTTGAAACAAGTTCTGGTTTGAAAGTGTGCCCTTTTGGGGATGTTGACGCCCCTGAGTACTCAGTCCTAGATGTGCAGGTTTACCTTGCCTTTGCGTTGAGTCTTGCTGAACTCCCACATGTCTTGGTTCCCCTGGAATTCTGTGCTCATGAGGCATTGCGACTTCTGTATGCAGATGGAGTGGTGAGAACAGGGGACATGCATATTTCCCATTCTTTTCTCAAGTTCCATTATCCCATTGGACTTCCCATACAAAACACAAGTTCAAAGCTAAAATGATTCTGTGTTCAAGATGGCAACATCAAAATATTAAAACAAGCATGCATGCCTTCTGAGCAAGTGACCCTGTGTAACTGACTGCACACGTCACATACTAGTACCTGTGAAGTCGGCATGTGTAGGTGTGTGTGTGTGTGTACAGGAACATATTATATTTTTCTGGCAAGAAGATGCAGACCCTTTATCAGATTTTTAAAAGAATGTCTGATCTCACAAAAAGACAAGACAAGACGATACTATGCTAGAAGGATTGCTGCTTAGAAAGGACCTCATCACTTTGCAAGGAAGGCAGTAAATCTTATTTCCCTATTCAACAACCTAAGGAGCTGATACAAAGCAAGTAGATGTGGTGCCACTCACAGTGTACTGCCAAAGCCATCGAGTTTGGAACTACCCCTCTGAAGGTTTTACTGAAAGGACATACGGGGGTTGCAGTATCACAAAATGTCTGAGCTAGAATATCTATCACTTCTATTTTTAAATATGCGGAAAAGAAACTCTAAAAAGACTCATTGTGTGAGAGCTTATACCTGGTGAAAAGCAGGTCCTGACCATTGTCCTTCAGGGCTATAAAGCTGGAGAAGAAAGGGGCTCTGGGACGGCCAAAGGAATGAAAGCTGAGATTCAACTTTTTAAAAATAATGCTTTTGGCAAAAGCACTCGCTGTTCAGTGATGAGTAACATCTTGGTTCACATGCGGCTGGCAAAATAAATTGTCTGCATCCTGCCTCTTCACCTCTGTTAGGCATTGATATCGTGCAGTGTACAAATGGGTGTTTTATGCAAGGAAAGGACACTAACGCTCGTGTGCACCATTCTGCAGTCTCTGCTGCTGGTGGATGCTGTGATAATTACACACAAATATTCATCCAGTCTGCCAACCATTTCTTTGTAATTGACAGTTTCTGACTCCTGGGCTCACTGGAGAATTGTACATTTGGTGCAGCCCAATAAAAGCCAGAAACGGGTTCCCATACATTGCTCTGTCAGGCAGACACAGTTCTGGGATGTTGGAGTCGTTCATTACAGTTTTTGCGCATCAACCCTCACAGCTCCGGCTAGGATTCAGTTGCATGAATGATTGTTTTCAAGGTTTAATGTACAATGGTTGCACTCTGAGATAAAAGTAGGGACGTTATGAATTTAGGATTCTAGCAATGCTTTTCTTAACTATTTAACAACATGGAAATTTTTTTTAAAAAAATTAGTAATTAATATTTATAGGTTGAAGCAAATTATTCATGTGTTTGATCTTGCCCAAATGTAATTAAAACGAATTTGAGAAAGACAGTACAGGAATAGTAGGTGATAAAATACAGAGAGTTTCCATCTCTGAAACAGGGAAGGTGAGGTTGGAAATGTTTAGAGGTTAGTTTTCCCCTCTTTCAGTTTCAAACTCAATACCATGTCAGAAACAGTCAACATAATGTGTCATTGCTATTCCACAAATGAAGCAGTCCCTGCCTACAATGAAAGCATATGGTAATTTAGAAACATCAAAACACTTGCTATAAACATTCTGGAACTGAAATATTTGTCTAAAGGCTTGACTGATCAGTTGCATGTTCTATGCTTTATCAAAAGATTTTTTTTTTCATCATGTCACCAAATAAAGGCAAAAGATACAAATGAGTGCATGCGGCAGGAAAGAGAGAGATGACTGATGCATTGAAATGAGGAATTCCACACATGCATTGCTTCCTACCTTTCTAAAATTGTGGGTCAATGAAAACTCCGAGATCCTTACAAGTGTCCAATTTTCTGATAAGAGTTTACTATACAGAAAGTACAGGCCTGCAGGCTCCAGAGTGTGGCCCCTGATTTAGATCACGGCACTTCAGCGGCTTATGGCTCCATTGCACAGACTGCCCAGTACATCCAATCACTATGCAATTTTTTTAAGGGTGAATAAATGGAGTCTGGCCAACAATGAGCTGGAAGAGTATTGCTTTGGTACCAAGTTCTGTTACTGTCATTGCTGATTTAACAACGATCCTGTTAACTGTAACCGTTTGTGACAGATGGCTAATTCTTAGATGCCTCGCCAGTTAACCTGTGTGAATATCTCCACAGGCCCAGGATAATTGTATTTGGACTAAATATTCCAGGTGGAGTCTTGACATGCCTTTAGTGACATTTCTGACTCCCTGGGGGGATTCCAGGCATGCCCCACATAGGTTAGAGCCAGAATTTTCCTTGAAGGACAATGCAGATGCCATATTTCTCATAAAGCTCTTCTTACACCCAAGATTTCTTACTTTTCTGAGCCCATGACACCTGATTGGCATTTTCATGCCTTCTAATACTTTTCTGACTTCAATGGTAGCTATTCAAATCCTGTTTTTATCATTTGAGTTAGAGTTTATGCAGGAAGAATTTGTCCCTCACAAATTCCTTGGCACAATGTCTCTCACATGGTAGGTGTTCAACAGCATTGAATGGAATTAAAAACCTACCTGATACCCAATTAACAGATCCTCCTCCCCGCGCTCCTCCCCCCCCCCCCCCCTCCCGCCCCAGAACCTTCTGTTGGCTTTTAAAGAGACAATGAATAATCCTACTAAATGATTTAGGGAGAGCCTTTTTCCTTCAAACAGAGCCTGAAGAGAAATGACTTGACACAATTTATTTTTCTGGCTGTCTTTTTTCCTTGGCTGTCTTGTCAATTTTGATTCATGTAACAATTTTGAGTTAATGATGAATTCCCAAAGTCTGACACTTGAGTTTTCAGTAGTTATTTTTAGTCAAACTGTGTAAAAAAAATTAACAGTTTTAATTTTTTCTTAAAATGTCTCCTTCTGATTTGTCACCCATTGAAGCTCTTCTGAAGGACTGTTGCTATGGCTCAAACTTTCCCTTAGAGCTTGAAAGGCCACAGTTCTCCTCATACCTCCTGTCCCCCTACTCAGCCTGTGGCTTGCTTCCATTTCTCCCCAGAGGGCCACACCCTCAGTCTGCCCTCAGCACCACACAGGCCTAGTTAGCAACAAAGGGCTGGGATTCAATGCCCATTAATGAGGCAGATAGAGCTAAGGTTTGATTTCATTGACCCCATGATCAACGTCTTTCCTTCCTCGCCTGGACTATGTAACCCTAAGCTCTCACGGGGGTCACCTGTCCATAGGTGCAGTGGAGTGTCAATGTAACTTTAGGGGATTACAAGAAAACGAATATCTACAAATGGCCTTGGCCAGTTAAACTTTTGAGAGTGGAATAGGAATATTGGAGAGTGAGGGAGAGGGATGTACTTATGTGGTATAATCTGGAGGCCAATTATTTGTTCATTTAAAAGTATTTTTGGTTGAATAATGGGTATTCCTTTCAGTCAGCATGTATTAACTATTAATTTATATTTTCACACACACACACATATATATATATATATATATATATATATCATACAAATGGGAATGGGGAAAGAACTTGAAAACTCTGAAAAAAAAACAGAAGAAAATATCCACATAGAAATTATATATGGAGAGAGAAAGAGAGAGAGAGAGAGAGAGAGAGAGAGAGAGAGATTGAGATTGAATTTGAGACCTGAAATATCAACTCTTCCTTCAATTCCCCAATAAAAGCAAATTCAAATCTAAAACTCAGTTGCTAATGTCAGTGATTTTGTCCTTAGATTTGGTAATCTAAATGCTACGTTGAGCCGAAACCGGTTTGGCTCAGTGGATAGAGCGTCGGCCTGCGGACTCAAGGGTCCCAGGTTCGATTCCGGTCAAGGGCATGTACCTTGGTTGCGGGCACATCCCCAGTAGGGGGTGTGCAGGAGGCAGCTGATTCGATGTTTCTAACTCTCTATCCCTCTCTCTTCCTCTCTGTAAAAAATCAATAAAATATATTTAAAAAAAATAAATAAATAAATGCTACGTTGACTAATTTTATTTAAAGTTACAAATAGTGATACTTAAAAAATTTGCCCCATAAAATTAGATGATTTTACTCCTGATGTTACCTTGATGTGATTGGGCTGACATATACATATATATTTTCTAAAAAACATTTATAGATTGTGCTAAACATCAGGATACTAAATTGAAGATGGCATTGGTGCAATGTTAAGAATGTCGAGGGTTAACCAAGGGTTAAAGCAGTGAGTAATGCCTCTCCAGGAAAGGAAGTTTTTTTCTTTTATCTCAGATGGTCTTGAATATTCAGAATTGCCTACCAGATGGAATGGCCTACATACCCACAGGGAGACTCTGGGAGGACTGACCTCTCCACCTGCCTGAGGTTCTCAGCAGCATAACATAAGATTTTCAGGCTCCGTGGCAGCAAAGCTCAGCGAGGCCAGGGCAGGCGGGTCTTTGTTTGCAGAAAACCCAGAGGGGTCTTGTCTCCTTTCACAGAAAATTTGTCTTATAAGAAGAGATGAATAGAGTAGAAAAGATTTAACTTTATACATTGATGAGGATTTAGAAAGAGCAAAGGATTGGTTCTAGTGTATTAATTCTTTAATTAAATAACATGATGCTTTTTTTGAACCTCATTGTGATTCTAATAATTGACCTAATTTATACATTTTTACTTCTTTTGCACAAAATAACTTGGTATATAAGTGAATTTTTTTCTTAAGTCCCTTCTTACATAATGTCAATCCCAACTAGTTTGTTTCTATTAATGAATTAACTCATTAGTTTATTGATACTTTAAAAAATTATTGAGAATATTGTATGTCAGTCACTATGCTAGGTACTGTTCAAATAGGAACTCAGTTAATGTTTTCTATACTCAATTCTTGTACTTTTAAGACCAGCCATAATCATCTGATTGTAAGTTTTTATTTTGTTTGCAATTATACTGTACATACTGTTTGGCTTTCCTAGTAAATTTTAATTTCTGCTTAGTATTTAACATTTTTATTAAATTTCCTAGGGCACCTAAAATAGGGTAAAGAATATAGTATATTAGAGGCCCGGTGCACAAAATTCGTGCACAGAGGGGGGGGGGGGCTGTCCCTGAGCCCAGCCTGCACCCTCTGCAATCTGGGACCCCTTGAGGGATGTCTGACTGCCAGTTTAGGCCCGATCCTGGTGGGATCGGGTCTAAACGGGCAGTCGGACATCCCTCTCACAAGCCAGGACTGCTGGCTCCCAACTGCTCTCCTGCCTGCCTTCCTGATTGCCCCTAACCGCTTCTGCCTGCCAGCCTGATCACCCCCTAACCACTCCGCTGCCAGCCTGATTGATGCCTTGCAGGCCTAGTCCCTCTCAACTGCCCTCCCTTGCAGGCCTGGTGCCTCCCAACTGCCCTCCCCTGCTGGCCATCTTGTGGTGGCCATCTTGTTTCCACATGGGGGCAGGATCTTTGACCACATGTGGGCAGCCATATTGTGTGTTGGAGTGATGGCCAATCTGCATATTACTCTTTTATTAGATAGGATAGAGGCCTGGTGCAGGGTGGGGGCCAGCTGGTTTGCCCTGAAGGGTCTCCCGGATCAGGGTGGGGGTTCTCTTGGGGCATGGGGCAGCCTGAGTGAGGGGCCTGTGGTGGTTTGCAGGCCAGCCATGCGCCCTGGTGACCCAAGAAGAGGCCCTGGTATCTGGAATTTGTTTACCTTCTACAGTTGAAACTTTGTAGCCTGGAACAGAGCCAAGCCTCCTGCTTGCTCTGTGGCCAGCAGCCATTTCTTTTGGGATTTGTGTACCTTCTATCATTGAAACTTTGTAGCCTGGAGTGGAGGCTTAGGCTGGTAAGGGCAGGTGGAAAGCTTGGCTTCCCTGTTGCCGGGGAAACCCAAGCCTCCCTACCGCTCTCTGTGGCTGTAGCCATCTTGGTTGGGTTTATTTGCATATTTGCTCCTGATTGGCTTGTGGGCATGGCTTGTGGGCGTAGCGGAGTTAGGGTCAATTTGCATATTACTCTTTTATTAGGTAGGATACTCAATTAATTTCTTTTGATTGATTGTCCCCTTTGGTCACCTTTGAGAGTGATCTCTATGTTGAGATATAATGACTACTTCTACATTTCCAGGCTATTTTTTCCTAAGTTGCCTCTTCCCTGTCAATCTGAGCTCTGATCACGGCTTCATATGGGAAAGATGTCAAATCAGACCTAATTGGAGAGTTGGGAATTTTGAAAAATCCCAGCACATAAGAGAAGAAGACCTGAGCAGATCTGAGCTTACATCAGGAGGGAACTAGCACAAATGGGGGTAGTACACGCAAGTGGACCATGTCATCTGCCACTTGTTCTCCCTCCATGTCTCATCTTGAGAAATGGCAACCCTGGGATCATTCTTTGATTCTTTTCCATTCATGCTCACTCTATAGCCAGCACTTCAACAGTCATGTCAACACCTCTGTCATATATTCCCCAAACCAACCACTGCACACGGCCTCTCTAGTTCAAACCACTTTCCTCACTGGGACTTTTGCAATGGTCTTACTGCTCTCCTGGCTTCCATTCTTGCTTCCTCTTCAGGTTTTTTATCCACACAGCAGCCAGTGTACCTTTAAAATATAAAGCATTTTATGTCACTTTTGTCCTCAAAGAAGATCGTTTGGTTGAAGATTCCCAGCTAGGATTCCCACTCCTAAGGAGGAAACTTGGTGTATAAGGCCCCACATGAACTGGACCTTGTCTATCACAGCAACCTTGACTTCCAACCTTAGCCACACTATCTTCCTGCTGTTCCTTAAACATACCAATGTCATTCACACACCAGGGATTTTGTCCTGACATTTCCTCTGCCCCAAATGCTTTCCTGCTAGATTTTCAAATGGCTCTTTAACTCACTTCATTTAGTTCTCTGTTCAAATTAAAATTCTTCTGATAGGCCTTTCTTGTTCACACAAATATAGGCCCAGTATTCTCTTTCTCTTTAACCTACTGCTGTTAAATTTTGTTTGTAACACTTATTATTACCTGAGATTATATTCATCCTTTATATGCTTACTTAGCATTTCTCTCTACTAGAATATAAACTAAATGAAGGCAGAGTTTCCCCCCCACCCACACACACACCATAAATAATCGTGGCATGTAGTAGGTACTAAATAAACTTTGCTGAATGAATTAGTAAAGTAAGTACTTTATACCACAGCCATTTCTGGAGGGCAGGTGTTCATTGCTGGTATAAAGATCTTAATTTGGTCCACACCATTTATGTTTGCTGAACTTAACTGGCTGTTAATGGCTTTTTTTTAAAAAAAAATTGATTCTTTTTTTTCATGCCCCCCCTTATTGATTAAGGTATTACAAATGTGTGATTATTCCCCCATTTCCCCCCCCCAAACCCCCAATCCTGCCCTCACCCTCACCCCCTGTTGTCTGCATCCATTGGTTATGCTTATATGCATGCATACAAGTCTTTTGGTTGATCTCTTCCCCTTATCCTCACCCTCCCCTGCCTTCCCTCTGAGGTTTGAGCATCTGATTGATGCTTCTCTGTCTCTGGATCTGTTTTTGTTCATCAGTTTATGTTGTTCATTATAATCCACAAATGAGTGAGATCATGTGATATTTATCTTTTTCTGAGTGACTTACTTCACTTAGCATAATGCTCTCCAGTTCCATCCAGGCTGTTGCAAATGGTAGGAGGTCCTTCCTTTTTACAGAAGCATAGTATTCCATTGTGTAGATGTACCACAGTTTTTTAATCCACTCATCGGCTGATGGGCACTTAGGCTGGTTCCAAATCTTAGCTATTGTAAATTGTGCTGCTATGAACATAAGGGTGCATATATCCTTTCTGATTGGTGTTTCTAGTTTCTTGGGATATATTCCTAGGAGTGGGATCACTGGGTCAAATGTGAGTTCCATTTTTAGTTTTTTGAGGAAACTCCATACTGTTCTCCATAGTGGCTGCACCAGTCTGCATTCCCACCAGCAGTGCACGGGGATTCCTTCTTCTCTACATCCTCACCAGCACTTGTCGTTTGTTAATTTGTTGATGATAGCCATTCTGACAGGTGTGAGATGGTACCTCATTGTTGTTTTTATTTGCATCTCTTGGATAATTAGTGACTTTGAGCATGTTTTCATATGTCTCTTGGCCTTCTGTCTTCTTTCAAAAAGTATCTATTGAGGTCTGTTGCCCATTTTTTGATTGGGTTGTTTATCTTCCTTTTGTTAAGTTGTATGAGTTCCCTGTAAATGTTGGAGATTAAACCCTTATCGGTGATAACATTGGCAAATATGTTCTCCCATGTAGTGGTTTTCTTGTTGTTTTGTTGATGATTTCTTTTGCTGTGCAGAAGCTTTTTATTTTGATGTAGTCCCATTTGTTTATTTTCTCCATTGCCCTAGGAGTTGTATCGGTGAAGAAATTGCTTCAGCATATGTCTAAGATTTTGTTGCCTTTGGATTCCTCTAATATTTTTATGGTTCCCTGTCTTATATTTAAGTCCTTGATCCATTTTGAGTTTATTTTTGTGTATGGTGTAAGTTGGTGGTCTAGTTTCATTTTTTTGCATATATCTGTCCAATTTTCCCATCATTTTTTGAAGAGACTGTCTTGACTCCATTGTATGTTCATGCCTCCTTTGTCAAATATTAATTGAGGATAGTGGTTCGGGTTGATTTCTGGGTTCTCTATTCCATTGATCTTTATGTCTGTTCTTGTGCCAGTACCAGGCAGTTTTGAGAACAGTGGCTTTGTAATACAGCTTGATATCTGGTATTGAGATCCCTGCTACTTTGTTCTTCTTTCTTAGTATTGCTGCAGCTATTTGGGGTCTTTTTCATTCCATAAAACTAGAAATCAACTACAATAAAAACAATGAAAACACACACACACTTGGAGGCTAAATAGCATGCTATTAAACAATGATTGGGTTACCAAAGAGATCAAAGAAGAAATAAAAAGCATCCTGGAAACAAATGACAATGAAAACACAACCATCCAAAATCTATGGGACACAATGAAAGCAGTTCTGAGAGGGAAGTTCATAGCTCTATAGGCCTAACTCAAAAAACGAGAAAAAATGGAAATAAATTATCAAAACTTGCAACTTAAAGAATTAGAAAGAGAGCAATAAGAAAAGCCCACAGTATCCAGAATGAAGGAGATAATAAAGATCAGAGCACAAATATATGACATAGAGACCAAAAAGCAAACAAACAAAAACACAAAAACCAACCAACAAACAAAAAAACAATACAAACGATCAATGAAAATAAGAGTTGGTTCTTTGAAAGGATAAACAAGATTGTTGAATCTCTAGCCAGGCTCACCAAGAAGCAAAGAGAGAGGACCCAAATAAACAAAATCAGAAATGAAAGAGGTGAAGTAACAACTGACTCCACTGATATACAAAGGATTGTAAAAAAAAATACTACGAACAACTCTACTCCAACAAACTGGACAACCTCGACAAAATGAACACATGCCTAGAAAAATACAAGCTTCCAAAACTCAATCAGTAAGAATAAAAAAACCTGAATAGGCTGATAACTACTGCTGAAATTGAAACAGTAATCAAAAAGCTTCCAGCAAACAAAAGCCCTGGACCAGATGGCTTCACAGGGGAGTTTTACCGAATATTCAAAGAAGAACTAAAACCAATCCTTCTCAGACTATTCCAAAAAATTCAAGAGGAAGGCACACTTCCCAGCTCTTCCTATGAAACCAGCATTACCATAATCCCAAAACCAGATAAAGACAAAACAAAGAAAGAGAATTACAGGCCAATATCCCTGATGAATATAGATGCTAAAATCCTCACAAAATTCTAGCAATCCGGATCCAGCATTACATTAGAAAGATCATACACCATTACCAAGTAGGATTTATTTCAGGAATGCAAGTCTGGTACAATATCTGCAAATCAATAAACACGATACATCACATAAACAAATTGAGGGACAAAAATCACATAATCATATCAATTGATGCAGAAAACTCATTTGACAAAGTCCAACACCCTTTTCTGATAAAAATGCTCAGCAAAGTGGGAATAGAAGGATCATACCTCAACATAATAAAAGCCTCATGATAAACCTACAGCCAACATCCTACTCAATGGGCAAATACTAAAACCATTTCCCTTACGAACAGGAACAAGACAGGGATGACTGCTTTCACCACTCCTATTCAACATAGTACTGGAAGTGCTAGCCATAGCCATCAGACAAGAAGAAGAAATAAAAGGCATCTAAATTGGAAAAGAAGAAGTAAAATTGTCATTATTCACAGATGACATGATACTGTACATAGAAAACCCTAAAGACTCCATCAAAAAATTATTAGACTTAATAAATGAATTTGGCAATGTAGCAGGATACAAAATTAACTCCAAGAAATCTATGGCATTTTTATACACCAATAGTGAACTTATAGAAAGAGAGATTAAAAAACACACACCCATTTGCCATTGCACAAAAAAATTAAGATACCTAGAAATAAACTTAACTAAGTAGGTAAAATACCTCTACTCAGAAAACTACAGGATGTTGGAAAAAGAGATACAGGAAGTCATAAACAGATGGAAGAGCATAACGTGTTCAGGGATTGGTAGAATCAACATCATTAAAATGCCCTTACTACCCAAAGCAATCTATAGATTCAATGCACTCCCATTAAAATACCAACGGCATTTTTCACAGACCTAGAACAAACTCTCCAAAAATTCATCTGGAATAAAAAAAGACCCGAATAGCTGTTAATGACTTTTTAAAGAGTCAGGCTCTTCTTGGGATCACCCCTGCATTAGGCAGGGGGCAACAATCTAGTCAAAGCTGGACAGAAGTAAAGAAACTACTAAATCACAAAGTAGAATATTGTAGACTTATAGCCAAAACACCCTAATTTTCTCAATTACAAGTGACAAAATGAGGGTACATAAAAAATAATAGATGGAAATACTTGCATGTTCTGTTGTTTGTGAAGAATTTTACATACATGAAATCATTTGCTTTTTATTGTAGATATTATTATGTTTAGAAAACATAATAAAACTTTCTGGATGAGGAATGAAGGCTCAGGCACAATTCCCCAATGCCTCTCAGCTATGAGTAGAGCATGAATTCAAAGCCAGGTCTCATCATGGCCACTTAAGTAATGTTTAATGTTTTAGCTCCTTAGGGGCAGAACATTTCAGTCCAAACCAGCTCTGCTAATTACTACCTGAATAAATCACATATTCTAAGAACCTTATTTTTTATTCCTATACAATAGGTCCACTTCATAACATTGAGAGAAGTAAGAAATCATGTAGTAAGTGCCTAGCACATGTAAATGATCAGTATAATAATAATACTTACCCAACCCTTCAATTCCATTTCTGAATACTATATTATCACAGTTACCTTATTCCTAGAAAAAAAAATCCACAGACATCTAGGGATCTAAGGGACTTGTAGAATCATCTTACCCTGGTGAAATGTAGACATGATTTTTTTCTAGAACTGAATTTTGAATTTCTTTCTTACAAATTTCTGTGGTAGTTAATAGAAGATACATGTCACCAGCTTTGGCAAGGTCCACCCCTCCAACTAGAATCAATAGCCCACTGAATCATTCAACATACTTTATTTTCAATATAACCACTGAAGAGAAAATGGAAGCTTGACAGTTTTCTTTTAAAACCATGCACATTGCTGAGTTTTCCATGGGCTTGCTGTGCATATATGACTTTTAACATAAAAATACCCTTTGTGTGAAGAGAATGATCAAGGTGACCGCAGCAGATTGCCACTGCAGTGGTTTGGGATGTCAGTCATTCTTAAGCTAAAAAGACTGCTTTCATGATTCAACAGGATACCTTTAATTTTACATTCATTGATGCCTTTCATTTACTTTCCTATTTTGGAAACATTTACCAACTGTGCTGATCAGACTGTGTTGATTCCTATGGAGAAATGGTCTAAAATTTGTGATCCAAGAAGAAGGTAGCAGGAATTAGTATTTTGATTTCAAAGTATTTGAAAATTTGATTGGTTATCTTCTGGGAGCTTTGTATTTCATTATTGAAGGCAGCATACTAAGAAGACTACTTTGTGTGCTTTTTTTTTTTCTGAGTCTTGATCAATGAAGGAAACAAAGTGCTTTTCTAAAGAAATAGTCACATATGATTAATGTGAAGAAATCTATTGGGTTTATTTATTTGTCTCTCCTTATTACAAGAATATATTTGACCTTGGAAGTAAAAACAAAGATGTTTGTTTGATGTTACTTCACATGACAGAATCTCAACTGTATTTGGGCTATAATTGGACATGTCTTTGGTAACTATTGTAACTATCACAGCCCTACACACAAGTTACAATAGGACTTTTCAACCAGAGAACAATGGTATGAAATATATGATTCTCAGGTGCGTGGTCCTAGAATATTATCCTTTGTTTGATATCTGAATTTTATAAAGTTGAAAACACTCTAAGTAGACTATTGAATGTATTTAGGCATAATAAAATCCAGATGAAATGTTTTATCAGCTTGCCTGACATAATGAAAAGCCATCATTAATAGGTCCAATTGTTTGTATCATAAATCCTCAAGGTAAAAAAAATCACCTTGGAAAGAAACCATTAAACCTGTCCATTTGCCAGAATCCCATGAGAACATAGCCCAAAGAAGGGAATATACTTTCAAACTCTTGAGCAATAAGAAGTGTCAAAATCAAATACAAATAGGATATTCCAGAAAGGAGAATAAGTATAGTGATTTGATGCAAATAATAATTTTCAATGGGTTAAATAAAGGACTGAATTTTTAAACTGGCATTTGTGGGTTGGTCTTGACAGCACTGTTATCTGATCTTGGAGGTAGGTCACACTGGGAAAACTGAATCAAAAGCTCTCAAAACATAGAGCTCTTCATCACCCAATTTTGCTGGGCTGGACTGTAATTCTGATTCCTATGAAAATTTCTTAGCTTGGGAGAAGACATCTGTGTCACAAAGGCCCTGGATACCATCAAATGAATCCAGGGCTCTCTTTAATCAATGTGTAGCACACTGAGGGTAAATTACAATCGCCAACACGTGGACATTAAATGAAGCCAATCTTCAAACAGATCTGATATGAAAACTCTTAAAATGTATTATTTAGGACACCTTAAATTCCCTAAGAACTCATGGGCTAGGAAATCCCCAGGTATAGCACTCAGGGATTACACAAATAAATTCTTTCATGAAGCATGCTTATGTACAAATAAGTTCTGTACATAAGCATGCTTTGCTCAAGTGCTGTGCAGTTAAAGAATAGCAGGGCATAGAGTTGCTGTGTCAGATGCTAGTGTCATTCTCACTAGCTACTCTGTAGAGCCACTTTCCTTTCCTGTTGTTTTCCATGATAGTTTCTTGTTGGTGGCTGGTGATTTTCTGTGTGTTTAGCTTTGAGTAATTTATTCTTACAGCACTCTCCTCCCCTTCCTTGTTTACTTACCACAAAGATTGTAAGGCTCAGTGACATTTTGACTTCTCTTTTGCTGGCTGGATCACATAATACAGAAGCATGCATGTATCATTAAGTGAATCTCTGAGTGATGGTCATGACATCATATCAAATCATGTGGTCAGCCTCTCATTATGTCACATCACATCATGCTTGACATAGACAAAATGCTCAATCTGCGTATCTGGGAGTAATCAGGAAGTAAGTCTTCACAACAGTCTGAGCGGTGAGCAGTGCTTTCAGAAATAGAAAATAGAGAAGATTGACCTTTCTTTTCTTTTCTTTTCTTTTCTTTCTTTCTTTTCTTTCTTTCTTTTCTTTTCTTTTCTTTTCTTTCCTTTCCTTTTCTTTTTTTTTACCACTGCAGATACAATGACCCTGTTGAAAGTTGTGCATATAAATTTATTCACCTCTCAATGAAAAAAAAAATGCATCAGTACTTAAAAGGAGTTTACTTTCTGCATTTTCCTCATGGTCATGAGGCAACGTCCCTCCTGTGTTTATTACTGTTGTTGGCAAGATCTAATCCCTGGAACTAAGTATTAATCTAAAGGATTCTATTGATGGAGTGAGCTACATGATAATTATTAGGGATTTACAATGTGACAATCAAACTAAGGCTATTTAAGGGGAGCTGAACTAGGCCATTGAGAGATTATTTCTCAAGGGGAGCTGCACTAGGCCATTATTGATTATTTCTGCAAAGTGTTTCCACTGTAAGATCAATCCAACCTAATACATTAGGCAGGTCCCCCTCCTTATAAACCTGGAGCATTATTCCTTAGCCTATAGTACTGAATACATACTTCTGATTTTCAATCTTGATTATGAACTCTTAGTTCCTGAATGTAAGTCCTGGGACCTCTGCTATCTTTACTCCTCTTTTTAAAGGCCTTTTACATCAGTATCTAGTAAAAACAAATCTGAATGAAAGAAAAGTCTTGAAAATAAATGAAGATACTTCATATTATCCAAATAGTTTCTTAGGTTGTGCCCCAATGATACCCAGAAACCTACAAGAGTGAGAGGTAGGCATATTTCTTCTCTCATCATTAGATTCTGAAGCTTTCACCAATGGAGAGGTATGTTGGCTTTCAAGAATGTGGCAATTATCACCTGCCTCCTGGGAAACTCGGGGAGTATTGGGTAGAGGTCTTCTAATGGTCATCAACAGAGTTAGTCCTGTGGATTCGGTGACATTTTCCTAGTGTTCTCAGCCTCCTGTTCAGTAGCCTTCTGTTCATTTTAGGTATTTAGTGTTCTTTAGGCTTCTCTTTCATTCTCTACCAAAGGTGCCTCTCCTAACCATGCCTGACAACTTCGTGTGCACTTATTCTCACATGACTTAATAGGAATCAAAACCTTAAGTTCAGAAGTGTAGTAATGGCCACTGGCTAAGTGAGGGTGTGTGTAAGGAAATAGTAGACTGAATTAGACTGGTTAACCCTGAAATTATACTATGGTCAAATCGACTTTTAATTTTTATGTAAATTTAGACCTGGTCTATAACATTCCCCTAAAGTATTTCCATTGCCATCATTTAATAGCATTTATCACACATTCACTGGCAGAATGCTGTGTGAAAAGGCTTCATTGATTATAGTTTCAGCATAGGCAAACTTAGGCTACACTCATAAAATATTGCATCTTGGTCAAGGGCAATAGTATTCTCTCTGTTCTCTGTGATGATCCTATATCTGGAATATTTAGTTCACTTCTAGTTACCATTTTTTATTATTGTGCATTGGACCATTTCAGTTGGGGTACAAATAAAAGATGAAATTTATACATGATACACACATGTATAAAAAGACATTGTTTGCTTAAACTTTAAGGATGTTGTAGGGTTTACTAAAAGGAATAAAGATACTGGAAAAACCTTTCTAATGCCAGGTAAGAGTGAAGTTGGAATAAGGCTGGATTGGGGTAAGGATAAAGTGACTATGAGTTTGAAGTGAGCATAGGTGTGTCCAGGGTCATGTTGGAATGAGCACAGGGTGAGCTTTTAAGCTTTTTGGTGTTAGGTGGATGGGAAAAATTTAATTAGTCTAGAGAGGCCCAAGAAACACTCTCAAGCTTGCACAGTAGCTTTATGTGTCATAGTGGGTGTAGGGTACAGGTCATGCTAGTCCAAATATTAACACCTCAAGACATAGTCAATCTAAGAACAGACACAATCAATATTAGCTGAATGCACCTGAACTTTTTCACTATATTAATTATATTCAGTCATTTGAGCACTCCTATGCTTGAACCCTCACTAAATATCAAATATAGAAAGGGTGTTGAACAGGATGGTTACCCAAGGAATAATTGTATAAACTGAAGGTTTGTCTAGAACAGTGGTTGGAAAACTCATTAGTCTACAGAGCCAAATATCAACAATACAACGATTGAAATTTCTTTTGAGAGCCAAATGTTTTAAACTTAAACTTCTTCTAATGCCACTTCTTCAAAATAGACTCGCCCAGGCTGTGGTATTTTGTGGAAGAGCCACACTCAAGGGGCCAAAGAGCCGCATGTGGCTCGCGAGCCGCAGTTTGCTGACCACTGGTCTAGAAAAAAAGAAAAATTGGGAAGCCATAGTTCTTGTCACCTAACAGTTGAAACGAGGGGGCATAATGTAGAAGAAACTTCAGCCTTGGTCTTTGTTTCATCAGATAGTAGAGTTGGAATGGGTACATGGAAGTTACAGGGTGAGACCTGAGGGAAGATTTCTAACATTGAGGGCTATGCAGTGAGGATAATGCATACCTTTGAGTTTATAATCAGGGTGCTCCTATTTTTACAAGTGTGCAAGAAGAGGCTGGAGGAGTGCCATCAGAGGCCTGTCTACGGTCCTTTAAGAGACTGTGATGTTAGTGACTTTGATTATTTTCAACTATTTTAGTTCCAAGGTTTCTCCTTTTGAAGAGATCACTAAGTTTTCTTCTTGAGGTAGAAACAGAAAGTAAAGAAGTTAATGTCTCAAAAGCATCTAGTACATACCCCTTTTTCCTTAATCACGGTCTTTTCTCTTGACTGTTAAACATACTGGAGAAAAATTGAGTAATTGAATAGGATTGCTGACTAATACAGGGGGAACCATTCCTGTTGGGTCAGAAATATTCAACCAGGCAAAGGAAGACGTATAATACGAGTAACAAACACATTTTATTGAATAGTCTCATGTTATGCTCTCCAAATTGCTGACCACCGTTTCTTTGTACATCTATTTTTGCTCATTTTTAAAAAGCACTGTGAGGTTCCAGTTGCTAAGCCAGGAATGCTCTTTTTCACTGGCAGCATTTTCCCTTGTTGGCAGAATCCACAGGCAATTGCTGCGATTTAATTTTTTAGTTACATTTGGTGTCTGTCATAGTTCATGCAAAGATAAGCTGATTGGATTGTCTAGTTGGTCCCAGATGCTTTGGGCTTTAATGTTCCATCAATTCTCTTTGAAAATGCAGCCCTGGGCCAATCTGATTTCTCAAGGGACACTTGCAGATGACTTGTTCATGATCAAAAGGTAACATAATTTTCTGATGTCCATATGCTTTCTCTGGAAATTCTCTTGGTGTCCTCAAAACTGGTGTTTTTTTCTGAGTGGACAACAGATTGTCATTTATAAATACTTCAGGAGTGTTTCCTTAACAGTTTCTGCAAGTGAGGGTCAAAGAAGTCTGAACTGGTTTTTAAGAACTCCAGGCAGTGAGTTCTAGATCATAGTGCTATAAAATCAGCCCCCACAAAGACCAAAAACTGGATTTATGGTTTACTATTCTATCATGATTAACTAGGTGGGGATTTGTAGAGTAGAAATTATCCTCATTTTTCAGTTTTTTAAAAGTAACATCTGTTTTTTGCATATTTCCTCCCCACAAACTTACTTTCATTTTGTTGCAAAGAAATTCAAGGGACTAGGTAAATTAGTGATGTGATAATAAATTTGTTGGCATTGAGTCATTAAAACTTGCCAAGCATGAAAGGCAAACAAAGATCCTTTGTTTTCTGCATTCGTTTTCCAAGAAGGATGTGTCTAACTGGAGGAGAAAATATCAAGGCTGAGCAGCAGAAGAGCTCTGAGAGCCAAAGACTTTCCTGAAGAGGTCTCAGTGGAAACTGTGCCCCTTAAATAATGGGTTTATTTCAGTGGAGCTTCCGAGTCTCGTTTTCTTCTTCACTTTCAAACACTTTTTAAGCTTTTGGGGGAAGAGGTGTTTGGACTAGCTCTGTGTATAGTCCTGATTGAAATGGTTCCCACCCTGTATGTGAGGGAGGAGGGACGATAAAATCCCTAACTAGAAAGGCATTTAAGAGAAGCACATAAGCCTTTGCAATGATGATTTCATTGCCATAAGGGAGAAAGATGTTGGTGATTGTGCAAATTCATGCTTCTGGATGATATTGAGGAGCAAATTATCCTTCCATCTCTTTCTAGTTGAAACAAAGTAATTGAATTATATGCAAAACTAAAAAGAAGAAACAGAACTAGGAGCCACCTGTCAGCTACCTTTTCACTCATCTAGTCACAGCTCAACCTTTGCCTTCCAGGGTTGTGAGCATTGTGGACACTGTTGGAAGAGATGTGTGTGTCCTGAATGCAGCCTTTATCAGGAAGCAAGTTACCGGACTGAAATAGTGAACTAATCACAACGATTACGTTTAGATAGTATTTTTAGAAAAGGGAAGGTTCTATCCTAGTACTTTATGTAAATGCTTTAACATATTTATTTCAACAAACCTAAATTTGACATTACCTTTATATTTTGGATAAAGTGATTGAGGCTGGATAAATGCCTAAGCTTAGCTGGTAAATATCAGAGCTGGGACATGACTCCATTTGACCCTGAGCGGACGCTAAAATGTAGCTTTTTCTGGTGCCTCTGCTTTCCTTCTGGTGGACAAGATAAATTGCCTTCTAGACATAATCATTGTTCTCTCTCTTTCAGCAGGTTCCATTTATATTTGACTATTTGTTGTTTTAAGTGTGAACTTGAGAGAGCTGCTTAAGAGCCACCTATTTTGCTTCTCAGAGATATATACCATCACAGAAATAATTTAATGAGTCCAAATGCAGGAAACATAGGTGTTACCTCCATATCTCTAATTGTCTATGGGCATCTCTGGATATTCTACAGGAACCCAAATTCAAGAAGCCAGAAACTGAAGAAATTTCCTTCCGTACTTTGATATTTCTGTTTAATTTTTTGCTATTTCTGTGAATGTCATAAGACTTTGCCCAAACTGCTAAGCTCTAAACTCAGGTTTTATTCTAGGTGTCGATTCCTTAACTTATATCTGTTTCTTCTTCATATTACTGCATCTAGGGCTTTGTTTCAAGGCTTTTACTTCTCTCCTGGATTATTCAGTGTTGTATTGCTGATCTCCCTATATGCAGCCTTGTACCTCCTCAGTCCAAATTCTCCAGTGCCAGTGGAGAGAGCTTTTTAAAAAGAAGTGATGATGTGTTATTCCCCCATCCAAAACACATCTACTTTAAATCCCTCAAATGTGTCATTCTTCTTTATTTTAAAAATAATACAGCTAATTCTGGTATGCCCTCCCTATCTCCCCCATATGTTTACATAGTAGGAGATACCTATTTGTCTTTCAAGATTCAGCTCAAGAATAAACTTCCTAAAGCCATTCTGAAGTGTGTGTGTGTACGTGTCTCTATTCAAGCATTCCTCTTTCTCCCTCCTCTCTGTATTCAGATGTCTATCATTTCAAGCATAACTTATTTCCTTGTTTACATTTCTATGTTCCTGTTCCTAAACTCCTGGTGACAAGGTTTGTCTTATTCCTCTTGGCAGCACCAGGATCTAGGACAGTGCATGGCTCATAGTCGGTTCTCAGAGGCTTTGTTGAAACTAAGAGAGTGAAAGCGAAATCTCTAGTCTAGATCATAAAGGACATCAGATTGGCAATGATCTCGAGGGATAGATCAGTAACGAACTGAGTAGTCTGGACTTTGCATATTATTATAATAAAAAGTTGTTTGTAGGAGAATCTATAAATGTATTTATTCCAAAGAATATACTCTGAAGTTGCCTTTCCAAGTAGATCTATAGGAATTGTCATGTTTCTATAAATGAGCTTAAATATGTGTCAAAGAGAAAATTGGTTAGCCTAAACAGTGGCAAAAAGAAACAGGATCATTCCTAATAAATTGGATGAGATATTGTCTTAAGAATTTGACTGTAACTAATGTAGTTGATAAAACATAATATTTTCTCATGTTCATGATGAAATTATATAACATGAACCAATGTAATGGCAAGCTACTTGGAAAATTAGAAATAATTCATTAAATAAATGAGATATAATTAAAGAAAACATTTTAGAAAAATCAAGCATCATCTAAAACCTGGTGAGCTGAATTTTCTGTATTTACACGTGTTCATAATTTATTTCCCCCAACTCTGTGTTTAGCTCATTTGAAAACCATCTATGAGTTGCAGCTGTTGCCTAAGTCATCAGTATTTCTCTATATTCTGCGATAATAAGAATCAATTTGGATTCCAGTCCCCCAAAACATAATCAACTTGTACATAAACTTCCTTGCTTAAGGGTAGTGTGATAATTGAGAATGTATGGTCATAAAACCTGGGTTTCTGAGAAATTATGCTGCTATTCTTTTTTTCTTTTTTTTCTTTCTTCTTATACAGCTCTGTTTTGAGTGTAACTTTTACAGTCTACTCATGGATATTCTATTTTTCCCCCCTTAGTTTGATATTTATGTGATTGGAATTAAGAGCATACAGACTCACTAGTGACAGTTTTTAACTGTGAGAAAGTAGGTTACATAACACCAGAGCATAAAAAGATCATTTCCCCTTTGGATTTCCTATAACTGGGATTTAGGAATAGGATCTCAAAGACTGAAGTACTAGTACATGTGCATCCATGGTAATGGATGATGAGTCCTGGCACTCAGAGATGTGGCTGTCTTAACTCACATATGGCTTTATATATGTGGATAAGTTACTTTAATTTGATAAATGGTTCTCAGGCATTTCTCTAGTTCAGTCTTTCAAATTGTATTTGACCCAACTTACTTTTGCTATCATTTACTGATGGTGGTGACACACTTCACAGTTTGTACTTCCTTAAATTGTCCACACGTGCATGAGTATACACAGCACACTTTCTTTTCTCTCCGCCCCCCCTATTTCTTTCTTTTCCTTTTCTTTGTCTTTTAGTTCTTTTTTCTTCCATTCACTCAGTCAATGAAGCCACATCTGAATACTGGCTAGGTATTAAGCTCCTCAGTTCTCTGACTGTGACCAGACCATCTATATCATTTCTTTAAGGACAAAAACTATGCCTTTGTTGAAACCCCGCCCCCCCCTTTTATTCATACTACCTCTCCATCCTCTCCCTGAGGTCATAGATATTATCAATTATTAAGCAGATATTATATTCCAGGCCTGGGACTAGTCATTGCATATGTATTATTACAACAATGCACACAACCACCCTGTGAAGTAGAATGAATTCCATGAGAAAAATAGAGTGCAGAATAACTTGCTTGAAAGTTTAGAGCTAGTAAGTAAATGAGCTGTGAACACAATCCAGTTCTGTCTGACTCAAAGTTCATTCCCTTTTATTGCTTCCTTTTTATTTCTTTTCTTTTATTTCTTTACTTAATTTATAAATTCTAAAATTTTGGTAAATCAAGACAATGAAGTTGTTATGAGATTTTTATTTTTTAATATAGATTTAACATCTCTACTGTTGGTTTGGTTTTTAGAGAGATAACTTTTCAAAATAAACTTGTAGATAAGTGTGGAGTGCACATGTAAGAGTGATTATTTTCAGAATTCAATTGAGTGCTTATACTTCCATAATTAAAACAATAATAGGAACATAAAATATTTTTGACAGTGCTTAGTTTTTTTAGAGCAATAGATTCTTTAAAACAACCTATTTAATAGAGACCTTTATAAATTGAACAAATGCAGAGCTTTCTCTCCCAGCCTGACTAGAATGTCAGCCATCTAAACTCAAGAGTTTGAATGATGGGGCTGTCACTTAGGTTGGTGTTTGAGATCAAACTGTTGCTGCCAATTTCCAAATTACAAGGTGAGGAGTGAATGGTTGGTTTATCAGGAAGCTATGGAAATTATTTTTAAATTCTTCCTCCCAAATGTCCTAGTTCAGAGGTCATGAAGCATTTTCCCTGATTTTGAGCATATCAGACCACTTCTTAATCGATTAAAAAATAAAAATAATTTCCCCTTTTTAGTTAGTGAATATTTACTCCTATTCCAGTGTGTATTTAACACTATGCTTGATATTAAGGGGAATATACTTTGAGATATGGTACTTGACCTTAAGAACTGTACAGTCTAGTTGGACTTACAGTTTATTGTTGAAATGAATGTATATCAGTTTCAACAGATTTTAAAGATTAAGAAGAGGAAAATCTCAAGTGTAAACTCACAAGTGAAGTTCCTTTTTAATCTGTGGAAAATTTTTATTGGGATCTTTTTAAAAATATATTTTTAATTGATTTCAGAGAGGAAGGAAGAGGGAGAGAGAGATAGAAACATCAATGATGAGAGAGAATTATTGATTGGCTGTCTCCTGCATGCCCCCTACTGGAGATCTAGCCTGCAACCCTGGCATGTGCCCTGACTGAGAATTGAACCATGACCCCTCCTAGTTCATAGCTGGGCTTATTGGGATACTTTTGTTTAATTAGAACATCATACTCATATCCTCAAAATAAATTAAAAGACTAATATAAAGAGGATGGTTCTCATTCCCAGTGTGTAACGGAAACTTATGAAGTAGTCTAGGTTGCAGTGATACAAGATACGTTGAGTCTAGGAGAAAACTGAAAGGTTCCTAGTGTAATAAACATGTACCTGAATAGGGGGATATACTTCAAGTATATTTTAAAATTCTTAGTATTATTGAAGGGATATATATAGGTGTGTTGGGGGGTGGTATTTGTAGAGCAGGAAAACATAGATGAAACAGAGATTAGCCTAGGGGGAAATGTATGCAAAATGTATTTCAACATTTTATCATTAAAGATAATAAACAGCACCACCTGTAACCTTTCACCTTAAAACTATGTAAGGATTTATAATAAGAGCTAGATCTTAGATTTTTCACTTTCCCTATAGTTACTAGGGAATTGTTTGCTTGGTGGTCTTTCCTGTTGATGCTAGATGTCAGATAAAGTGTTAAGATAGTGTTGTTTTGTTGATGAGACAGAGAAGAAGGGAGTTTGCATCATTTTATTATTTTATTTTTCATACAGCATTTAATAATGTAGAGGGTGTTTGGTTCACAAAGCCTTCTGTGAAAGCCTCCTAATATTGGACTGATAACCACACTGCCCACTCCCATCATGCTGGCATGTATCATGAGGTTAATAAATGTCTCAAATATCATGTAAACCAGGATAGACTCTGTCCTTATTACACTGCCCTCATCACCTTAGGAGAGAGGAACTAAGATTTTTTTTTTCTTATATTGATGAAATGTATATTGGCAATTGTAGTTTTTTTACCCAGTCAAGCTCTGTTGGGCATTTGAATGCAGCCTGGAGATGATTTTGTAAAAAAATTGAAATTCTTGGAGTTGATTCTCAATGAAACTGTATTTTATTTCATATGTGTTAGCTCCGTGATAGGAAATCAAAAGGATCTAATCTTTTTCATCCCTTTGCAAAAGAGGGAGCGTTATAAATGATATCTTGGTTTTTGCTGACTTGTTAAAACTTTCTAAAATCTGGTTAATGCTTTTCTGATTTGCCATGTTATGCACATTAAAGATAGTTTGCTAGGCATTTGTGAAATATACCAGTCTTATTTTTAACAACTAATAAATGATATAAATTTATGGGTGAACTAAGGAGTCTAAAACAAAAAGTAGGGTTTTTTTTTCCTTTGGTTAACCTGGTTGCTATTTTTTTCCTAGGAAAATATTGTGTGATGATTTCCAAGTTAAATGTAATGGAAAAAAAAATATTTTCCCCATTTCAGAAAGCCTAAGCTTTTAGCATTTTATATAAACAAAGGATAAAGACAATAAGTATCATATAAACAATTTTAGGAGAAATTTTCAAGTCAATTCATTTTCAAGACAGAAAAGGATAATAGTTAAGATGATCATAAATATAGGTAAATTAGATTTCTTAAGGTAACAATCTTTAAACTAATCTCATTTTACCTTATATTTTTCACTTTTTAAAATGGCATTAATTATTTTGGCCTACTTTTATCCATTTCTTTCTCTTATTACTCCCATTAACCAAGTCAGTCAGAAAGTCTGGTAATCTCTTTTGCAACATTTCTTGAATCTTTAGCGTATCTTTCGCTTTCCTTTGCTACCATTCAAATGTAGGCCTTTATTTTCCTCATGCTTAGATTATTGTTTTGTTCTTTAAAATAGTTTCTTTCCCACAAATTTTGTCCTCCTATGGGTCAGATTCTATATAGTCTCCAGATTAATTTTCCAAATGTACAGTTTTCATGAAGTCCTCCTTTGCAAAAGCAAACATTTCTTTACACTTAATTATAATAACAATTTGCACCTTTATGATAAAGACGACTTTCTTTTCCTAGTGTACATGGTGTTCTACTCTTTCCTCTTATTCTGTATTCTCAACCTTATGCTCACTTTAATCCTTTCCTGGATTCTATGCTATAGTCAGAATGGTTTAACAGTCATAACATTACATCTTCTGATATGTTGTTTATCCACAGCCCTCCAGTTTGTATTGGATTCATGTAACTCTATAAAAATCTAAGGTCCAATATAAGTTTTACCATCCTGATAAATTTTGATGAGACTATCTTGTAATGCTTTTGTCTACCTCTGAACTTTCACGGCACTTATGTCTATACAACTTTATGGTAGTTTGGAAAGTGCATGTTTGTGTATGTGTGTATGTATGTTTGTGTACATTTATATATATATACATATATACGTATTCATACATATACATCTCTCTCACATAAATATACAGGGTGTCCCCAAAAATGTAAACACACTTTAAATAATTATTAATTCCAATAGGTTAAATCCTAAAAGAAATAAGCATTAATTGAGTTATCAGCTGTTAATGTGTGTATACATTTTCTTGCAACACCCTATATTTCTGGGTTTGGGGCCAGGCTTCCTGGATTTTCATTCTAGTTTTGCTGTTTATGAGCCATATGATCTTGGATGAATTACCTAACTGAATTTCAGTTTATATATAACAAGGCAGTGACTGTGATGACCGAAATGACCATTTGACTGGTCACCATGTGGTGCTAGCAAAGATGCATAGACACAGGTAAAGTCTATGAGTGAACTAAGAATGAACAAGACAAATGCTTGCCTTCACGGAGCTCACACTGTAAAAAGGTTAGGTTAGGGATGAGAACTCAAAATTGCCATCAGCACAGACCTGAGGTGCCACTTCTCAGAGTGGCCAGAGATACACCCAGTAGTGGACTTGGGGGTGTGACTGAAGGGCTGGCGCCAACGTGAAGGTGGGGCCATTCTGGATTTCCCAGAGGAGCCAATGGCTGCCTAGGAGGCAGAGCTTTTGACTCTTGGCTGGCATAGAAACCGATCAATCAGAACCAAATCTGGGTGAAATGTGAGGAGCCAATGGCTGCCTAGGAGGTGGAGCTTTTGATGCTGACAGGCATAGAAACCAACCAATCAGAACCTAATCTGGGTGAACTGCAAAGGCAGAACTAAGGTGGAGGCTGAGGAGGGGTTTTAAGGGCAACAGCTGTTTGTTGTAAGGTGTAAGAAAGTGGTTCAATTTTTTAATAACCAGTTTGGCAGTATAGTGCATATGGCTGGCTATCAGTCCAGATATAGAGATTATGTATTTTTGTCTGCCAAGAGCATTTCCTCCTGCTGAAAAACAATCCCTCCCCCCGCCCCCATTAAAGCAATCCTACCCTATATAATCTATCTATACTAATAAAAGGGTTATATACTAATTAGACCGGGTTGACTGGCCATCTTCTGGACGTCTGATGTCCTTCTGGACAAAGCCATGGTGGTGGGAGCCGAGGCAGAGGCAGTTAGGGGCGAGATCAGGCTGGCAAAGGGGTTAGGGGTGACCGGCCAGCAGGGGATGGCAGTTGAAGGCAAGATCAGGTCGGCAGGGGAGGGCAGTTGGGGGTGACCAGGCCACAGGGGAGGGCAGTTGAGGGTGACCAGGTTGGCAGGGGAGGGCCATTGGGGGTGATCAGGCTGGCAGGGGAGAGCAGTTGAGGGCATTAGGCAGGCAGGTGAGTGGTTAGGAGCCAGTGGTCCCAGATTGGAGAGGGTGCAGGCTGGGCTGAGAGACCCCCCCCCCCCCTCCGTGCACAAATATCATGCACCGGGCCTCTAGTTTATCTATAAAATGGACTAAGAGTACTTACCTTTATTAGTTTCCTAGGCCTGTCATGACAGATGCCACAAACTTGGTGACTTAAAACAACAGAAATTTATTCTTTCACAGTCCTGGAAGCTAGGAGTCTGAAATCAAGATGTTGACAGGGTCATGCTCTCTCTGAAGCCTCCAGTGGAGGATTTCTTCTTGCTTCTGGTGGTTTCTGACAATCCAAGGAGTCTCTTGGTGTCATGTTCATGTGGCATTCTCTCTGTGTATCTACGTGTTACTGTTTCCTCTTCTTTTAAGGATACAAGTCAGAGGATTAGGGTCCATTCTAATTCAGTATGACCTTATTTTTACTAATTACATGTACACAGTTCCTATTTCCAATAAGGTCACATTCTGAGATTCAAGGTAGACATGAATTTTGGGGGAACCCTGTTCAACCCAGCAATTAACTCAGAGTTGTTTTAAGGATTTAATGAGATAAATCGTGTAATGTGCTTGATGAAGTGCATTGGTCCATGGTAAGTGCTCACAAATTTAGATGTTGGTATTATTATTACCATTACTATTTGACAAATTTCCTTGTATATGAAATTGATCATGCTTGTTCAAGATTTTTTTTAAACTCCAAAGATCAAATATTTAATAAAGAGTAAACCATCCTATATAATAAAGAACTAATTATGCTAATTAGACTGAACAGCAGAACAACTGTCTGGATGACTTTCCAGATGAAGCCAGGGCTGCGAGGGCTGAGGCAGCCAGGGCTGCGAGGGCTGAGCCCCTTGCACAAATTTCATGCATTGGGCCTCTAGTTTTCTATAAAAGGCAATAGTTACCAACATTTTGGAAGTTTCCTTTTATAATGGTATTAGAGGCCTGGTACGTGGATTCATGCACATTGAAAGGATATTAATTAGAAGGTGGCTGGCAGGGCGGGACTGGGCCAGATGGGCTGGACACACCTGGGAGCCAACCTCCCATGGCCCCTCCCTGGCTGCTGCACCTGAGGCGGTGCCAAGGCTCAAAGGGCATCTGCGGAGTGAGCAGGATCCCTCCGGCAGGTTGGGTCTCTCAGCCTGGCCTGTGGGGATCTGGCCGAAACCAGCAGTTCAACATCCCCTGAGGGGTCCCAAAGTGCAAGAGGGTACTCTGCAAAGTTGCTGTCGCTTGGCAGCTCCTGTGTTGAGCGTCTGTTCAATGGTGGTCAGTGCACGTCATAGCTACGGTCAGACGGTTGCTTAGGCAGATAGATAGGTAGGTAGGTAGGTAGGTAGGTAGATAGATAGATAGATAGATAGATAGATAGATAGATAGATAAATAGATAGATAGATCTGTCAACAATTACTTGCAGAGAGTCTTTCAGAATTCTCATGCCTGTTTTTGATGAAAACTAATTTAACTATTTAGAAGCTCTTGACTGAGTGCATACAGTATGTATAATAAATATAGGTATAAAATACAGAAAAGGGGCACATTTACAGAAGACTGCTTGGCATGTTTCTTTGTCTGGTTGAATTATTATCAGAAGTTTTTTTTCAGACCTATGGTGATTGAGAGTTTACATTTTTGCTAAACTACTTCAGGAGAAAAATGTTGTTAGCATAAAAGTTAATAATGTATAAAATATATACTGACTATAAAATAATGCTTTAAAAAGATAAATGTTGGACAAGCATTGGACAATAATTAAAGGAGGCAGGAGAATAGTTTTCAATGGGTAGTTAAACTGTGTTTGGATCTGTGACATATTTGGAATGAGATGGAAATTTAGATTAACTTTTGTTATAATAATTTATAGTTAAGTAAGAGTGTGAGAAATTTAAGAACAATCACCATTAGGATGGCTGCTTTAAAAAAATAAATGTTAGCAAGATTGTGGAGAAATTGGAACTCTTGTGTACTGTTGGTAGAAATGTGAAATGGTGCAGTCACTATGGTAAAGAGCATGGACGATCCTCTAAAAATTAAAAATAGAATTACTGTATGACCCAACAATTTCACTATATATATATATATATATATATATATATACACATATATACATATATACTAGTGACCTGGTGCATGAAATTCATGCACATTAAAAGGGGATTAATTAAAGGAAATAATTTATATTGCTATTTGCCCTTTCTCTATAATAGAAGTGTCAGAGGTGAAAGAAAATTAGTAAAATGTATATGAAAACCTTCCTCCTGTCAGAGTCTGGGGCTCACCATGGGACCCAGAGTCAAGTCCCCGCCCACCCACCCTCCCACATGCACCTCAAAATCGTGTGAGACCCAGACCCAGCCAGCCACCCCCACCCCCGCCATTGGGCTGGATCCAGACCTGGCCAGTCCCACCCTTTTCAAGCCCTGCCGGGCAGGGGGCATAGCCTGAGGTCGCCCAGGCCAGACCAGGGTGGGGGCTGTGCCTTGAGGTCCTCCAGCAAGCCCCGCCAGGTGGGGAACACGGCCTGAGATACCCTGTCAAGCCCTGCTGAGTGGGGGGCATGGCCTGAGGTCCCCTGTCAAGCCCCGCCAGGTGGGGGGGGCACAGCCTCAGGTTCCCCGGCCCAGCACCAGGAAGGGGGTGCAGCCTCAGGTCCCCCGTCAAGCTCCGCTGGGTGGGGGCATGGCCTGAGTTCCCCCAACCCAGCACTGGGGGTGCACCTTGAGGTCCCCCATCAAGCCCCTCTGGGTGGGGGGCATGGCCTGAGGTCCCCTGTCAAGCCCAGCCAGGCAGGGGGGGCGCAGCCTCAGGTTCCCTGGCCTGGTGCTGGGGCGGGAGGTGTGGCCTGAGGTCCCCTGTCAAGCCTTGCTGGGCAGGGGGTGTGGTCTGAGGTCCCCCAGCCTGGTGCCAGGGTGGGGGTACAGCCTGAAGTCCCCTGTCAAGCCCCACCTGTTGGGGGGCGTGGCCTGAGGTCCCCCTGCCTAGTGCTGGGCGGCAGGGGGAGCAGCCTGAGGTTCCCTAGCCCAGCACCAGGAAGGGAAGGGCATCTTGAGGTCCCCCGTCAAACCCTGCCGGGAAGGGGGGCATGGCCTCAGGTCCCCTGGCCTGGCACTGGGGCGGGGGGGTGTGTGGCCTCAGATCCCCCAGCCTGACCGCGGGGTGTGGCCTGAGGTCCCCTGTTAAGCCCTGCTGGGCAGGGGGCGCAGCCTGAGTCCCTGCTGATTGCTCGTTAAGGCTTCTTAAGGGAACTTGGCCTCAGCTGTGGGTGTAGTCATCTTTGTGACAGAGTGATGGTTAATTAGCACATTCCCTCGTTATTAGATAGGATAAAAGAATTGAAAGCAGGGTCTCAAAGATATACTTGGACACCTGCATTAATAGCAGTATTATTCATATTAGCTAAAAGGTGGAAACAATCTAAGTGTCTATTGACAGATGAATGGATAAGAAAAATGTGGGATATGCATACAATAGAATATTAAGTCTTAAAAAGAAGGAAATTCTGACAAGGATAATTCTTGAAGACATGCTAAGTTAAATAAGCAAGTCACAAAAAGATAAATACTGTATGATTCTACTTATATGAATTACTTAGATAAGTCAAATACATAAGAGATAAAGTAGAATGGTGGTTGCCAGGGGCAGGGATGTTGTTAAATGGGTATAAAGTTTCAGTTTTACAGATGAAAAGAATTCTGGTTATGGATTGTGGTGATGATTGCAAAACAATATGAAATATGTTTAATACTACTGAACTGTATACCTAAAAAGGTTAAACTAGTAAATTTTATTATGTATTTTACCACAATAAAGAATTGGAAATAAAATTAAAGGTAAATACTGGAAGAATCCTATATAATAAAAGGGTAATATGCAAATTGACCCTAATGGTGGAATGACCAGAATGCCTTCTCAACCAGTCACTATGAGGCACACTAACCACCTCTCAGTCCCTTTCCCCAGCCGGCAGGCTCTAACCGCCCAATGGTGAATGGGGAACCGAGGGTGGGTGGCAGGGGACCCGGGTGGCACCAGGCCTAGGCCCCCGAACCACCAGACGCCCCACACATATAGGGCAACCAGCGGCAGGGGCGGGGCTGGTGAGCGGGCGGGAACGGCTGACCTCTTGGTCCCTTCTCTGGCTGTCAGGCTCAGATTGCCTGATGGCAAATGGGGAACCGGGGTGGGTAGCGGTGGGCAACAGGGAAAGATGGCCCTGATCGCAGGCCAGGCCTAGGGACCATACCCAAGCATGAATTTCGTGCGTTGGGCCTCTAGTAGATATATAATCTATGACATCCTATTAAGAAAGGGACAGTATAATACCATATTAATTCCAAAAGAGGAAATTAAAAAAAAAAACACCAAGTCAAAGGTCAATAGAAGAAAATAGGATGATAGAAGTCAGTGAGCTAAATATCAAAACATTATCAGATGTGATGTTAAAATATTCTGTCATATGATATTGATATGTCAATATTATTGAACAAAATAAAATTAAAGGCAAAAATCATGTATAGGAATAGATTTTATATGTTAATAAAAAGTAATCCACCATGAGTATAAAATAATTGTTTATTCAATGATTATTCATTAAGTGTCTGCTAGATGCTCAGTGTCATTCTGGGTACTAGGGAGGAAAAGTGAACAAAACATCACAAATCCTTGTTCTTATGGACAGAACACAGGCAAATTTGAAAAATCAACAATTAATAATGGGAAGTTTTATCACATATCTATGAAATGGAGAGGTCAAGCATTTGAAAAATTGGAAGGATTTAGAATGTTTGAACAAGAAAACTAGCAAGCTTGATCTAAAATATATTTAAAAATTTATGTTCTATTTTTATAGATATATATTCTTTTCAAGTGCCCATAGAACAAAAAGCTAAGTAAGTAGGCATAAATTCAACAAAAGTACTTGCAATTTTTATGGAGAAAAATAATGAGATATTATTGAAGAAGGTTTTCAAAATCTGATTAAGTGCAAAGATATAAAATTGTCACATATGGGGTCAATGAATGTGAAACACTGCACATTATTAACCTATAAATTTAAGGCTATTTCTTTTTATTTATTTATTTCTTAAGGCAATTTCTATTTAAACCCCAACAGGAATTTAGCTAGAGAAACTGTTACTAAACTGTACATTGAAGAGCATGATGCCAAGTACAATTACGGCAATTTGAAGGAGAGTGTGCTAGCATAGGTTCTACAGAGAAGTAGAACCAATAGGGTATATACTAGTACATAAGAAGAGAATTATTATGAGAAATTGGCTCACACAATTATGGAGGACAAAAAGCCCCATGATCTGCCATCAGCAAGCTGGAGACCCAGGAAAGCAGGTGGTATAATTCCAGACAGAGGCCAAAGGCCTGAGACCTAGGGAGTCAAGGTATAAATCCTAATCCAAGGGCATGAGAAGACCAGTGGGCCTGGATCAAGCAGGCAGGGAGGAAGCAAAAAGGGCAAAGTCCAACCCTCAACATATTAGATGATGACCATTCACATTGGGGAGGTGATTTATTTTCCTAAGTCCATTGATTCAGATGCTTACCTCTTTCAGAAATACTATCACAGACACACTCAGAAATAACGTTTAATCTGGGTACCCCTTGGCCCAGTTGAGTTGACACATAAAATTAACCCTTGCAGAGAAGAACATAGTGAGGGTTCTTCCCTACCAGACACTATGGATAATTATAAAACAAAGCAATAAAAATAGTGTAGAAAAATGTGGCAGTATTACAGGGATTAAGTAGAATAGTGTAATAGAACAGAGTCCTAAAATGAACCATTCAAATATGAAAATATGACAAATGACAGAGGTGACATTATAGGTCAGTGTGGAAAGATTGGGGCACTTAATAAATGATACTGAGCAAAGCTTGTCTTTGTACATAAAAGTAACATCAGATTCTACCCAATATACACGGGGATATGTCCTAGAAAGATTAAAAAGATAAATATGAAAACCAGAATTTAAAAACTGTAAGAAGAAAATATAGGTTCTTCTGTAACTATATGAGAGGAAAATATTGTTTAGACACAGTAAGCACAAACCATTCTATATAATAAAAGCCTAATATGCTAAGTGTTTGGTCATCCGTTCAACCAATCAAAGTGTAATATGCTAATGATATGTTAAGGCCACTCACCCGCTCACTATGATGTGCACTGACCACCAAGGGGCAGATGCTCTGCCTGGTAGGTTAGCTTTCTGCTGGGATGACCAACCGGGACCAAGCCAGACAGGCCGGACACGCCCTGGAGCCCTCCCATGGTCCCTCCCTGGCCCCGATCGTGCACAGGTCAGGGGTTCCTCAGCCTGACCTGTGCCCTCTCACAATCTGGAACCCCTTGGGGCATGTTGAAGAGGCAGTTTCGGCTTGATCCTGCAGGCTAGGCCGAGGGACCCCACCGGTGCACGAATTAGTGCACCGGGCCTCTAGTAAAGAATAATATTCATACATTTCACTACATTAGGGCTAAAAATATGTGTACAACTATAGATTAAGTTATAAGGCAAACATTAGAGAGTTTGAATGATTTATATCAGAATTTACAAGACAAAAAGTAAAACAGTTCAGAATCTCAAGATGAAAAAAGATAAAGTATATAAACAGACAATTCATGGACAAAGAAAGCGGAATGGGCAAGCACTATAAGCAAAGATACTCAGCCTTGCTGGTAATGAGGAAAATGCAAATAGAACCAAAATGACATATAACCACCATCAGACTGGCAAGAAGTAAAGTCTTACAATATCAAGTATTACCAAGGTAATGGAGCAGTGTGGCTACTGATGTGTGTATAAATTGGTTCATTCCCTTTATAGTGCTAATTGGTGATGATGCCTCCTTTCTACAGTCTAGGGTCTAGGTTTATACCCTAGAAAATCTTCAATGTGTACTCAAGGGTAAGATTTTTCTCTTCGCAGCAAAAAAAATTGTTGTTATTCAGGGGTTAAAATGAATTGACTGGAGTTATATATATATATCAACTAAGATAAATCTTAGAAGTTAAGTTGATTAAAGCAAGTTTAAGAATGTGACATTTATGTGTGCAGGGTGTGGTAAAAGTAGATTTACAGTTGTGAGTATGCCAAACAGTTTATTCTTGTATTATTTATTAATTATTGTATTATGAGAGGCCCAGTGCATGGGACCCCAAGGGATGTAGTAGTGTGCAAAGCAGCAGGCGTCCAGGGAGGAGCCCAAGCCCAGGCTGGGTGCTGTGCCGCTCCCGCTCATCCCGGCCCCTCTGCACCTGCCACTGCCACTGCTCAGTAAGCTCGCTGAGTGGCACTCCTGCTGTGGAAGCACACTGACCACCAGCGGGGCAGCTCCTGCATTGAGCGTCTGCCCCCTGGTGGTCAGTGTGCATCATAGCAACTGGTTGACTGGTCGTTTGGTCCTTTGGTTGTTCGGTCACTTAGGCTTTTATATATATAGATTTTCCATATGAACAACTATAAACCTACTTTTGTTCTCCCCCCACACACATATATACATAGAAAAGAATATCATATAGAATTTCAAAGCTATTAAATAGTACTGTATTATTTATAGATATATACATATTAGTAAAACTAAAATGCAGAGAAGTGATTCAAGGCAAATTCAATACGATGGTTAATTATGGGGAGAGAGCGGAGGAGATAGAATTTGGGAGGATACACAAGGTGATTCAACAGTTTTTGGTTATTGTTTGATTTACTTTACTCTGATTTTCCTTGCATTAATATTTAAAGCAACATGCCAAAACACGAAGATTGCTAAAGTTAGTTGGTACATGAGCATTTATTTTATTATTTTAGGCTTTTCTGCATGTTTAAAATATTTGATGATAAAATGTTATTTTAACACTGACCTAAAATAAAATGAGGAAGAAGGCAAACTTTTAAGCTAGGTTCCAAAAGGAGATCCAAGAGTCTGGCTGACTTAAGAATTCAAGTGAAAAATTCTCACGGCATTTAATTAACTACAAATCTCTAGAGATCAAAACTAAAATAAATGCAGCCAACTCAGTAGAAGATAGATTAGGGGGGGGGAAATATAGTTGTCCAAATTGGATAGGCTAATGGCAAGAAGTGACCTCCTTCTGTCAGAAGTATGCAGACAGCTGATGACCACAGTGAGTTTGATGGGGGTCTTGGTGGTATTTTGGGTGCAAGAGAGAATGAGATGAGTACTAAGGTTTCTTCCAAACTACTGATAAAAGTGACCTTTCTTTTTTTTTCTTTGTTGATTAAACAGAAACTCCTCACAGGGCTTTAAGGTCCTCTCTTTCCACATGAATAGTCATTACCCTATGACTATGCAAACTTTCTATAGTCTTATTTTAGATGGTCTCAAATTTGGATTGGGCTTTGTAGCACTCAAAATTTTGTCTTTCCATTCTCAACAGAATTTTGGTTTAGAAAAGCCTGGTAAAATCATTACTATTTATTCAATAAAATGTAATAAGCATTCACTGAGTGCCATACTCTGCATTACTATGCTGCTGCTCTCTAAGCTTGAAGTTATCTCCTTAGATTAGAAATAGCTTTTAAAAGTCAGGCATATTCACCCTGGCTGGTGTGACTCTGTTGGTTGTGTGGCCCCATGCACCGAGAGGTCCGGTTCAATTCCTGGTCAAGTTGCAGGCTTGATTCCCCAGGAGAGAGTGTGCAGGAGGCAGCCAATCAATACTTCTCTCCTTCATGTTTCTCTCTCTCTCACTCTCCCTTCCCTTCTCTGTAAAATCAATAAAAACATATTTAAAAAGTCATGCACACTCAAGTTTTATTCATTCATACTATTCTTCATTGTTGAAATCAAGATATTTAATGGTATTAAAAATCAGCAGTATCAATATTATTGTATTGTTTGAGAGATAGAAGTACAACACCTAACACTGCTTATAGCTTAACCTGCAATTTATTTTTCTATTTGTGTAGAAATAGTGAAACTGACCTTGGCCTGTCTCTAGAGGTTTCTTGAAAGGAACAAAAGCATGGTCTGATAAGGTCACCCTAAAATCCCATTAAAAATGTATTAAAGACTTAGGTCAGTAGTAGGCAGATGGAAAATATAAGTATCCAAATAGAAAATAGAATATTGTGGTACAGCAGGAAACATAGGTGTATAGCCATGGAAAATCAATGGGAGTAACTTAAAAAGGTAATAAATCTCTCTTAAGGAATATTGTCATGTTGTCTGAGCCTGCAACTATAAACTTTTTATCTGATGAGCTAAAAGTTCCTTGCACTTTCATATCTGGTAATAAATTAAAGGTGTTTTTTTTTTTCTTTTAGTGATTGAGTGGTGAGATGGAGAATTTTTTTCTAAAAAAATAACTTATTGAAGCCCTATGTAATTGTTCTGATACTCCCTTTGTTGCAACCCAAACAAGGAACTATGTAATCGGTTTCTAGCTTTTATGAACAAGGTTATAGTGATGTGGCCCACTGGTCTTTCCCCTTTAAGTCCCACAGCCCATATATCCAGATCATAGATGCATAATTAGAGAGGTATTAGCTGCCTGTTTGAATCAGAAAGCACATAAAAAATGGCGGTAAGGTAAAGTCCTGGGTGGCGGGTGGCCGGGGTGGGGTGGGGGGTGAGGGGTAGATGTTATGTGTACTAAAAATGAACTCTAAATAAGAAAGAGAAATAATTTTTGAAATGCCTGCATATTTAGTCCTTTTACTCACAAGCACTGGTGGGTGTTTTTTATTCCAACTAAGAACTGAGAATTCAGTTTCTACTGGAAACCATTTTAGAATTTGTATTTAAATGAGTAGCGAGGGTCTTCAGACGCGTGCTACCTAGACTGCATAGCATTTGTGTCTGTCAGTTTTTGGTCTATGTATTTGCCATGATGACTTGCCTATTCACAGAGCTATTACAGTCAAGACTTTTTTCTTTTTTCGTTTGCTTGTGATTTTAAAATTTATTTTATAAAATGTGATATCGTAAGAGAACTCACTACTTCAGAACCATTCTTTGTGACGAAAAGTTCCAGGTGTCTCCAAGCTGTTCCTAATTGCTTTGGAACACATATACATGGTGGCTCTGAAGGTAATGGAATATAGTTTGACAAAATTGGCAGTGCCTCGGAGAGGAGAGAGCCGAACAAAAATGTCCCTGTGGACAATGTGCTGCTCAGGCAGTTGCAATGTTGTGGGTTATGACAGGACAATGCATATCGTGTTTTCCTTGTGTATCGAGGCCGGAGAGAGCACATGTTTTGTGATCTTTTGTTATGAACCAAACTTGTACTACTACTATAGTATATGTTGACTGCTCTAATTTAGTTACATGGACATAATAGATTCATTACCCTTTGGGTTTCCTAGCCTGAAAAAAATAACTTAGACATGTTTACTTCAATATGATCAGAATTAGGTTGCTTGTGAGTTGGAGATATATTGGCTTTATGTGAAAATATTGCTTTGGCGAATATAGCTATGATTCTTGAGATTTTGACACTGAAATGTAACAACCATATTTCTATTGTATCCAGAAGTTACTTTAGACAAGCTAATGTGTTAATGAAATAGGTGCTTTCTAGTCTATCCATTGACACCAGAAAAATGTATCAAAGTTTTTTTATTATTCTATATTGCATTTTGGCGTGTCATTTTCAAGAAGCCTCTTTCTAGTTGGTCTGAATATTAGTAAAGGTGAGAGATTTTCCAGTTATCTTATGATATTTAATACATCCATCATGGCTTGCTTTTTGCAGAGCAAAAATGCCAGTTCTTTCTTACTTTCATGTTTAAGTGGAAAACAAAAATACATACTTTGTTTCAATTCTTCAATAGCTTAGGGAAGTAAAACAAATGATGGAGTGAACTGGAATTGAATTTCTAGCACTAAAATAAAATTTTGTAGAAATTTAATGTCTTCTACTTCAGAGGACAGATATATTTTATTCTAGTATATAAAGTGCTTCATTTGTGTTGTTTAAAGAAAAAAAATGTTCTTTTGGCAGGAGAAGGAGGGAGGTGCAGGGGTCACAGCGAGGATAGATTTGATTTGACTTTGTCCCCAACAGGGCCAGAGTGTGCTTCTCTGCCTCAGTTAGGAAATTATTTTAAGGAAGCCTGGGGGGGGGGAGGGGGAGGGCTGATGGCCTCTGTCTCTAAAAGGAAGTAAGCATAAGAAGGGTTAGTGAGTTTTGTCCTCCTTGGTCTTACATACTACTTTTGTTTGAATTCTATTTTTTAGTATATACAAATAGACTTTACTCTTGTCTTCGGTGGATGTGGAAAGAAGATAAACTCCATGAAAGTTTATTTTCCATGTTTCTTTCTTTTAAAGAGAAAGTTACACACACACACACACACACACACACTTACCTACCTATATACACTAAATGCTATAGCAGTGCTTACAATCTCCTACCTCCTGTCTCCCCACTTCTACCACAGAGCTCCAGAGCAATGGCTACTAATTATAATTTCTTTGGGTTATTTTACCTCTTTACTAAATGTTTATGTACTTCTATATTTAGACATTAAACTTCCTACTATACTAAAGCTTTAGCTTAACTATATGCTTTATCACCTCTTCCTGGTAGAGCTATGAAAGTTTTAAGTTTGTTACTTTTATATCTTGAAATGGCATAATTAAACCCCCATGTTTTGTTTCACCAACTACAGAAAACATTTCTCCTCTTAGGTGTGTTTATTTTTATAGTCATAGTTGACTTATTATCTAAGGTTCAAAACCAACTTATTTAGCAAGCGTCCCTGGGACCATCTATGTCAATGTGAGCTTCCTCCTTGCGTTGAGTTTCACATGGTGCTCCGTGGCTCACTGAGAGCGTGTTCAGGGGTTTCACAAAATTAGCTTTTTCTTCTGCCATCCAGCAGATCACCCATCTTGTGGTTGTTTTTTTTTTTTTTTTGCCAGGCATTTGAATTTTTATTTAAAAACTAGAGGCCCGGTGCACGAAATTCGTGCATGGAGGGGGGGGTGTCCCTAAGCCCAGCCTGTACAATCTGGGACCCCTTGAGGGATGTCTGACTTCCCGTTTAGGCCTGATCCCGGTGGGCAGTCGGACATCCCTCTCACAGTCCAGGACTGCTGGCTCCCAACTGCTCACCTGCCTGCCTTCCTGATTTCCCCTAAATTGCTTCTGCCTGCCAGCTGATCACCCCCTAACCACTCCCATGCCAGCCTGACTGATGTCTAACTGCTCCCCTGCCAGCCTGTTTGCCCCCAACTTCCCTCCTCTGCCAGCCTGGTCACCCCTAACTGCCATCCCCTGCAGGGTTGATTGCCTCCAACTGCCCTCCCTTGCAGGCCTGGTGCCTCCCAACTGCCCTCCCCTGCTGGCCATCTTGTGGTGGCCATCTTGTGTCCACATGGGGGCAGGATCTTTGATCACATGGGGGCAGCCATATTGTGTGTTGGATTGATTCAGGTCAATCTGCATATTACTCTTTTATTAGATAGGAGGATAGAGGCCTGGTGCACGGGTGGGGGCCAGCTGGTTTGCCCTGAAGGGTGTCCTGGATCAGGGTGGGGTTCCCTTGGGGCATTGGCCTGGGCGAGGGGCCTGTGGTGGTTTGCAGGCCAGCCACACCCCTGGCGACCCAAGCAGAGGCCCAGGTATCTGGAATTTATTTACCTTCTACAATTGAAACTTTGTAGCCTGGAGCGGAGCCAAGCCTCCTGCTGGATCCGTGGCTGCCACTTGGATTTGTTTACCTTCTATAATTGAAACTTTGTATCCTTGAGTGGAGGCCTGAGCCCGCCAGAGTGTGTGGAAAGCTTGGCTTCTTCTGTTGCCAGGGAAACCCAATGGTAGCCATCTTGGCTGGGGTTAATTTGCATACTCGCCCTGATTGGCTGGTGGGCATGGCTTGTGTAGTGGAGTGATGGTTAATTTGCATATTACCCTTTTATTAGAGAGGATAAGATCAATTTCCAGGAGACCTGCATTTTAGCTCTTCTGATTCATGAAGTCGTCTGTGATCTCTGGGCATCAATTTCAACAGCAGCACCAAGTGACAAAAAGATGGAGTTTGTAGTAGTTTGCTTGGGCTGCCATTGCAAAGAACCCCAGTTTCGTAGCTTAAACAGCAGAAATTGATGTTATCGTAATTCTGGGCACTAGAAGTCCAACATCAAGGTGTCAGTGAGGTTGGTTTCTCTTCTCGGCTAGGAAATGACCTGCTTTTCACTGTGTCCTCACCTGGTCTTCCCTCTGTACATGTCAGTATCTTAATCTCTTCTGATAAGGACACCAATCTATTGGGTTAGGTCCTGTTCTAAAGACCTCATTTCAATTTAATTATTTCTTTAAAGGCCCTGAATCCAAATATAGTCACGCTCTTATGTACAGTGCCAAGTGGGTACTTAAAATATCACGGGGACCACTTTGTAAAGTTTGTGATTGTCTAACCACTATGCTGTACACTGAAACAAAAACAAAATAATATTGAATGTAAACACTAACTGGAAAACAGATAATCGATTAAACCACACACACATATACACAAAACCAAATACAGTCACGTTCTGAGGTTTCAACATATGAATTTTTAACATATAATTTTGGGGGTGGTTCACAATTCAGGCCACGGCATGATTGATAATTTCAAATTCTATTTGGCTCTAAAATGAAATGAATACTGCTCACCAAGAAGTAGGAAGTTGTTCACATTTGTTTAGTTTTATTATTTAACTAGAGGCCCCATGCACAAAAATTCGTGCACTGGGTGGGGGGTGCCTCAGCCAGGCCTGCACCCTCTCATAGTCCGAGAGCCCTCAGGGGATGTCCTTCTGTTGGTTTAGGCCAGTGGGCCTAAGCCCAGTCTGGCCTCCCTCTGTGGGAGGCGACCAGGCAGCCAATCAGGGGACAGTGCCCGCCCACCCCTCCGCTGCTGCTAGTCGCTGCCGCCTCTCCCACCCCCATCGCCATCCCCTCCCTCTGCCTGCTGGCATGCGCCTTGGCTGGCCTGGCGCTGCCTGCTCACCAGCCCCGCCCCCTGCCGACTGGTCATTTTGGCATTTGGTCGATTTGCATATTATGCTTTTATAAAGGATTTGTAGATGAAGACACTATGATGCAGAGAACAATCACTGTATCTTATTTATATAATAGGTATTCTGTCTCTAAATTCCCCCCCCCTGGCTTGGGTACTCACTGTCAATCAAAAATTTTAATTGATGGAGCAGTACAAAATGCTGTATTTAATATTGGGTGGTAAAAATGCAAACATCCAAACATGAACCAAGGACAATTGATAATCCAGGCCAGGTTTTGCCCAATATAAAATAAATCATTGGAATGAACAGCTGAAGGGGCAATGGAGCACAATGTCTTACTGTAAACATAGACAAATGATTAAAGACTAATTTATCCTATTTAATTTATCAGACCTGGAGAATGGTCCCAAGTTTTATTCTGTCTTAGCCTAAAAGGCCTAAAAGGCAACATCTTCTTCTCAAAGTTATAGAGATAGTTATCTTTTAGATACACCCAGATGATATAAGACCAGCTGCCTATTTAATAAAATTTGTGGGCATGGATCTTTTAGAACTGCATACCTAGTGTGAAGAAGAGGTAAGACATGCAAAAGATATCTTCTCCATTGTTTTATATTCAATCTTTTGCATATTTATGAAAGAAATCTTGTTTTTTATTCAGTCTGATGATTTGAAGTGGGATATTTAAGTCCATTAACTATATATATATATATGTGTGTGTGTGTATATGTGTATACATATATATGTATATATATATATATGTGTGTGTGTGTGTGTATATATACATATATATGTATATATGTGTGTGTATGTATGTGTGTGTGTGTGTATATATATGCTTTCTATTTGTCCCAATGATTCTTGATCTTTTGTTCCTCCTTTCTTTAGGGTTAACCAAATAACCTTGTGTATTTAATTTTATCTTTTGTCCTTTTAGTTACAACTTTTTGTACTTTTTAAGAAGTCACTATATGGATAACAATATTACATGTAACTTGTCACAGTTTATTCTGAATAAATATACTGCTTTACATATCATATAGCAAATTTAAACAGTATAGTTTTAGTCATCTCCTCTCATCCTTTGTGCTATTGTTATATAATTCACTTGTAGATTTGTTTTCTACAAAGGGTATTATGTACAGGTTTTGGAGGTTAGGACTCAGACACATCTTTTGGTAGGCTTCCATTCAGCCCACCATACCACCATACAACCTCCAATTGCTTTTTATATAACAGAGTAAAACACAAATCTTTAATATAGACTGCAAGTTCTTATACAGTATGCCTCCTCCCCGTCTTTCTTCTTTGACCTCATATCTAATTTTCGATTTTCTTTCTGTACTCCAGGCACACTAGCATCCTTTGATTTTGGAACACAGAAGTCATGCTTCCCTCAGGGCAGTAAACTTAATGGAAGACTTTTGCTCCAAATTCCAAACTCACTCCTTCATTTTAAGGTTTTGATCAAAGGTTTCCTTCTTATTGAGGTTTTCCCTGACGTTCTATTTAAAATTGCAACTTCTTCAAACTCCCCTACTTGACACGGTCACTGTCTTTTCTATTTCTTTAAAAAGTTTTCCACAATATAGCACTTGTCACTAATATATGTTTTTTTTAACGTTTTTATTATTGTCAATCCCCAACCATTAAAATATAACTTTCTGTGAGGGCACACATTTTTGTATATTTTACTGTTTAATCCAAAGCACATAGCAAATATTTATTTGCTGTATTCATGAATGAATGAATAAGAGTCTTTTTAAAAAAAATTAAATTTATTGGATGATGTTGGTTAATAACATTATATAAATTTCAGATGTACAATTCTACAGTACAACATCTGTACATTGCATTGAAAGCTCATTACCAAAGTTACTCTCCTTCTGTCACTATGTATTTGAACTCTTTTATCCTCTTCATCCTCCCCTCACCCCCACTTCCCCTCTGTTAACCACTATACAGTTGTCTGTGTCTATGAGTTTGGTTAGTTTGTTCACTTGTTGCTTTCTGTTTTACATCCCACATATAAGTGAAATCATATGGTTTTTGTTCTTTTCTGTCTGATTTATTTCAGTTAGTATGGTACTCTCAAGATCCAGCCATGTCCCAAATGGCAATAGTTCATCCTTTTTATAGTTGAGTAGTATTCCATTGTTCATACAGAGTGGGCAAAACTAGGTCTATAATTGTATTACAAATAAATAATACAATAATTAATAAATAATACATAAATAAACTCAGTATTTTGTGTACAACTTAAGTGTTCATTGTTGAATGATTGGATAAAAGATGTGAATACATGTCTTATGGCTTCCATTTTCACGGTTGAGAAATATGTCAATTTGGTTGGTTTTATTTTGTGGCTAAAAATACTTTCTGACTACTTTAAAGATATTCTTGTAGTTTCTGATTTCACTGCAATGTACATGCACATTTATTTTTGTGTTCTGATTAGTATAGGTTATACTTCTGGATTCATTTATTTCTTTAGCTCCAGAAAATGTATAGCCATTGTTGTTGTAAATGTAGCTTCTTTTCTGTTCTGTTTCCAGAGTTTCCATTCATCATTATCTTTCTCCATGACACCCATCATCATCTGATCTACTTTTTGTCTACTTCCTACTTATTTTGTATCTTTTTCCTCCTCTTTTTCCTGAGACTAGAAAATGTCCAATACACAATTGATGTTTAATTAATACTTAAGGAATGGCTAAGTTAATAAATGCCAGCTTTTCTCTTTCTATCCTCTGTATGTCTTCACCTTGCTTTCAGATTTTCTGCTTTTCAGCAATGTCTTTGTATTCATGACTTTTGTTTTGCCTTTTCTGATGCTTATCTATCAATAGTTTTATTTCAAGTATGTTTTTATTTCCTTTTTAAAAAAGCTGTATTCAATAAAAATGGACATACATAAACTGCACACATTTAATGTATATAATTTCATGAGTTTGGACATATGCATACACCCATGAAACCATCACCACAATCAAGGAAATAAACAAATACATCAGCTTCAAAAGTTTTCTTTTGTCTTCTTTGTATGTGTAGTAAGAGCTCTTAACATGTCTACTATCTTAAAACTTTTTAAGTGTGTAGTTGACTATATGTACAATGGTGTACAGAAAATATCTGGAACATTCATTTTACTTAACTGAAACTTTTTACGAGTTAACTTATTTCCTCCTCCCCTTAATTCCTAATAACCACCATTCTATTCTCTATGATTTTGACAATTTTAGGTACTTTACAAGTGGAATCATGCAGAATTTGTCCTTCTGTAACTGATCTTTTTCACTTAACATAATGTTCTCTATGTTCATTCATGTTGTTGCAAATGGCAGGATTTCCTTCTTTTTTTTTTTTTTTAAGGCTGAACAGTATTCCATTTCAGCTTTATACTATATTTTCTTTGTACATTCATCTCTTGGTGGACATTTGAATTATTTCCATAATTATTCCCCATTTTTAAAATTTCTATTTGTTTTTTTGTTCATGTTTGCCTGATTGTTTTCAGTAGTATCTGATAACTTGTTCATTTTAAAAATTCAATTATTTCTTTAAATACTAGTATCTCATTCATAGGTATATTATAATCTGTAGCTGACAATTGTAATACTTCAAGTTCTTGGATATCTAAAACTGATGCCTGTACTTCTGTAGATTTGCATTTATAATGGCTTGCGTTCTTGCACGTTTGGTGATTTTAATTTGTGTGTCTAATGATTTATGATATATAAATGCATCACTTTAATATATTTTCATGTGTATTATGAGATATATAAACATACATACACACATACATAAAACCTGTAAGCCTACAATGTAGGAGTTTTTCTTAGAGAGGATTTGTGTTTGACCTGGCAGCAGGAAATGTACAAATCTTTAGCCCTATTTCAGGGACCCTGGCTTAATCCAGGAATCTGCTATTCAGCTCTCTCTCTCTTTTTAACAAAGGTTTGGTGTCTTTATTGCAATGCTAATATTGACATTTCAGAGCAGTTCTGGCATTCATATTTGCTTACACTTTCTGCTCTTGTTTTAGTTCTTTTTTGTTTTTGTCTCCTTGATGTATCCCTTATCTCCTCAAGCCTGACAATGCAATAAGCATTATGGATAAATATATTTATCTATTTATATATGTGTGTATCTTTTTGTTCTCTCATGGGCTTTCATTTATTTAGAAAAATGACTTGATGTACTTTCTCGATTTTTCATTGAATTTCTTATGGAATCGATAAGGATTTCAGATAAAGGGATAGCAATACTCAGATAAATAAAATATTACTATAATAATAAATTCGGAAGCAGTACTCTGCGAGTCCGTCATTTATTTGCATCATTAAAAGTTAATTCCCATGTGCTTCATTATTTCAGGTCTACCACTATAAGAATATTATAGTTCCACTTGTATACCCACAGAATATTCTTCACATTTAAAGTAAATGAAAGTTTCTTTTTCTGTTAAACTCATTCTTAGTGAGATGTTTTTAATTATTTTCCTTTGGTAGGAAAAATTAAATTATCAGTATGCCCCCTTGAATAGCCCTCTGGATCTAATATCTGTTGTTGCTACTTGTTGGTATGGAAACATGATCCTGTCACTTTGTGATATTAGCTGAGCATGAGTATTTCTTCCCCATACTTCATTTTTTTTTCTATCTATTGTCTGAAAATGTATCCTAATATAGCAGCTTGTGTAGATTTTAGAGTTGAGAAAAACTTTGGGATAAATCCCTACTATGCAATAGTAAGAGGTATTAAATCTGTAGAGGAAATCAGTGAATTTTATGGCGCAGAGTGCATGTTGCAAATAGAGGCCCTAGTAGTTGCCGCTGGTATAGCAGTCATGAGTATTAGAGCAATTTCACATGAGGCATTTTGTATAGTTTTGGTAAGATCATGCTGATAGGTTTTCTGACCTAAAATTAATCTCTCTTCCATCATCTGAGAAGTTCACTGACATTTAATTTCATTTTTTATTAAATAAGAGCAGGCAATTATTTCGGATTACACAGGGCACATGTAATCTTTGAAAATCTTTTAAGTTTTACCCATAAAAATCTTGGACTTGAGAGTGCTTACTGCTCAAATTCAAATCTTTCCATTTTCTTTATGTTGTACTTTCAGACCAAGATGATTATAAGTGTGCAGTTTACGGGTGGGAGAGGGACTGCAAAATATCGACTGAGGAAAGAAGAGGCTGTCTTCAGACACACCTGGCTAAAAAGTGAAAAACAAACAAATATCTGGGGTCTTCAAGCCTCTACATATTAAAAACATCCAGTTAAAATGGTGAAATAAGTGACAGAATATTTCTCTATTTTTTAGACAGATGAACTACATGTTTACTAGTAAGAGAAGATCATTTTTATTTAAAAACTGTTACCTTTCAAGTAATACATTTAAAAGTGTATATTGACTTGATGGCCTTTTTGCTTTCTTGCTTAAGACTGTGATTCCCCAATGTGATACCTAGTTTCATCTCACAGTACAGAGCTCACAATACTAGATCTTGCCTTTGTTTATGGCTTCTATTGATGTGATCCAGGAGAAGTTTTGAATCTTATTTATTTATTTATTTATTTTTCACATGTTGAGAGGAACTCAAGGAAGTTGATCAAAAGAATGGGAAAAGAAATGCAAGCTTATGATCCTTGAAAGAGTCAGTGATTAAAAATATTCAATTTCTACAATCAAAAAATTAATAGGACTTTGTGGTTATAAAAAATGGACAATCATTAGGGAGAGGATTGGGGCCTTTAGCCTACTATATGGAAACCCTGTTTTCTTTGGAATTCTGACAGCAGATTTTATTTGGAAGATATGGGCATATCAGTTCTTATTTATTTATTCACTTTTTGCGTACAAGTACCTAAAAGTCTCAATTTGTGGTTCCAATCTCTAATTGCAATCCATTTTTGAACTCTTGCAAACTTTGCCAAACATTGATCTCCTTTTTTTCTTCCCTCTTCCTTTTCCTCCACCTACCTTCTTTCTTTCTTTCTCTCTTTTTCTCATTACAACCAGTGACTTGGAGGTTGTTGTCAAAGGCAGAGAAAAAACAAGCAATGCAATAGAGTCTTTCAGATTTTTTTCTCTTCCTAAGCTTAAATTTAAATTTAATTTTTGGGAGTCTCTTGTAAAAACAGGGTCAGTAATGCCTCAGAGACCATTATGGGATCTTTCCTTTATTAGAATACATCGAAGGTGAGAATGGAAGGGAAAGTGGGCTCTCCAGAACTTGGAAGATGTGCCTGATAGCATCGCTCTTCCTCATTACCAGAGAACAGCACTGCCCAAGAACTATGTCATGGGCCTCAACCTCTAAGGCACCCTCCCTGTAGGAGCTGGCATTTCTATATTCTTTTAAGCATTAAGGCCATGTAAGAACTTGGCTATTCAAAGGTCATTGTCTTGGAGTCAGAACTGGGTAAAGTTAGTTTTCATCTTTACACCTTTGTTGGTCATCTGTAAAATCAGGATGTAAGTCCCCAACTTAATACTAGTAAGATTTTTGTGGCTGTTAAGTGGGAATACGTACTTACAACACATAATGTAATGTAATAAACTAGTTTCATTCTTAATAAGAGCCTGATAAGGGATGAGGTATGCTAACACATAAGTAGAATGAATAAAATCACAGAATACAAATCCTTATAAAAAACCACATATAGGGAGGGACATTTTTGTTTTGTTTTAGCTATAGGAATGCATCACATTAGTGATATTGAATGGACGTATGAATGCATTAGTCCTCTTTGGTGTCTCCTTAAGCTTAAATACACACTGTGTCTGTCTGAATACGGTGCCCAATCTCTGGCCAAAAGGTGAAAAAGTTCAGTGAAAGAAACTTAGACATTAAGATAATGAAGTAGCAGAACTTTTGCCTTTTTTGTTTTCATCTGGAAGTGTCTGTCGCCACAGCTGCCTGAGGTCCTGTCTGCACAAACGAGGGGCAAAGCATTGGTGATCTGATTCAATTGTCTTAGTAAGTTTCTAAACCTTTGGGTTTCCTCAATTTCTTAAGTGGGGCACATTTCAATGTGTGTTTAATTGAAAAGAAAGAAGATCTGTAGGTTTTTCTATTTCCTTTTTGTTTTTGTGATACACTTGATAAGACATTTAACCTCTGAGTGTTCTTTTTAATGTCAAAATCTATGTGAATTGCCTTTTCATGTGATTTCAAAAGCTTGACTCATTGGTTGACAATATTAGTCTTTTTCTAAAAATTTCCTAGACTTGCTGAAAGTTCAAAATGACTGAAATTAACTTTACCCATTGAAAATTCCCTCTAGAGATACAATTTCACCCAGACACACTGTCAAATCTCATGCCAACAATAAATTGGAGGTGGAATGAACCACCACATTATGACATCTGTCCAAGTAGCAAGGGAGGTATGTACCTGACAGTACATTATTTTGGTATATCATTTATCTCATAACAACTCTTATAAGAACGTTGCTTCTGAAAAATTGTCATGTGTCAGGAGGACTTTATTTAAAAAAATTAAAGCATTTATCTAAAGTGAAGAGTATGAATATATACATTAGTCAATCTTAGTTGATACACACAGTGAAAGGGAAGGAGCACTGGGGCAGAGACAATGGGCTGAGAGAGGGAAGCTGGGTTAGATCCTGCAGCCCCTATTCCAGTTCTCCCCACTGCCACTTAGTATAGATGAAATATATAGGTGAAAGCACTCAATTAATGCAACTCCTGATCTTTACTTACTTGGTATTTCAATGAATTTGATCAAAATCTACTTTTTAAATTTTATATATTTATAGACACATATACATTTGGTTTAAGATATAGCAGGGAAATCTACTGGAAATGTTTAAAACATGTGCTTCTAAATAATTCATAGCAGTATTAAGATATTATTTCTATAAACTTTAATAATACCTCCACAATATGGTTATTTGCTGACTCCTGATTCTCTAGTGGTTTCTTGCTGACAGGTTTTTATTCTTTTTAATATCTTCCACAATACATCTGGTGTAATACTGAAAAGATACCTTAAAATTTTTTTTACACAATATTTCTGTCACAGTACTGAAAACACACAGTACTTAGAGAGTTCTTGAATAAAAGCATTCTTAAGGAAGAAAAGACCCTAATGTAGAACTTTAGAACTGTCTGGAGGGCACCATGACCCATTAGTTCACTGAGCAGTCTCTTTCATTAACCTATTTTTCATCGTTGAGCTATGAGCCTCCTCCCCAGTCTCCTCTTGTGCCAGAAAGAATTTCTGGTGGCTTTCCCATCACCACTTTTCCTCGCAGCTGAGTCAGCCTAGAACTGAAAGCACCTACTTACTTATTCCTGGCCAGGACATTTGTAAGATTCCTGCCACTTCAGTTTCAGAGAATTTGGAATGCATGCCATTTTTAGGCTCAGGTATATCTGAGGGAGAATCACTAATATGAATCTCTTCCCCTACCCTCTCACTCCTGTTAAGGGCAGTTTCCTTGTGCCTTCATGTGCCTTGCTCATTAGTCACCTGTCATTTTCTAGATTTTTTTTTTTGGTTTCCAGGCACTATATTAGGTTCTTGATGAGGCAATAGATAAACAAAATATGCCGACTGCCTTTAACAATCAAGCTTCCTGATTATTCCTTCCTCTAAGCTTCTGGATATGTTGTGTATCCACTTTTAAGTGACATAACTTTCTCCTATTAGATTTCTCACTTCTACTCTACCTCTCACACTCAGAGATGTTATTGGCTGTGTATACCACATATAAACTGACTACTCCCAAATGTATATTTCTGGCCTATTTCCACTGAGCTCTAATTTCTGTATGCAACTTACTACTCCCTAATTGTTATCTCCATGCATTTCAAAACTAAATTATCCAAAAGTAGACACTTAACCTTTTGCACTCGGATGTCGAGTGTGACTCGACACGGTTAGCATTAGAATAAAGGAATCGAGAAAAAGCAAGCGAGTGCAAAGGGTAATAACATCTCCCAAACCTACTCTTTCCATAGTTCTCCCATCTCAGGAAATGGCTTTTTCTTTTCTGTTGTTTAGGTAAAAAAATTGGAGTCCATCTTAACTTTCTCTTTGTATCAGTTATTAAACCTTATTGCCTAACCACAGTTACCACCATAATCTGGACCACTGTTGTATTAATTTTCTGTTGCTGCATAATAATTCAACACAAATTTGCAAATTAACACACATTTGTTATCTCACAGCTTCGTAGGTCAGAAGTGTAGGCATATTTTTACTGTGTTCTCCCCTTTAGAGTTTCATTTCTTCAGTCCAGGCAGTGGCCTGGGTAGCAGTATCATCAGAAGCTCAACTGGGGAAAATTTGCTTCCAAGTTTCCTCAGGTGGTTGGCAGAATTTCTTTCTTTTTGGCTGCAGAACTGGGGCTTCAGTGTCTTGCTTTCTGCCACGAGACGTGGCCACATGCCTTATGGCAACTCACTTCTTCAAGGCTAGTGAGGGGAACCTCTCCAGTGGTTCTGCTAGCAAGACAAAGTCTTATGTAGATGTAAGGTGTTCATGGTAGTGGCGTCCCTTTGCCATATCACATGATCTAATCATGGGGTGATATTGCATCACCTTTGCCATGTTCTATTGGTTAGAAGAAAATAGGTTCCATACCCAAAGTAGGAGATTATACAATGGTGTAAATACCAGAGGCAAAGATCATTGAGAGTCACCATAGGGACTGCCTGCCACAACTGTCATCTCTTGCCTAGAATTTTGAAATAGCCTCCTGACTCCTTCCCACTTCTATCTTCTCCAAACCCTCATTCATTCATTAGCATGATCTTTTTCAAAATTAAGCCACATAACAACATTCCTGGGCTCAAAACATTAAATGGCCTTTATTTCAGTAATACTAAAAGACAAGTCATTATAATATCATACATGATCTGAACACTTACCTCTCTGGTATCTTCAGAGGGAACTGGCTATTCTCTGTATGAAGTGTTGTTTCCCTCCACCCCCTGTTTATCTATATGTAGTACTCTCTTACCTCTTTCAAGTGTTTACTTAAATATTACCCTCTCAGAGAGGAGTTAGTAGAACCCCTACTCTGCCTCCTATCCCCCACTCAGCCATTTCTTTTCTTTGCTCTGTTTTCCTCTTTAGCCCTTTTCACCATCTGATATTATATGTAAGTTTGCTTTTTAAATTGATATGGCCCACTGCTCCACTTGAATATAAAGTTCATAAAGCATGGCTCCATGAGCTCTGTTCTAGTCCCTGCTGCATCTCTACCATTTAATTAGTACCTTCCACAGAGTCACACACACAAACATATGTTGAATAAACAAATGAATCCCTATCAGGCCTCAATTTCTTGATATAGACTTTTTATGCAAACCTCTGGAAATATTCAGCTCACTCCAAATATGGTGTTGGAGTCATTTTCTGTTCTAAGTTTTTGTTCATCTTATAAGTTTGAATATATGGTATCGTGTATATATAGTTTTATTTCTAACCATTTTTTGATTTCTGGAGGGTCAGAGCAATGGCTCACAATTTAGGATGGGCTCTGCTGGTTTTCAGTAACTATTGATTCATTTTGAAGCTCTCACATTAAGGGCTGGTAGAGTGATATTTGAATATGCAAATGATTAGAAATAAGTATAAGTCCTATTTGATTATCACATAAAAAACTTCAATCTGTGCTTTTAGAATGGACTCTTGTTGGCCTTCCTGGATGATCAAGAGTTTTTGCTACTACATGGCAGCTAAAGAGATGTCAAATTAAGTTCTAGGTTTGATCTTGAATATCTCAGTACAATACATGAAAAAGGTTTTATGTGGATTTGCAGAAAAATATTTCTTTGTATTTGTAACCGCATTATTGAGATACGGGAGGCCCAGGGCATGAAATTCATGCACTGGTTGCAGGGGGGGTGTCTCTCAGCCCGGCCTGCGCCCTCTTGCAGTTCGGGACCGGCTCCTTACTGCCCGCCTGCTTGCTGCTCCTTAGCACTGCCGCAGAGATGGGAGAGGCTCCCACCACCGCTGCTGTGCTTGTCAACAGTGAGCCCAGCTTCTGGCTGAGTGGTGCTCCCCCTATAGGAGTGCACTGACCACCAGGGGGAAGCTCCTGCATTGAGCATCTTCCCCTGGTGGTCAGTGCACATCATAGTGACCAGTCGTTCTGCCTTAACAGTTGCTTAGGCTTTTATCATATAGATAATTGATATACAAGAAAACATATTGAAAGTGAAAAATTTTCCCCATTTTTGTCCTAAGTATGCATCCATAAAATCTTTACCACAATTGAGATAGTAAACATATCCATAAACCCCAAAAGTTTCCTTATGCCCCTGGTAATCCCGCTCTCCAGCCCCTTCAGTGTCTCGTGCTCTCTGGTTCCCCAGCAACTATTGATCTTCTATTACTGTCTTTTGCACATTTAAAAAAATTTTATCACTGAATTTTGAGGATTCTTCATGTTTTCTGGGTACAATCCTTTATTAGATATATACTTTACAAATATTCTATTTCAGTTTTTGGGTTGTCTTTTCATTCTCTTAACAGTGCCTTTTAAAGAGTAGAATTTGGTGATTTTGCTGAGGTCCAATATATCAAAAATTTTTAGATCATATTTTTGGTGTTGTATAAGAATCATATTTTGAATCTTAAAGTGATATGATGAATTAAGAAACACTGATCTCTTTAAGATACATTTTTTAAACATAGAAATATTATACAAATCAAGAACTAAACTACAGCCAGTTGGTGTTATGTGTCTTTGACCTCTAAACAAATCTCATTAAATTTAACATATTGTGCACTTAACTTGAAGCTGCTTATCATTTATACACATGCATATCCCTGTAGGCCAGGGTTTCCTAACCTTGGTACTATTGATATATTAGGCCAGATAATTCTTTGTCCTGGGGGCTGTCCTGTGCTTTGTAGGATGCTTAGCAGCATCCCTGGAAGCTATCTACTGGATTCCACTGGAAGCTTTAGTTGTAACAATCAAAAAAGTCTCCAGACATTACCAAATGTTTCCTGGGGGCAAATCACCACTCCCTTCCTTTTGCAAACTGTTCTGGTGTATTGCACGGATCTGCCTGATTCTGGTTCTGGCTGCTCCAGGCAGTCTGATCTGTACTTAAAGCCAGATGATAAACCCACAAAAATGTCCTTCTGGCCACTGATGGTACCAAGAGAGACAGGTGCTCCTCTCTGAGCCGATGCCTATGTAAATGGACCCCAAAACTACACAGGAAGTTATTATCCAATGAGATCTTTTTTTTCCATTCTCTCCTTGAATGAGATTGGATACAGGAAATACATGTGGGCTATTTTCTTGTGGTGGACACAAAGTATGCTAGGTGTACTATTAGTCCTAATCCTGGAGATGGTGACTTTCTAACTCATAAGTTACCTAATTCTCTTGGTTTCCATTAGCAGATACATTTCATCCTAATTTTGGATATGACTTTTCCTGACCCTTTACTTCAGGTAGAGTATAGGTTGTCATTTAAACTGACTCCTAATTGATACCATTTGTGCAGTTTTAGCTCAAAGTATAAATACAGTTTTCTAAATTGTAAGGAAATAATACAGAAAATTTGGAGGGCAAGAGCAGAGGCAGAAAAATACCTTTAAAAAATCACCATCATTTAATGTTATTCTTTTCAGTTTATGATATCCATGGCAATAATTTTTTTAAAAGATATCCACTTCCTATTTCAGACCATTTATACTTAGTATTTTAAGAGGATTTTCAATCCTCCATTGCTGGGTTTCCCCTGGAGAAGATTGGGAATATCTTCTTACATGACAAGGAGATGATATTTCTACCATTATACAGATTTCAGTAAAGAGCTGAACATCCTATGTTACATCATAAAAATATAGGATATAAATTTCATTCTCCCCCCACCCCCCTTTGGGAATGCAGTTTACAAATGACAGGATAGAGGTTGTAAGCAAGACAAAGCCAATGATGGGAGGAAATTTCCTGGAACAGGATTCTGCATGGAATTAATGGCTAAGATGGAACATCCCCTTCGGGCCAACATGCCACATTAAAAGTTTGTTAGTGCCGTTAAAGGAGCTCAAAAGGAAGATGGTAAGACATGTTGGATAAAAAAATGCACCTAGAATTTTGACGTCAATATTATGAGAAGTACTGTGTGCAGTAGCGATTCAAATAGTGGCGGTTAGGCCTTTCTGCAATAATAAATTGGGTGGCGCGACCATTTATTTTCAGAGCAGGGAAGCAAGCGAATGGTGCTTTTAAGCCTTTAGGTCACCAACAGGCATCCCATTACTTTACTGGGTGAGCCCATTGTAATTCACCCAAATTGCAAGGCAAGTTGCTGGAAGTCACTTTATTGTAACATTAAGCAGAATGTGGGATGGCATTTTTCAATTTGGGCTGAGGAAGGTAGAGAAGAATGGTGATTAAATGCTGGGGGTCACTGAGAATGTGCTCCGATTCCACAAAATGACCGAATTCAGAAGGAAGGCTCCTGTCCTCACCCCTTTCTCTATTTCCCCCCCTTCATTCCTTCCTACTTTTTTCCTTTTCCTAATCACTGTATCAAGGAATGGAAATTCGGTTTTAAAACTGTTCTCGTCGTCCTCTCTTTGTTTCCTCCTTTTTGTCTCTTTACTATCCCTTTTCTCTTTCTCGGTTTCTTTCTGTCTGCTCTCCCCTTCTTCCCCTGTGATCCTCCTCGCATGGTTTCTTGTTGTGCCGTATTTGCAGTTGGTGATGCAGCACTAGGAACTCGAGGTTCTGTTTCTGTCACAAGGAATCAGCCACCCATAGCCCAGAAGCAGTGTTGACGGTTTCTCTTCCTGGTTAGCGACTCTGCACTTTTCTCTCAGACTGTTTCCCTGATTATCAAAACTAGCCCTGCTTAGGCCCCAGGGGTCCAGTGTCACAAATGTGAAATCAGTAGTCACATGCTGCCATGGGAAGGCAGGGACAAACGCATGTTGCTTCTCAATTCTCATTTAGGGAACAGGGCATCACTTTACATTGTGGGGTAAATAGGTCATCTGGTTCAGCATAGCAGGTTTTGTTCACCAAGTTATTTAGTAGAGGCGGGGATGCTTATCTATTTCAGGGGACTTGTGTCTAGTAAGAAATGAAAAGGTGCCTGCTTGTCCTAGTAAGCGGAGGCCATGCAGTGTCTCTGGCAGAAGCACGGGCTTCTCCTACCTCTGGGACCCTGGACATAGGATCTAACGTCCACCGGGCTCTTTTCTCAGATAAAAATTATAACTCCTTCCTTGCAAGTCGACAAGATTAAATGAGGTCATCTCTGTAAGAGAGACTACTCTATTAGCTCTGGAATCAGAACTGGTTTTTGGTTTTTTTTTCTGTCGCTTGTGATGTGGTACATTATTTAACCTTTCTTTGCCTCTGATTATTCATCTATAAAATAGGGGCGGTTTTCAAGAGTGCATGAGACAATACATATTAAGTACTTTGAGAGCCTTCTGGTACATATGTGATTATAAATGCTATTGCATGATAATGTTATCCTTTTTAAAAAACCACTTTTAGTATAAAATATAACACACATAAAGATAATTTTGCAGTAGAAATGTTTTTTTTTTTTTTCCTAATTAGCGTTCCTTTTGTGTAGGGGTTCTTTGCTCAACATTAGTTTGGAAGATTCATCCATGTTTGTACGTATAACTATTATCAATCTCTCTCATTGCTGTTGAATAAATGTAATACAATTAAGTTATCCAGTCAACTGTGAATGGACATTTAGGTTGAGTTCAGTTATGAATATCTATCTCTTGGTGCATGTGAATGGATTTTGGTTAAGCCTCTACATAGGAAAGAAATTGCTGCATCATCGAGGGCAAGTCTTCCGCTTTGGTAGATAATACCAGACCTTATGAGAGGACCCCTTTCTCCTCATCCCTATTAGCACATACATTGTCAGTCTTTTAAATCTTATTCCGGTAGATGTTTAGTGATATGTCATATTTTAATTTGCATGTCTCTGATGATTAGTGAAGACCAGCTTTCCATGTGACTGTGGGCCATTTGAATATATCCCACTATGTGGTGCTCATATTCTGAATTTACACCTCCTTTATTGGTCTATGAATTGCAGACAGCATCTCCACTCTATGACTTTCAACTCTCTTGATACCTTTGCAGAAAAAGGTGTCAATCTTCCCTTTTATGGTCAATGGTTTTGGTTTTCTGTTTAAAACAAAAATATTTCCCCTTCTTGAGGATTGTATAACATTCTTCTTTACTCTTCTAAAAGCTTCATCGTTTTGGTTTAAAATTAATCTGGAATTGATGTTTTTGTATTGTAGAAAGGAGGAGTAAGTTTTATTTTATTCTCACGTGGATATACAGCCATCCCTGCATGATTTATTGAAGCTTAGACTCACTTGTGTCACCTCTCAGTGAAGGGTCCATGTCCTGGATCTGCGTATCTGTTTCTGGGGTCTTTGCTTTGTCCCATCGGTATGTTTTCTCTTTTCTGTCAACACCATACTGTTTTAGAAACTGCTGCTTTATAATAAATAGACCAGGTCATTACTCCCTGGTCATTTTATTTAAAAATTGATTGGCCAATGCTTCCCAAAATGTGACTGAGGCCCAAGAGGTCCCCAAGATATTTTCAGGAGGCACATGATCCCTGCTTTTCTAGCTACATATCTGTGTGAGGCTGGGTTTTCTTGTATACTTCAACCAAACAGCATATGCAACAGGTCTAATTCTGAAGAAGATATTAGAAAGCAGTAGAGTTAGTATAAATATTCAAAACAAGGCCACTGTTTTGCTCATTATTTTTGTTTAAAAAATGCAGTATTATATTAGAATGTTATTTACTTTAATATATGTATTATTATTTTAAAGTTAATCATAAATGTTATTAAAGTGTTCTCAGTTTTAATATCTAATATAATGAATATGAATATGTATTACCCATATAAAATACAACTTTGAGGTGTTCACAAATTTTTCAGATCACAAAACATTAAAAAAATAGGTAGTTTGCCTACTGTTAATCTTTTGCATTTTCAAGTATATTATAGAAACAGCTTTTCAAGTTCCACAAAAAAGCAGTTATTGCAATTCTCATTATGTTTGCATTGAGCCTATAGTTCAGTGGTAATAATAATCTGTGGCAAAATTCTGCTATCAAATTATGTCCTAGTGTTTAAATTATGAAAACAATAAGCTAACTCAGGTGGAGAGTTGAGTTTTTACTATTAAGTCTTTTGGTCAATTGAAATGTTACATTTCAATTTATATAAGCTTTCTTACATTTTTCTCAACAATGTTGTGAGAGAACATACATATTATTAGTGTGATTTTTTTGTGCTACAATAAATAGTATGTTTTGTGTTTTCTGCTTTTTGTTGCTGGTATACAGTTGCATTTTTAGGTGACACTATTGAGCCATATAGTGTTGGCTCAATAGTGTCACCTAAAGAAAATGTTTATATGCCTCTCAGCTGTTATACACAATTCATCTAAAAACTTAGCTCAGGGTTTCTAACTCTGTAACTGCACACTGGGATGGTTATATATTGTAGTGATAAGAATGTGGGCATTGGAATATCAAAGTGGCTTTAAGTCATGACTTACTAGCTGTGTGATATTGAACATATGAATTGATCTCTCTAAACTTCAGTTTTCTAGGTCGCTAAATGGGGGTGGATAGTTTTTATCTCATGAAACTGATGCAAAAATGAAATGAAATAAAGTGCTTAACACACAGCCTGGCACTCTCTTGGTAGACCTTACTGTTAGTTTTAATGTGAGGATGTTATATTATTGCAGTTCATTTAATAAGGAAGCTTGATTAAGAAGACCTTATTCTCTTTGGCTCTGATTCTTCTCTGTAAGCAGATATAGAGCAAGCTCTAGCTTGAGCTGCGTCTAACTGTAATTTTTTATAAAAATTACATTCACGGCATGCACCCCAGACTGCATATATGTACAGTTGCTCTTGAATCCAATACAAAATGTACATTGATGCATGTTCTATTTTATGTATTTGGATTATTTTGATATTATGTCTACCTTTCATTCTTTTATTAGTTAACATGATTGTCCACAAATAATAGTATTCATTCAGGTCATTGATGTAAATGTTATACTCAGTAGAACCAAGGTCATATTGCAATATATTGCAATAAATGGTGTAATAAAATCTTCCTGGAAAATGTTCATAGTTCAGAAAAAGAGGCAACTTTCATTTAGCAGGAGTACCACTCAGGTCTTTTTTAAGGGTGAGGACTTCCATGTTTAGTAACTTCTCCAGAATTTACCTGGATACCACCTCAGTGTGTTAGCTTGTAGTTTTCATAATTTAAAGACTAGGACATCATTTTCAAACAATTGATAGCAGAATTTTGCCACAGATTGTTGCTATGAGCTCATTCTTACAAGTCTCACAATATGATCATTTATGGTTGAGAAAAATGCACTGAATTGAAGGTGTCATTTGCTTTTTTCCTACATCATTATGAATAATCCAAAGCTTAGTCTTCATTTTTAAAAATAGCCAATACTTATGCTATATCTTTTAATTGTTAGGAACATTTCATAATTTTTGTGACCCATTTTTCATGATGCTATAACATACCTAATTATGTTTTTATTGCTTAAGGTGGCATTATCTCCCTCCCTCCCTTTATGTGACAAATAAATTATGTTAATGGAAAGAAAGAATAGGTTTGGGGGTGTGTGGTTCTTGCAATAGATTGTAATATTCTACTTTAATAGAATGATTAAGCCATAACTGTTTTTATAAAAGCAAAGTAAAATTAAGTGCATTGAAAAACCATCAGAAAAGTGTTAAGATTACTATATGCTGTGTTTAAATATGCACATATATAAAGTGCTAAGTCAAACGATTGAGTAAGATGACTATTATCAAAATTTATTATTTCATTAAAATGTCATATGGTTACTTACAGAATAATACAATTTTATAAGCACAAGGGATATTAGCAAGCACTGAATTAAGGATTCTTATTTTTGTGCGGACAAAACAGACACCCAAAGAGGGTAAAGACCTTGCCCTAAGTCACATGGTTTTGGTAGTGAGAGGGACTGGATCCATGTTTGTACCACGTGACAAGAACTACTTTCCTACAGATATCATAATAATTTTGTATGGTGACAGATAGTTACTAGATTTAACATGGTATCACTTCATAAGGTATATAAATGTCAAATCACTATGTACAACAGTAATATTGTATGTCAACTATACTTTAATAAAGAAGAAGATAATAAGAGAAAACATAATTTCCTGGCATGGCAGAAGACTTAGTGTGTGTTTTCAGTATTATTGTGGAAGGAAAAAGGCAAAATGGAACTTGTGAAATAATAGCTACAGTTAAGAAAAAGAACCCATCAGTCAGTTTCTCCTTTCCTTTGATGTCTGAATTTGCAGAAGTGCTCCCTTTGGGATCAAAGAAATAAAAGATATATTCTAGTATCGCCATGTGTGGAGGAGGCAGGATCAGCCTGGTGGCAATAATATGAAGTGCTAAGGCCTTAAAGGTTACTTCATTAATTATCTCTGAAAAGTTCAGTTGTTTGTTCTCAACAAAATGAAACCAAGGGCTGCAGGAACAGAATCAAGTAACTCCAGGGAACTACTCAAGATATTCCTCATAACCTTTACACTGCACACATAAAAATGTAACCGTTTACTGGGTAGCGTTCTCACTTCTTTATCCTGTTTAACCAGCTTTGTATTCTCTGTCTCTCTTACTGCTCAGTGCATCTTCAAAATCTATCTCTGACTTTTTATCTGCAAACACCTTGCTTATGCTTAGTCTGTTCCCTTCTCCACAGACACAGTCTCAACGTTGATTCTCAAAATTCTCCTGACACACTTTCTCTGATGTGTCAGTGGTCTAGAAAAACAGGGAGAGGGTATTAGAGTGTGCAAAAGCTGTGCCACTGCTCTCAAACTGCATTCTCTCCTGGAGTGTTTGCCCTTTCAGTTTTCTAAATGGCAAACGCAGTTTTACTAAGTCAACTAGAATGTTCTATGATGAATATGTTATTTTAAAAAAATGCTATTGCTTAAAGCATTGTATAAAATGAATAATCTTTATATCCTCATTAGCTAGTAGGTGGTAAAATTTCAAGGTGATTGTATCTATATGCAAATATATCCAATTATATTTGGAATGCAGAGTGTATATACCCTCCCCCCTTTTTTTCTATGTATATGTTATCCTTAAATAGCATTGGCGATTGCACTGAGGTTACAGGTAATAGTGAAGGCGCAAGTATGTATATATATATTTTTCTTTTTGACATACTTTAAAAAAGAAAAAAACATTGGATGTATTGGAAATAGCAATATTTTAGTTTAATCATACATGTTGTTTCTCATATCTGTGCGGTCAAATAACTGATAATGCTTCTGTGGCTTATGCATTTTGTAGAAGTATGTCTTCCAATGATCACATGAACCAAGGTCTTCCTGAATAGAAGGTCATAAAAGCAAAAGGTAGCACATAACCCAGTACATTTTAGGGTTCAGAGAGTCTCACCAATTGCTTCTCATCATATCTTTTCATTCAATTTATATAAAAATATGAATCCCACTTGAGTTCATAAACATGTTCCTTTGCCCAGGTGGGAAATAAATTTACAGTAAAATGATAATGATGAAAAATCACTCCTAGACCGTATTTTCTACTTTGACAAAAGCCTTCACTATCTTGATCCCATGGAACAACTCAAATCTTGGTCCATTTTGGGGTCAAAATGTTGTTTGTTGTTACCTGTTTGTTTTACAAGAGGACCTTTGTTGTACCTCAAATCACAGCAAATGCAGAGTCGTCTGTTTTGTCTGTAACAATGGTTACACTGATGGGCCTCCTCCAGGAGGGCCAAGTCCAGCCTGTCATGCAATCACAGGCTCTCCAGCCACTTTCTGAACTGCTGGGTGAGCAGACATTCACTGCTTCCTGACGAGGCTCTTCTTTTTCTCAGCTATGATGAGATATAATTGACATATAACACTGTGTAAGTTTAAGGTATACAGTGTGATAATTTGATACACACATATTTTGATACCACAATAAGATTAACTCACTTATCATCTCATATAATTACTTTTTTATGGTGAGAACATTTAAATTTTACTCTCTTAAATGTTCAAGCACATACTACTGTATCAACTATATTCACCGTGATGTGCATTAGATTCCCCAGAATGTACTCATCTTACAATTGGAAGTTTGTACCCTTTGACCCACATCTCTCCATCCCTGCCCTTCAGCTCCTGGCAACCACTACTGTACTCTGTTTCTATGAATTTGACTTTTTTTAGATTCCACATACAAGTGAAATCATACAGTATTAGTCTTTCTCTTATTTTACTTAGCATAATGCCCTCAAGGTCCATCCATGTGGTTATATATTGCAGAAGTTTCTTCTTTTTCCACTCATCTATTCAATGGCATTTAGGTTGTTTACATGTCTTAGCTACTGTGAATACTGCTTCAATGTACATGGGGGTGCAGATACCTCTTCAATATAGTGATTTCATTTACTTCAGATATATACTCAGAAGTGGGATTGTTAGATCATGTGGTCTTTCTATTTTTAATGGTTTGAGAAACCTCCATACTGATTTTCATAGTGGCTACACCAATTTACATTCCCACCAACATGAACAGAGTTCCCTTTTTAAAGAGCTTATTCTTACTTTCAAATTGTTTTACATGAAAAGTCATTATTATTAATTTTTAATCCAACTATGTTCTTCTCTTAACCTCTCCATTCATTCATTCTTGTTTTCTGCTGAGCTGCACAGACCTGGTTTAACCTGTGTGACTGGTGATCTCGAAAACATCTCTCTTTGCTCCTCAGCCTGTCTTCTCCTCCCCAAACCCAGCCTCCTCCATTCCCAGGGCTGCCACTCTAGGGCCCTCACTTCCAGCCTTCACCAGCTAGTCTTTGCTCTCCCCTAACTGCACGCAACAACGTTGAGTCTTCCTCTAAAGTGACAGGAAAGAAGTGGTATAGGAAGACGGAGTGAAAGATGCACACAGAGAAACAAAGAAAGAGAGAGCAGAGGTGCCAGAAAGGAAGTGTGTGGCCAGAGGCTAGGTGGACAGGTGCTTACATTCCCATTGACTTCTCAGTTTGGATATTTGACTTCTTTCAAGGAAGTCTCTGGTCACTGCCTTTTGGCATTGGCAATCTCATGACACTGTTGAGCTTTTAGCCAAAACACCCCTGCTCCTTTTTATAAAAAAATACAAATACAATAGTACTTTAATGTTCATTGAGATATGACTCTGTGGCCAAACATCCTTTAAACTCATGGATTCTACAACATTCATAATAAATCAGTACTCTTTTTACTATATCCATTTTACAGATGAAGAAATTGGAACACTAAGAGGTTAAGCAACTTGCTCCTGTGCATACAAAGAATCAATGGCACAGCAAAGTTTCCAGCCTGTGCTTGTGCAGTTTTTATAAAATTCAGACTACATTTTACTGTTTTCATTTTATTTTTGATAAACTTGGCCCATTTTTTTATCCTAACTCACTCCTTGTGTTGGCTATTTCTCTCAGTGTTTTTTAATAAGTATATCACTTTTTTCTCCAACAAAGCATTCATGGACTCGATGGATAGAATACAATGGAGTGTGCTCTGAGCCTTTTCTCCTAGTGGTACTAGTGGTATTTGACCCATGTGTATATACCCTTTAGATCAGGACATTTACCTATTTTATTTTATTATTATTATTTTTTAAATATATATTTTATTGATTTTTTACAGAGAGGAAGAGAGAGGGATAGAGTTAGAAACATCGATGAGAGAGAAACATCAATAATCAGCCGCCTCCTGCACACACCCCACTAGGGATGTGCCCGCAACCAAGGTACATGCCCTTGACCGGAATCGAACCCGGGACCCCTGAGTCCGCAGGCTGACGCTCTATCCACTGAGCCAAACCGGTTTCAGCACATTTACCTATTTTAATGTAATGTAGAATTAATCAGTATCCAGATATATTTTCCATCTTATGATCAAGGATAACAAGATAGACTATTTCTAATACTTGTCTGTAATTAATTTATAGCAAGTGTTTCTATTTAATGGTTTGCCAGTTGCCCTATCAAATTATTTGTGTAAAATTATCTATATTTGAATATCTCCCAAGAAGTTTCAATGGGATAATATTCAAAGGTAATTGACATTTCAATGATTTTGAATTATGTAAAATAGTTTTCTATAATTAGAGATTCTTCATCTGATCCTTATAATACAGACATAAAAATATAAAGACATCTGTGTGTATGCATAAAAACTTTAAATGTATACACTTAATCCAACTTCATAAAATTTTAATTTTGGAAATAAAAATTTGCTATTTATAGTATTAATTATAGTTCCAATCCTGGCAAATTTTCAGAACTCAAGTAGTGAAAGTGGACAAGTAGTGAACAGAATCATCCAAGTTCTAATCTTATATCATAGTGAATACAAGGCCCTTTTGTGTTTGAGAGAAGCTTGGGTGAATTTCCAAATCAAAGTATAGGCTGTTTTAATATTCTTCCTTCACCTCTCAATTTATTTCCAAATGGACTATTAGAAAGTAGAATTGAAAATTACTTACGTTGCAAGCAATACTGAAACCTTGACTTTCTGTGGGTGTGCATGGACAACCTGTTGTCAGTAAGATAGGTATTAAACTTTGCCTGGTGTTTTATTAAATGCTAGGCCACGACAAGTACTAAGTGAGAAATGCTTGAACAGTGGTGCCAGTTTGATGGCCAATGGCAACTGCATAAATTGTCCAACTGCCTTATCTTTGTTTCTGCAGCTTCTTTCTGGGATCAGAGAGGGAAAAAGCCTATCCATTTTATAAGCAGAAGATGGTCAGAGGGTGAAACAAAATTAGCATGTACGTCTGTAATTGCTCAATCATCTCTCCCCCAAATCACTGCAAATGACTCTCTTTTTCTTTGCAGGAATAATTGCACACCTGCTTTTCAAAATACAAAAGCTGGTTTGCCTTTGTGCATAAAATGGGATTTAGGGATCATGCAACCGCATATTTACATAATCAAATGGCAAACTGCAATATATTTTAAGCTCATGGATTGTTTTTCCTTACCCAACAATCATGTACATACACAATGCCAAAAGCACTGGTGCCTGACACGTGGTGGGTGAAGTTGAGTGTGTATAATGCAGAGTAATGGATACAAATGATTCCAGGACATGCTACCGAAAATACCTCCTATTTTTTGGTGCATGCCAAAGCCATTTTTAGATTTTGTTTCTGTCTACCCACCTTGTGCACATTACAATTTGTGTTCCCAGGAGAGAAAAAGAAGTATCAAGTTTCTTGTTGACGATCTAAGAAATGTGAATAAAGTTGTTGGCAGATGGTTCGCACATTTCATTCTGAAATATCTTATAGTGACAAATAACAAAGTGTATATAATTAGCTCTATGCAGATGGCATGCCAAGTGTTGCTATTCATCTCTGCAGACTTTGTACAAAGACACTATTTAAGAGTCAAGATGCAAAGACAGCCCCTGAATTAAGCAGGGTCTATCTACCATGGCTATCAAGAGAGCCTTTTCTAGACCAAGGGCCCCACCCTAGACCCAGTTTGGACTCCATGGGGAGGAAACCCCACAGTGAGTTGTGCCTACACATAACTTATTTGATCGTTTTGACTGAAATGTCAGAGGCATGCACTATGGATGTAGGGGCCTGTGTTCACTGCATTTAAACCACAGCACTCTTCTTTTTTCTTCCTCTATCCAGCCAAGCCTTTGCACCTGCAGTTCTCTTTACCAAGAATGTTTCTGGCTGTAGCCTCTTGTTAATCAGGTTTTAGTTGAAATATCACCTCCTCAAAAATGCTTTCCCTGACCACCCAGACACTTCTGTTTCTTCCTGTTACTAGTTCCTCTCATATTATCCTGCCTTATTTTTCTTTTAATTTTTATTACTCTATTTGAGATAAGTGAGGACCTAGACTGTCTGGTTCACTGCATATGCCCGACCTCAATTACAATGCATGGCATATGAGAGCTCCTTAAATGCTATTTACGTGAATGGTATTTGTAACTCACTCTACACTGGTGAAAGTAAATCAAAATATTTAAGCTATTCCCTTTTCTGTATTTACCCCGTATTAGTATATATGGCCAAAGTCAACACATTGAGCTAATATTATCTCTGCCATAAAGATTTTATTACTTTTATTTTCAATATTTGCTTTCATTTAGCTTGATAGCTACATATGGTATACAGAGAATGTGGAAGTAGACCAGGACTGAATATAAATAGAAAGCAGAGTTTGAAATACTTGTTTATTTCCTTTTAAGTGTCTCAATGAATATTATGTCTGTTTAACTAATTTATAAAGTCTACTATGAGGACATGTGACTAATAGATACTCTGTGGTATTAATGGATATATTGGAAAGGAAAAGTGTTGTCATACTGAAGAGATTGGGTGCCTAGCTTTTTATTTCAGTTCCTTCATAAATTTATTATAATTAAAAAATATTCTGTGTTTGAGCTCAGTAATCTATATATAAGAAAACATAATATGTAACTGGATTTGATGGCGCTAATGAAGAGAATGTAATCCAAAGAAACAGAAGTAGGCATTATTCTACTTTTATTTTGAATTATTTTAAAGAATAGCATATCCGAGTTTCCATGTTGGTGATGTGGTATTTTCTTGTAAATTGTCATATGTTCCATGGTGTGAATAACTACTTTAAATGATTTTTTTTTTTTTTGCATCTCAGTCCACTGAAATTTTGAAAATTCTGTTTCTTTAAAGTATTTGGAGAGTCTTGATTCAGAATCTTGTTCCAGCTCTCAGATATTTGCACCTCTAGCTTTAGGCAGAAAATTTTGACAACTCAGTGAAATATAAACAACAGGTTTATAGTATCAAAATGGAACATTACCTTCTTCCTTAGTGTCCTTTTAATGGTTAAATTTAAATGCTTTAGACAGTATCCATAAAATGCAATTATTGCCTCAGCTGGAATTCTGTTTTCCAGTTTATTCACATATTTTTAAAAATGTTTCAGGTTCTATATATTTTCCAAGCTTTTAGTACACAAGGGGATCCTTATAATAGCCTTGTTTTCAACTCTCATTGCAAAAAGGTGAGCACATTAAAGTCACCAAATCTCTAAACTCTTAAACTACATGGACTCCAGTGGGCCTCCAACTGCTGTGATTGGAATTCAGCTGATCCTAATTACTCCCTCATGGAAGGGCTTCTTGGAAAGCAGGTTTCTACATGCAGCACTTGGGAAGCCACTGGAAACCCAGCAAAGGGAAGTGCAAACAGTAGCATCCACATCTTAAATCTCATACACTAGAGAGACACACAAGCCAGTTTTCAGGTCATGGGCCACTTTGAGGTGCTGAATGGTGATAGAGGCTGTGTTTCCTAGTATGATAAATGTTGCACACATACACACTAGACTAGAATTTAAAAACAATACATGTTTTGCTTCAGCTAAAAAAAAAAACTATGGAAGAAAACATGAGTAAGTGACTAATTTCTTCTCCTATCTTTATGGATACCCAATTTAAATAATGTTCTCCTGATTTCTGTAATAATTTCAGGTTCAGCTCCATGGTCACTGTCTTCTCAGAATGCTATAAGCCAATCATGAACAGAATAAGATGAGTTTAATAGTCTGTCTGCTTCTTCCATTGATGAGCATAGGGATTAGTGGAAGCTTTAGAGGGCCCAGTTGAATGATAAAATGGAGATTGTCACTTGTTGTGTTTTTTTTTTTAATAATTAAGTATTGTTGGTATAAGAGATCGTATTAGTTTCAAATATAAAACATAGTGATTTGACTGCTATATGTCACCTTGTAAACTTATCACAGTATTATTGACTAAATTCCCCTTCACCTTTTTCACCCATCTCATCTGTCCTCTAGCAACCATCAGTGTGATTTGTTTTTATGAGTCTGTTTATTTTTTTTAGCTTCCGCATGTGTGAAATCATACGGTATTTTTCTTTCTCTGACTTCTCTTAGCATAATACACTCTAGTTCCATCCATGTTGTCCCAAATGGTAAAATTTCATTCTTTTTTATGGCAAAGATTGTTTATTTTTTGTTATTGAGTTGTATGAATTCCTTATATTTTGGATATCAACCCCTTAGTGGATATATCATTTGAGAATATATTCTCCCATTCAGTAAGTCATCTTTTGTTTGTTATGGTTTCATTCCCTGTGCAGAAGTGTTTTAGTTTGATGAAATCCCATTTGTTTACTTTTGCTTTTATTTCCCTTTTTGAAAGGACATTACTCAGACTGATGTCAAAAGTTTACTACCTATGTTTTCTTTAGGAGTTTTATGCCTTACATGCAAGTCTTCAGTTTATTTTTGTACAAGGTATAAGAGAGTGTTCATTTTTTTTTTTTTTTTGGCATGTATCTGTCCAGTTTTTCTAACACCACTTGTTGAGGCTGTCATTCCTTTATTGGTTCCTTATTACATTTTCTAAATCCTTTCTGAGTTTCTCCACTCTTCTCTCTAGTTTGTTGAGCATCCAATGATGGCTTCTCTGCCTTCTTTAGCATTATAGTTTTTCTCGGACTTTTATTCTTTCATTTGGAGCATAGTCTTCTATTTTCCCATTTCGTTTGACTTTCTGAGTGTGTCCTATGAGCTAGATGAAATAGCCATTTCTCCCAAGTTTGAAAACGTAGGCTTTGTGTAAGGTTGTGTGCTGGACGTTATGGGCAGCCTGGCTGTAGGTTGAGCAGGTGCAAGTTGTGCCTAATGGGCTGCCTAGCCTGTTGTGTGCATGAGGCACATTCTGTTATTTTGTTTGTTGCCTGAACTGGGTCAGGGTGGGGCTGTGCTGAGTGTGCATATCATAGTACCCTACTATGTCCGCACTGAATCCCAAAGGGGAACTCTGGCTTCTCCAGTATTGTGCCCGATCTCCCCTCCACAAACAGCCTCCGAGCTGTTCTTCTAAGCCCTTTTTAAACACTTAAAAAAATTTATTTCAGAAGGGGAACCAAGATGGCGCCATAGGTTAAACACCTAACCTGCAGCCGGGCACAACAATTTCAAAAATACAACTAGAGGTCTGAATGGACATCGTCCAGAACCACAGGAAAGTTGGTGGACTGAAATGCCCACAGCTGGGGGGAAGGAGAAGGCCACGGGGACAGTCGGGGAAGCCGTAAAAGCCTAAGGTATGGAGAAACGGGCGGAGACACGAGCACACGCGCCTGCGGGGAGGATGGAACCGGAGAGGAAGGGGCGGCTGATGACCTGGCCGGCGTTCACTGGCAGGAAGGAGATAAAGGCTCCGGAGTGCGCTGAGCGCCGGCTCCGATTGCACTGAACCCCATTCCGGGCGAAACCCTGGGAAACTCACTCACTTTCGCAACTCCGCCGCCCCCGCAGGCCGCCCGGCCCGGGACGCTGGGGACGCCGCCGCAGCGGCGGCGCCCGGAGCCCGGCGGCCTCCCAGCACCCGTCCCCGCCGCGCAGCCCCCACGCGCCTGGTGCCGCGGGCCGCGCGCCCCGCACACCGGACGGAGGCCCGGGCGCCCTCTCCGTGCACCTCCCGGCGGCGCTAGACTTCAGTAGAGTTGACTGAATTCAAGGGATTAAGAAGTACAAATTGGGGGGGACGCCGCGGCGGCGACGCCCGGAACGCGGCGATGGCGGCGCCTGGAGCTCAGCGGCCGCCCAGCGCCCGTCCCCGCCGCGCGGCCCTCGCGCGCCTGGTTCCGCGGGACGCGCGCACCGCGCACCGGACGGAGGCCCGGGCGCCCTTTCCGTGCACCTCCCGGCGGCGCTAGACTTCAGTAGAGTTGACTGAAATGAAGGGATTAAGAAGTACAAATTGGGAAGTTTGAAAAAGATGGCGGCGGAGGTTAAAGGCTGTTCTGTTGCCTCGCACCCAGCGAAATCGGAGGGGATGAGGTGTGGAGGCGCGTGGGTCTGGCTGGTGGCGGGGGGAAGGGGCTTTTGTTCTAAACCTAGGGGAGATTAGCTCTCCATCACCCTGAAATCCATCTTCTGGCGAACCGCGGGAGACCCAGATGCCTGCGGGGAGAGGCGGGACTCTTGCGGAGGTGCGCCCAGCAATCAGTGTTTGCTGCGCTGGAGTGCGGAACGAGGGGATTTAGATACGTGGAAGGCAGAAGGACCAGACTCACAGCCATCGCGGCTCGCCGCACCATGGCCTGTTGGCGCCCTGAGACCCCGCCCCGCCCTGGGACCCGCCCCGCACGTATTGAAGACCTGCCCCGCAAGTCTTGCAGGCACACCTGCGCCCCAAGCAACGGCTTATGCATGTGGGTGGCCTGCCCTCTGGCAGCGGACCAGATGAACTGCTGTTCTAGTCGGACTGCTCCAGGGCCACTCAGACAGGAGGAAGAAACTACAGTTTTTGCTGTAATCCTTGCTGAGTGCCTAAGGCAGTAGCTGATCTACGCCCCATTGGAGACCCAGAAACGAGGGCATCTAGTGGTCTGTGGGAGATGACACCAGATTTCAACCACGTGCATAAGGGACACATTCAACAGGAATATTCAATGAGCGCCAAAGCTTTGCTGCACCAAGACCCGGCCCATAAACGTGTCTCCTGCACAGCAACTCTTCCTTTATAGACAAAGAGAGCCCCCCCAGTGACACCAACAACAATCAAGACTTAACTATACAAAGGAGGACCAAGATGGAGGCATAGGGCGGAAGCCTGATTGTTGCCTACCACAACAAATTTGAGACTACGACAAGAGAGCAGAGCAGACACCATCCAAGACCACCATAGGGCTGGCTGAGTAGATGCTCTACAACTAGAATAAAAGAGGGGTATGTGGGATGATGCTGATGCCGGTGACCCAAAGACCACACTTTAAGAACTACGGCTCAGGCGACACAAAAGAACTATGTCTCAGGCGATACAACAGCGGCCTGGAACGTGCTCGGCGCAGTTCCCCCGGCGGTCTCCGGCTGAGGGGACGGCTCCACTGGCAGCCAAGCACGGACAGACGAGCCCCTATGAGACATGGGGTGGGAGACTCCGCGCTTGCTGACCTCCGAGTCCGTCAAGAATCTCAACGCCCCGGAAGCGGCCAGGTGCGCATGCTCAGCGACCGGCCACCGATGCAGACCCAAGGGCCGACGCAGTGACGCCAGACCGGCCCACCGCCGAGCCGCCGCTCGACGAGTTCTGCAGCAGCCATACTGGAGCTCTGGAAGGATGGCTAGGGGAATTGCTGAGGGGGGATTGACCGGCAGGAATTGGGATCGGGAAGACGGGGCCCCGCTGAGACCCGGGTGCGGGCGGGGTTGCGCGCCTCTGGGCTCGGGTGTGGTCACATGCCTCTGGGTATAAGTGAGGCCTCACGTCCCTGGGTCTAGGTGAGGCCACATGCCCCTGGGTCCAGGTGAGGCCGGACTCCGGGTCCGGGTGAGGCCATGTGCCCCTGGACCCGGATGACGCTGGATCCCGTGCCCGGGCGAGGCCAAGCGCCCCTGGGTCTGGGAGAGCCCACACACCCCTGGGTCCAGGCGAGACCATGTGTCCCTGGATCCGGGTGAGACCTCGTGCACCTAGGCCTGGGTGAGCGCACGTGCCCCGGGGTCTGAGAGGCCAAGAGTCCCTGGGTCCGGGTGAGACCATGTGTCCCTGGATCCGAGTGAGGCCGCGTGCACCTAGACCCGGGTGAGCCCAAGTGGCCCTGGGTCTGGGAGAGGCCAAGCGTCCCTGGGTCCGGGTGAGGCCTCGTGCACCTAGGCCCGGGTGAGCCCAAGTGGCCCTGGGTCTGGCAGAGGCCAAGCGTCCCTGGGTCCGGGTGAGACCATGTGTCCCTGGATCCGGGTGAGGCCTCGTGCACCTAGGCCCGGGTGAGGCCACGTGCCCCTGGGTCTGGGAGAGGCCAAGCGTCCCTGGGTCCGGGTGAGACCATGCGTCCCTGGATCCGGATGAGGCCTCGTGCACCTAGGCCCGGGTGAGCCCAAGTGGCCCTGGGTCTGGGAGAGGCCAAGCGTCCCTGGGTCCGGTGAGACCATGTGTCCCAGGATCCGGGTGAGGCCTCGTGCACCTAGGCCCGGGTGAGCCCAAGTGGCCCTGGGTCTGGGAGAGGCCAAGCGTCCCTGGGTCCGGGTGAGACCATGTGTCCCTGGATCCGGGTGAGGCCTCGTGCACCTAGGCCCGGGTGAGCCCAAGTGGCCCTGGGTCTGGGAGAGGCCAAGCGTCCCTGGGTCCGGGTGCGACCATGTGTCCCTGGATCCGGATGAGGCCTCGTGCACCTAGGCCCGGGTGAGGCCACGTGCCCCTGGGTCTGGGAGAGGCCAAGCGTCCCTGGGTCCGGGTGCGACCATGAGTCCCTGGATCCAGATGAGGCCTCGTGCACCTAGGCCCGGGTGAGCCCAAGTGGCCCTGGGTCTGGGAGAGGCCAAGTGTCCCTGGGTACGGGTGAAGCCAGATCCTGGGTCCGGGTGAGGCCGTGCGCCCCTGGATCCATCCGGGTAAGGCTGGGTCCCAGGCCCGGGTGAGACCACGCGCCCCTTGGGTATGGGTGAGGCCACGTGCCCCTTAGTCCGGGTGACGCCGTGCCCCTGGGTTCGGCCGAGACCAAACCAGAGGGAGTCGGACCTCCATTACCACCATTTGTCCACCATCCAGAGCTGAGGGGTCAGTGCTGACATGTACACATAAGGAACTACTGGACATTGAAATTGGGTCTCAAAAGAACTGTTGGTCCAGGGGGAAGCTCGCTACAGATTGATTCATTTGCCTGTCAGCATAACTATTATTGCTCGTCTCACATTCAGTTCTTATTAGTATATATCTAGTGACATATGATCTCGCTCATCTAGGGGAAATGATGAACAACATAGACTGAGGAACAAGAACAGAACCAGAAGCAAGGAGGCATCGATCGGACTATCGGGCCTCAGAGGGAGGATAGGGGGGGGTGGGGGGAGGGGGAGAGTTCAACCAAAGGACCTGTATGCATGCATATAAGCCTATCCAACGGTTAAGTTAAACAGGGGATTGGGGCATGCGTGGGGAGAGGGGTGGGATGGGAATGGGGGGATGAGGACAAATATGTGACACCTTAATCAATAAAGAAATTAAAAAAAAAACACACAAAAAAAACTTTCTTCCTGAAAAAAAAAAAAAAATTTATTTCAACCTGCAATTTCTTAAGTTAATATCTATGTATTTATTTACAACGCCTGGCATTTCAGAGGTGCTATGATTTTATATTATTTTTATACATTTATATTTTATACTTAAGACTTCTATTTCTTCAAATTTATGTATATATGCCCTTCCACTGTTTCCAAAACATTTAAGGTGACTTGCCTTTAAGGGAAGACAAAAGAAGCCGTAAGAGGTAAATGTGTGTTGTTTCTGCAATGTATCAAGCACTATACTAAACAAGTTATTTTTAAAAAAAAAAAAATTATATATATTTATATATATATATAAATATATATATTATTGATTTTTTACAGAGAGGAAGGGAGAGGGATAGAGAGTTTAAAACATCAATCAGCTGCCTCCTGTACACCCCCTACTGGGGATGTGCCCGCAACCAAGATACATGCCTTTGACTGGAATCGAATCTGGGACCCTTCAGTCCCCAGGCCCACACTCTACCCATGAGCCAAACCGGTCAGGTCCTGAACAAGTTCTTTATAAAATTTACTACTTATAACAATACTAAATATTACTATTGAGAAGAGAGACTCAGGGAGGTTATGAAATTTTCTCAAGGTCACACAGCTAGTGAATGGCAGTGTCAGAAATTGAACCCATTCTTGTCTGGTTCTAAGTCAATCTCTTTTTAGTACTACACTGCTTTCTACATACCTCTACATTAATTAAAGATCAATGTCCCCTTGATAAAGACAGAATGGAAAGAAAATGATATGTCCACATTGCAGAGCTGAGTGATTAATTGCAAAAAGGAAGGATAACAGCATATCAGAGGAGATAAACTACTGGCTGGCATTAAATTCTAAAAAATTTCAAGCTCTGATGTAACATTCTAGGATTTAGGGAGCATGCTGGTTTTCAAATGATTCCTGACTCAATAAATTACCAGTGAACATTATTTTCAATTCAGAATATGTGCTTATGGGACATGTGCCAAACTCTTTCATTACTAGAAAATAATGATCTAGAAATTGGTATGATTTTTAAGAGGAAACTATCAAATAATCTCTGGGGAGCCAAACCTAAATATTATTTTTGAGAGTTTCAAGAAAGAACTATAATGAAGGTCAGAAATAGAGATCCAGCCATTATTTTGGGGGGACCTCCCCAGTTCAGACATTCATCTGTCAATCATACATGTATTCACTCAACATTTATTAAACACTTACTATCTTCTAAGTGTTACTGTAGGTACTGAGGTTACATAAATGAGCAATATAAATATTTTTCTTTATTCTAATGGGTGAGACAAGAAGGGAGCAAAAGAAACTATCAAGAAAGGTAATGTCCTATTTTGGTTAAGTGTGCTATGAAGAATATATGCCCCACATATCAAGCTGGGAAGTCACTCTGAATAGGTGACAGTTGTAAGAATTGATAAACTAGATCAACCTTCCAGCTAAGAGTGGAGGAATCAATTTCAGCAGGTGGGATAATGGGTGCAAAAGCTGTGAGAAAAGTAAGAGCTTGGTATTTTCTATGAATAGAAAGAAAGCCAATCAGGCAGGAACACAGGGGAAAAAGTAGGAACTAATGTCAGAAAATTAGTCATGATAGGCCTTGGTATATAGTTTTGATTTTGTTCTAAATATGCTGGACAGTCATTGGAGGATATTAAAATAGGATATTGTATGGTATAGTGTATTTTTAATGTGATTTTTTGACTGCTGTTTTGGAAGTAGATTATGCAAAGGACAGCGTGGAATAGATGAGAGGATGTGGTAGGCTATGGTAATAATCTGGACAAGGGTTAGGGAATGAGCTGAAGCAGTGGCAACGAGGGACAGATGAACATTTTGGCAGTGAAGCAGTAAGGTAGAACAGACTAACTGAAGGATTTGAAGTCAATCAGAAAATCAAAGATGACCCCCTACATTTTTTGGCTTAAATCATTGGTGGATAATTGTGCCACTATAAAAGAAAATAATTTTAATATTACTGACAAATTTGTAAATATAGATACTAAAGATGGCCTTATTAACCCACGCCTCTGCTCCAATGGGCTATTTTAATGGCAAACATTTCCAAAAGCATTTAATAACTTTATTTTTTAGTATCTATATTTCCTCAAATCAGAATGCCAGAATATTATATTACTAGATGAATAAAATTAGAAAAGCTTACATGTTTGAGGCTTAATTGACAAAAATTAAAGGTAGAAAGTTTTCAAATTCATGTTTACTAAGTACAATCATGCATCACTTACCTACCAATGGGGATACATTCTGAGAAATGCATTTTGAGGCAATTTTGTCATTGTATGAACATCATAGAGTGCCCTTACACAAACCTAGGTTTAGCCTACTATACATCGAGGCTATATAGTATAGCTTATTGTCTGAGGCTACAAGCCTGTACAGCATGTCATTGTACAAAGCAACATGAGATTAAATCAAGCATGAGAAAATGATGCAATGAAGAGACAGGATAAATATGTGATATACGAAGTTAATCCCAATGTAACACGAGACATACTACTTTATAGCAAACTTTTTATACGAAGAAAGACTATGCTATAAACTAATGATAAAAAGCATACCATAGTTGTTTATTCTCATTATCAAATATGTTTTGTACAGAACTGTACGTGTGATACCATTATATGATTGGCATAGTAGTAAGTTGTTTACACCAGCATCACCACAAACACACAAGTGCTACAATGTTATGACGGCTAGGCAATAGGAATATTTTAGCTCCATTATAATCATATGCATGAATTAAGCAATAAAATCCTTCCCAAGAAATGTCCTATGAAATCTGGGCAACCCCATGATATAGTTTTTGAATGACTATAGCAAAGTGACCAGAAAAGGGAAACTCCATTTCCTAGAAATGCTAAAGTGAAATGAAATATTTCATTCACCTAGTATAGCAGCAGATACAGGAATCATTTCTTTTTTGAGCTTTGACAGCCACAGTTTTGTCAAAACTGCACCAGAATCTACAAGGTTCTACTGAGATTGCTTTGAGGATGTTGGCTTAGCAGGATTACAAAGGATGCTCAGAGCAAAAGGTGTTCTTATTGGGTCACGAGAGTCAGTCTCAACATCCATTTGAGTTCTGACTAGTTTCTTATTGCTGAATTTACCTTGTTATCCTAGGGATTTGTAACCAAACAGAGCTTTGCATAAGGTCATTAGACTAAGGTCCTTGTATAATTAAGTCCAGTGTTTGTATAAGATTATTTATACAAATATATTACATATAGGTAAATACTTAGACTTAGGTTTTTGTGTAAGGTCATTCGACCTTTAGGTTTGAAAGTATGCCATTTGGTAAATATTCTTTTCCATTAACCTGTTTATCCCCAGGTGCTTGCTTTGTTTTTGCTCTTATCTGGATATGTTATACAGTCTGGTTTTATATATTTTTGCCGTTTCCTGGATTTTTTTTCTTTCTGTCGAATGTATATGAGGGACTTTCATAGGGAATAAATGGAGGCATATGCCTAATAAATCTCAATTCCAATGCAAGGCAGCTCTGAGGGCTGATGGCTTGTTAGACTGGTGACTAATTCATGAAAAGTTAATTGGCCAAACGTGGCCCGGGGTGCCCTATAAATCTTTCATGAGAATCCTCCTTGTTTTGTCAATTTGTTGTAGAAGTTTCCTTTGCTTGCAAGCACATATGTTGTTGACCAGTATTTATTTCGGGTTTGTCTGTGTCAGAGCCACAACCTCCCATTGAAAGAACTCCTTGCTTCCCCCTAACCACTATATAAAATCATCAGTCAGTTGTTCCTGATCAGCACATCTCCTTTATTATAAAAACCAAGAAAATTTTTCCTTTTTATTTCAGATGTTTGGGGATAGGTAGATTTTCAGAGGTCTAAATGGTTTGACATCATCTATATAAGTGTAGTAACTTGATTATTTGGCAGTTTGTCCAACTATGCTCACCACTATACCACCAACGCAACTTAAACAAAAATAGATCCAGAGTCATAGAAGCATCGAACAGACTGGCCAACCTCAGAGAGAAGGCAGGGGGTAAAGGGGAGAGATCAACCAAAGGACTTATATGCATGCATATAAGCATAACCTATGGACACAGACAGTAGGGGGGTGAGGGCATATGCTAGGGGGTGGGAGCGGTCAATGGGGGAAAAGGAGACCTATGTAATACTTTCAACAATAAATAATTTAAATTAAAAAAACAAAACAGTTCTGGTGGCTATTGGTTAACATAGCTGCAGAACAGTGAATCATTTCGTATAAGTGTGGGAACTTCTCTTTATTTTCAGTCCCCTTTTTCCTTTCTCTTTCAGGCAAAGCTGCTTTTATTCAGAGAAGGGTTTTGTAACTTCAGCATTATTGGTATTTTGGATCCGAGAATTCTTTGTTGTGTGTGCTGTGGTGGGGAGGTTATTCTGTGCATTGTAGGATTTTTAACAGTATTTCTGGCCTCTACCTAATAGATGAAAATGTCACCATCTTCCCCCAGTCATGACAATAAAAAATGTCTCCAGACGTGTTTAGGAAGGCAACGTGAAATCACCCTGGTAAAAAACCGGTGATGTAGGGAGATGAGTGTCTCTTAAACCATAGCCTTAGGCAGGTGACCACTCAGTATAGGCTGAACCTGAAGGACCAATTCTTAAAATAAACAAGAAAAGTATGAAGATAAGAATAAAATAAAAAAGTATGCAACGGATTGTGACATACAGGAGAACTTGCCATCCTCAGCTTGTTGCCAGAATCTTGAGTAAGCAGTAAATTTCCACAGAATGGCTGCTTCTGAAACCTCTATTTATCTAAAGAGAGTAACTTTCTAGTTCTGCTACAGGATATTTCCATCCCCCCCTAGGGAAATGGATCTGATAAAGACTAATGTTTCTGAGGAAGGCAAGATCTAGCATAATTTAAAATTATAAGTAAGTGTTTCAGATAAGTATATTACATTATTTTTTTTAATTCTTTACTGTTTAAAGTATTACCTAAGTCTCCTTTTTCCCTCATTGGGTAAATATATTCTTTTATCACTGGATAAAAATGTTGGAATGTTGTAAGTAGGGAACATAAATCTAATAGTTTTATTTGTTTTTACCTCTATGAAAATCGTGGATTTTTATAGGGACATGATTCAACCAATCCAGAAAATAAACAATAGATATATAATTATAGAGGTAATTAAATAAAATTCGCTTGAATATAACCATTCTTTATGGCATGATTCTAATCCATGCTACACCCTTATCCTATCTAATAAAAGAGTAATATGCAAATTGACCATCACTCCAAACACATGTGGTCAAAGATGGCTGCCCCCCGTGGACACAAGATGGCCAGCAGGGGAGGGCAGTTGGGGGGGACCAGGCTGGCAGAGGAGGAAAGTTGGGGGCGACGGGGCCTGCAGGGAAGGGCAGTTGGAGGAGACCCAGGCCTGTAGGAGAGGGCAGTTAGGGGCAAACAGGCTGGCAGGCAGGTGAGCAGTTGGGAGCTAGCATCCTGGATTGTGAGAGGGATGTCCGTCTGCCTGTTTAGGTTTGATCCTACCGGGATTGGGCCTAAACAGGCAGTCGAACATCCCTTGAAGGGTCCCAGATTGGAGAGGGTGCAGGCTGGGCTGAGGAACCCCCCGCCCCCCGTGCACGAATTTTGTGCACCGGGCCTCTAGTAAATATATAAAAGCTATAAAATATTAGTTACCCGAGATTCTGCCATTCAGATAAAACCTCCTAACATCTGCTATGATTCTTTGTCTTTTCTCTATGTTCACACACATAAAATTATATATAAATGGAATCATGTCTTAGGCAACTTCTCATGTCAATAAATGTATGTGTGTATAATTACATATTTGTTCCATAATTTAAGTGATTACTTATCTATTGATGGGCATGCAAGCTATTTACAATGTGTGTTGTTGTTTTTTAAACTCAAATCACACTTCAATAAATATCCATTATCTGTGAATTTTACAGCTATTACTGTAGGGCCAAAATGTCTATGTATTTAGATTTTGATTTAGAAAGTCAAAATGACCTTCAGATATCTGAAGAGTACTCCTAAAAAAGGTGCAAGTTGATAAATTTATGCCATTGGTGGTTAAGGGAAGCTTGACTTACTCAGAGACATTTCCATTTCCAAGGAAGATACCTGGAGAATGGATTGAATTAGTTCCAAAGGATAGAAACATTAAGGATATGATTTGCAAGACTCCTTCTAAAGTCCCATAATAGAAACCACCATTCATGCCAGCTAGCAAAATGATAGAGTTATATGGGCCAAGAAACATAAGTTTAGTGTAAAACTGAGAATTAGCTCTTGATCTCTGTTTTAAAAGGTATAATTTCCTCAAGGAATTGGTTAGGACCTTTGACTGATAGCTCCTATTTTAATTACAGGGAAAATAAGTGGGTATAAAATGATTCAGACACTTTGAATACATAAACCCCTTTTAAAACAATAATTTACATATTTAATCTTTTAATTTTACCTTGGTATAATGCTTATATAGTCAGATACCCCCTGATTAGCTCCTGGGAGAAGTCCAAAAATAAGTAAAATAAAACCATTATTATGAGGTGAATAAAAACAAGAGAGGATGAAAAAAGAGTGGTTTTCTATGGGGTTGGGGTTAAAAAGCCAGAAAGGAATTGGTTAAGGAAAAAAGAAAACTTGATGAATTTTACTGGAAGGAATAACACATTGATTACAGAAAAGAGAATGGAAAATTAAAATTTGACTCTCTGATCACTATAATTATCAGTAATGGTCAATTGTAATTATTATAATTTAGAAAAATGAAGGAATCTGGCTGGCACTCAGGCACTTAATTACCATGTTATGACCACACCATTTGGAAAGCTTTCATTTGCATTCATGGAGATGAATAATTTCTTTCTGATTTAATGAGAAGAAAACAAATTTCCTCTGCTTTACTTATATCTTACAATCTGGAGAAACTTATCATTTGGATTCCTCTTATGCAAATAATATGCATTATTATCACAGAGTTTTAGCAACTTTTTCTCTCCATTGTTGTAAATTCTCTTTTGACAGAAGAATTTACAGTCTTCACTTAGTGGTGAATGGACCAAAATTCTGCCACCTTGAAGCTGCCTTTATTGGGTTATTGATTTTAACCTGTTTATTGAGAAACAAAGACTCAGAAGGAATCTTTGACCTTACCTCCCTTTCCTGCCCTAGAGATTCAGACAGAGAAACTTGCTTCTGGAAGGAGAGTTTAGAATGTTGCTTTAGCCTAATTTGAATTAAACATCTATCTATATATATAAAAGCCTAAGCAACTGTCCCACTGGTCAACTGTAGAACAGCAGCTATGATGCTCACTGACCACCAGGGGGCAGATGCTCAACACAGGAGCTGCTGAGTCTCCGGTGATGTACCTGGAACCAGAGAGGAGGGAGCCCGATTCCAGGGTATGTCACCCGAGAACTGCCCTCTTGCAATTTGGGACCCCTGGGGGATGTCAGAGAGCTGATTTCGGCCCAATCCCCACAGGCCAGGCCGAGGGACCCCACCAGTGCATGAATCCACGCACAGGGCCTCTAGTAGTAAATAAGAGGGCTTCAGGCAGATGACTGTTAGCTAGATACCTCCTGTGCCCCATTGTTTCTTAGTTGCCTAGCAAGGATTTTCTTGTCTGTATGTTCCTTTTCCCTTAACTACCTATAAATCACCCATTCTCACTTCTGAAATCTAATACTCTGTTTCCCCCTCCCTCTTCTCTTTTGTCCACAAATGTCTTCTATACCCAATGTTGCCTTGCTGTCTTTGGAATTTTTATGCCTATGTTAATTCCCCATATGCATGTGTTGAAACTTTGATTTTCTCTTGTTAATCTATGTCTGTTAATTTGATTATTAGCCCAGCCAAAGAACTTAGAAGGTGGGAGAAAAACTTTCAATATTTTCTTAGTCCCCACAGTGGCCTAAAGCTCACCACTGAGTATCAAGTTCTAGCAGCAAAGTACTCACTAAAGTGGAACAACTCATTGGTTATGACACAGTAATATTTCTGTTTGTACTTACAAGTGACTTTATACTGTTCCGATAAGAGGTTTCATATGTCACAGCTTCACTGTGAGAGTTTATATATTTTTGTTTTTCAGATAAAAAGCCTGAGTTAGAGAATTGAAGATTTTTTTTTGTTTCCATTTTTTTTATTCTTGATCCAATATTCATTTCTATGATGTGATGCAAGGCTCTAAATTTATTTTCTTAGAAATTATTCTTTATACTAGTGACACATTAAATAAACTATCTTTCCTTTTGAAGTTGAAATATCACTTTAACTCAAATTGATCCAGATACATAGGAGAAATTAATATATGTATGTATTTGTACATTTATGTATGCATATATTCTTTATGGACTCTCTACTTATACTCTTTATTCAACACTATACTATTTTGATTGCAACAAATATACTGTCAGTTTAAAAATCACATAAAACAAACATTCTTCTAACATTGATATGAATAATGCAGAAGAACTTATAAAGAATGCTATAAAATTTTTAAATATTTAATGAATTGTAGATATAAACTAATAACTCAGAATGAATTATCGTAACTCCAGTAACAGTAAAATAACTGAATTAAAATTCGATGTAAGACTGATTTTTACACAATAATGAAAAAATAGAAGAAAGCAAACATTACAAATAAAAAAGTAGGAATTTCTAGTGCTCATTCTCTTCCTAGAAACATTAATTTGAACAACTATCCAAGTACAAAAATACCTTCACAAGAACTAAGGAATCCAGATGAAGGATTATAACATCTGAGTGAAAGACAAAAATAAGAAAAGATGCATTGAGGTTCATAGGGAACATAGATTCATATAAACCCATCATCCAAAGCCCAGTGCAAAGAAAGACCCCTTCCCTGTGGAAGAAGAAGAGTGAAGTCAACATCCAACTTCACCACAGACCCTGGAGCCAGCCCATCCTCATACCAGATCTGCTCCTGCAGCCCTAGGTGTCTCCCTGCAGACTCCAGGGAATCTAGGCCCCTGCTCACCAAAGTACCTGCTGATTTAATAATCAAAATTCTCTCATAAAGAAAAGCCCAGGTCTAGATGGTTTCACACTGGATTCTACCATATATTTAAAAAGAATTAACACCATTGTTTTTTCAAAGTCTTCTACAAACCTGAAGAGAAGAGAACATTCCCAAGCTAATTTTATGAGACCAGTCTTACTCTTATTCCAAAGCTACAAGAAAAGAAACCTATAGGCCAATACTCTTGATGAATATATTACGCAAACATTCTCAACAAGTTATTAACAAATGAATTTGACAGCATGTTTAAAAGGATCATACACCACGATCAAATGGGATTTATCCCTGGGATGAAATCGGTAAATGTGATATGCTACATTAATAAATCACATTAATAAATAAAAAAATAATTATTATGTAATCAACTCAATAGAAAAGTATTTCATAAAATTCAATATCCTTTCATATTAAAAACTCAACAAATTGTATATAGAAAGTATACACCTCAACATAACAAAAAGGCTGTGTCTCAATGCATTTGCTCTTTGCAAATGATAAGATTGGTACCTACGGGAGAATTTAGGATATGCTGTCTCTCATTTGCATTTTCTTCTTGCCTGAAATGTCAGTATGATTAAATGACATATGATAACTGGCAACTTAGATTTGTCACCTTTCAATCTATCCATCATTCATTACTTCTTTAATTTGCTAAGCAGTCACATATTTACGCATACAGTGTGGCAACATAATTCATGCCAACTTCTCTCCATAGGGCTGGTGTGACCTTAGTGCCTAATACAGCCTCCATCCGTTCCATTTCACCCACTGTTCTCTAGTTCAAAACCTCCTTCCTCAGCTACCACTGGCTGACCTCAGGTCCCCTTGCGCATCCCATTTGCCATATGTTTCTAATATCCTCCCTCCCCTACACTCTACCACAGCACCACCACCTGTCTGTCAGTCAGAGACCCTCTTCTGATCTCTGAAATGTGAATATCCTGGGGAGAGGGCAAACCATACCTCTTCATTCTAGGAAGCCCTCTGGGGCCCAGTTCCCAGTCATTAAAAACCTCAGCTTCATCTAGTGAATCTATTAGGCATAAGGCACTGTGCGAATCTTTAGAGAACATCTCACATTGACTCATTTGCTCCCCAGGCAGCCAAAGAACCAGAGCAAAGTTATATATTGTAATGGCATTTATTGAGCCTGATTCTGTCCTCAGTTTGCAGGAGAGTATCATTTATGGTTAAGAATACCCCAAAATTGCCATTTATCTTACCCTTTCTCTAAGAACTCTCATTGCTTCTGCTTGAGTTTTGCGGAATTGTTACACTCTTTAAAAATTATTTTCTAACCCCCACTTTTTTGCCCTGTGTCTACTGTCTATTATTCACCTATTGAAACTGTACCCGGCACAATCAGGGTGTCTAAGGCACACATTAGATATCAAATGCTTCATCATTCATCTATATGTGCAAGCCTGAAAGTCTGATTTATTGTCCTCTTATTTCTCTAGTCTCCAAACATATTGGCTCCATATTTTAGTAACACTGACTATACCTGTTCAGGTGAAAGCTTATATGGGTACAGTTTTTATTTTTTATTTTTAAATAACAGATATATATATAAAAAAAGCTGCATCCCTAGGACAATAAGAAGAGGATATATACGCTCATTAATTTAAAGGATTCAATGTATCTCTAAAGGAGAACACAACACAGCCATTGTCATTTTCATCTGGCAAATCAAACTGCAATGTCTTTCTAGGGGCAGCATCGAATAACTTTGGGGATAGTACAGGTTTGGCTCTCTTACAAGGGATAACTTCTTCACATCACCAATGACTATTAAAATTCTATCAAGTTTACCAACTGGATTTGCTTCGGTTTTCTCTTGATTTATTGTCTTCTTATGAAGGATGTGGCACTAATTAGTATAGGCCAGTGGTCGGCAAACTCATTAGTCAACAGAGCCAAATATCAACAGTACAATGATTGAAATTTCTTTTGAGAGCCAAATTTTTTTAAACTTAAACTATATAGGTAGGTACATTGTTATTAACTTAATTAGGGTACTCCTTCAATCGCACTGTACGTGCCTGCCCGCACGTGGTTATTTTGTGGAAGAGCCACACTCAAGGGGCCAAAGAGTCGCATGTGGCTCGCGAGCCGCAGTTTGCCGACCACTGGTATAGGCCAATGCAGCCTCCTAGGCTTCCCTTTCTGGAATGGGATCTCCTGTTCCCTGCTGACAGCCATGGGCAAGTGGAATAGCTCCTCTAAGACTTAGTTTGCTCACACAATAAAAGGAAATAAGAAAATGATGGTACTTTTTTCACATTGTTGTTATGAAGATTAAATGAGCTCAATTAAATAAAGTGCCAAGTAGAAGCCCCAATACAAGAAAGTGCCCCAAATAGATGACGGCTCTTGTTAATAATGGAGAGAAGTGGAAAGTTTCTCAATTCCCTTAAGAGCTCTATCTGGGATAGATTATGCCCACTGAGGAAATACAGAGAACATTCCAGCCTGCACTGTTCTGTTACAACTCTTATTAGACAAGACCAAGCAGGACCTGTGTCTGCACTTTGAAGCAAGTCACTGATCAGATTGGGTCTTGGCTGCTGTGGGATCTGCCAGTGGGTATACCCACTCCTACTTGCATCAGGGAAAAGGAATAACTTCTCCAGTAGGTGCCAATCTTATCAAACTATTCTAACAGATGCTTTCTATCATTGTCTTTCTTCCAAGAGCAGAATAGCAGGAAAAGGCACCATTTTTATCAACCCTAGGAGTCAGCATGCCAAACCTCCTGACCAACATCAAACACATATGGTTCTATGTCTTGAAAAGCTCAGTAGGTGGGCTTCATGCACTGTTTTCACTGGAGGGCTGTAGGTACCCTTGACAGCCAGAGGCAATTAATAGCCCCTAAGAAGCCCTTCTGAACACAGTTCAAGAAGCAGCAGATATGGGTCACCAGAGGCTTCTTGAACTAAAATGAGAGACAGCAGGATAGAATGAAAAGCTCTGGGCCAGGGCTTAGCTTACCCACTAACAATCTGCCTGACCTTGACCTGTCACAAGGGCTCTGAGCTTCCTTACCTGTAACATGAGAAGACCTGGCGGCATGAGATCAGCATTTTTCAAAGTGTGTTTCATGGAACATCAGCCCAAAGAGATGAGCCATAAAAACACGGTTTTGTCGTTAGGTGAGTTTGGAAAATGCTGCATATGTCAAGTTACTTTGGAAAAAGCTGTTTTTCTTTTTCTTTTTCTAAAATCTACTGTCCTTTAAGCTGTTCAAGCTTGTTTCAGTGTTTTTCTAACCCATTTGGCCACTGTTCCTTTCTGGTTTTCCTCCTATGTGCCGCTGTCAACATTCCTCATTCTGGTACCCACAGAACAGTTCTTTGAGAAACATGGTCATCTTGTGAGTATCATCCAATCCTGACTCCAAGTCAGTCCCTGCTTTATAAGATGTCTAATTCCAATTTAAACTAATATACGAGCCAAGGATGTGCCACGGAGGCAGGCACAGTCAATGCTCTGTCACTCATGCCGAAGCCTGTGTTCTGTAACAATTCAGACTCTGTCTGAGGCTTTCCCCCTCTATGCGAGCAGACCCACAAACACAGGGCGAGCCAGAAGTGGCAGGATTGATGCCCCTGGAATCAGCTTATGACCAATGACAGAGGGCATCTGGTGAGACAACTCTGAGGCATGTTCTGCACTGGCCCCCAGAATTCCCCAGTGGGATTAAAACTCCAGTTGTCCTCAGTCACTGTGGATAAGGAGTGAGGTTATCTTATGTTTTATCTCACTTACCCCCTCTCCTCTAATGGTGTTTCCTGGGATCACCTCCCAAATGAACTATTGTACTAGAACCCTTGTCACAATGTCTGCTCCTGGGAAAACCTAACTAAGATGTCTTTCCATGCTGAATAATGTTCCCAAATTATAGCGCTCCACAGACAAAGGAATGCAAACTAAGTCTTCAATAGCCTAAAATTGTAAACTAAGGTAAAAAGTCAGGTTCCACAAGCAACCAATGCTAGCAAATAGAAGATAGTAACGAGAAAAAGTCCTTGGCAGATTTTTAAACATCCCTTTACCTGGCTGGGCCCCTAAGAGAGCATGCACAGGGCTCATGGGACTGTATTGTCACATACCTGATACTTTTGCTTCTCATAGTGTATACAGATATTGGAGGGAGGGTTACCAGAATGAATTACAAGGGAAGCTCTAGTTATATAGAACATCCTGATCAGAACAGAAGTTAAAAAAGAATAGAAAGTGAACAAAACAGATCCATAGACCTGTAACAGACTGATGAATTTCAAAGGGAAGGGGTGAGGGGGATCAGGAAGTGATTATCCAAATAATTTACATGCATAACCCAGGGAAGACGATAATGTGGTGAAGGACTGGGGAGGAGGTGGAAGGGGTCAATGAGCGAAAAAAAGGGGGCATCTTTTTTTCAACAGTTATGATAAATAAAAAAATTACAGCTAAAAAAATAATAAATGCTTCAAAAACCCAACGATATCCTGACCCCCCCCCAAAAAAAAGACTAGAAAGCAATGAAATAAAGACCAGAATGATACTCCATTTAAAAAACAACAACAACATAATCTGATATCAAAAAGGATTATTCTTACAAGTAATTATACATCAGTCATTTTATATATGAGAGGAATATAGAAGGAACACAACAGTTTCCCAGGTCATTTGGATTATTTGTCCTAAAGGCAACGATATTGGAAAGATAATACCATAGAGTTAGAAGGTTCTGACCAAACCTTCCTAAAGATCTTTCCGAGAACATCTGTGGCAGAAAGAAGGTCATCATTTCACTAAGAGAGCACATCCCACTGCTGTGAGAGGCTTTCTGGTACCCACAGGACAGTTGGAGCTAAAATCTGCCTGTCTTTCTGAAACCCATTGGTTCTTATTTTATGGTCGAGTTGGAGATGCAATTAGTCTTCTCCCCTTTCACAGCTCTTACTTTACATAGAAAAATATTTTTTTTTCATATTTTATCTGCAAATTATAATTAAAAATCTAGGAAGTTTAGATCTATTTTTAGAATGAAAACACTATTCCCTCCTTTCTCCTGAATGAGAGGTAATATTTAATTATGTTGTCTACTGTAATCCATGCCTACATTCTAAACTTATTAGCGACTTGCACCTAAATTTTAAAGAATTCTAAGCAAAGACAGAGATATCCTAAAACTTCATTTAGTCACAGAATCTATGGTACTGTGGTCTAACTTGTCTCTAATTACCTAATTTGATGCTTTGAAACTTGGGATTCCAAATAGGAATTGGGAATTACTTCTAAGAGCTTCATAGAAATGGATCTGCAGAGTATTAACCAGGCATTTTAAACAGATGAGCTGACCTTCCACAAGTTCTACAGCTAATTATGAGCTTGATCCTCTAAACATTATTATATTTGAAATTTTAGAACCAAATGCTGGCTTGATAATATAGTTCCTCCATGATAAATTATAGCCTGGGTCATTGCTAGCAGGGTAATGGAAAGACCACCAGAACTGGGAAATGTATAGGATTAACCAATGATTCTGATTGATAAATTTAGTCACTATTTTATAATGGAAATAGCATAGAATTTAAAGATAGTATGTTTGACTTTGAGTTATATATGACTCTTCTAAATATATGTGATCTTGGGAAAAAACTTGTGAGCATTCATTTCCAGATCTGTAAAATAAAAATGATTTTAAAAATGTGTCCTTCTTATCTCAAATAATTTTTAATGCTAAATCGAATGCTTCTATAAAAAACCTATTGTTATAAAGTACTATGCAAAAAAACATTATTTTCAACCTAAAAAACTTTAATATTATGTATGTCCATATAATTGTCTTTCTTTAACGAAAGAAAGCTCATATAATCCTAGACAATAACTCTTTATATGAAAATCATTAATTTCCATTTCATACTCTCAATATTTGGATACCTTTTATCATCCTTTCTGACAGATGGCATTTACCCATCTCTGTATTCACACCGGCACTCTAGCATGTTGTGGCTGATCAAGGAGGTCAGAATACATATGGCTTTGGAGATTGAGTTTTCTTTCCCCTGACCCCTAAAGGGGAAAAAAACCCAAGGTGAATGAAAGACAGCCGAGTTCCTCTTTGGTTCTTAGCCTTCGAGAGCCATTAAAAAAGAAAAAAATCGGAGAAGCATGTGCTTAGGGAGCCAGCAGATTACAGTCAACAAAAGTTGTTTTGAAAATATATTGTATTTACTAGTAATATTTTAAAATAGGCATAAAAAAAGGCTGGGACCTTGACCATTTTTTTCTTAGTATGTCTGGAATGTGGTCTGGGCATTTTTTATTTTTTTTTGGATGATCCAAATGAACATAAAAGTTAAAGAATCACTGTTTTTGGTTAGCTACTATAATTTGTTTTGTTTCATTATAAAGCCAAGTCTGCTCCCTGTGATTCAGATGTTTTGCAACAAACTCTTCATTGCTCTTCATTATAAGCTAGAGCTTTTACAGAGTTGAGATAGGCCACATTTCTTCTCCCCTTTTAAACTCGACTAAATAAGAGTAGATGATAGCAAAGGGACACACATGTTATAACAATGGTGTTGAGAATAAGAAGGGAGCTATTAATAAAAGGGATTTCAACATAATTTTAGAAAATCAAAATCAAAATGGAAAAAGGTAACTACTTGAAGTAGAGGAAAATTTAGCCCAGCCAATATCCAGAGGAAGATACACTCAGTGAGAGACACAGACTGCTAAGACCATGGAGATCATTGTATAAGGTAGTATGGAAGGCTGAGTGAGAATTGATACTGAAGATAGAGCTGGTATTAATTCAACTATAGTTAGTTAAATTGTTCAACTCTCCAGGCATAATTTTTCCCAGCTGTCTTCTCCTAATGCAAAACAAGAGAACAAAACCCTCTAAGAAAATGAAATTGGTCTTAAAGAGAAGAGAAAGACCCTCATGTTCTAGCCTTGCAGGGTTCCACTACATCATGAATAGTTTGCTGCCTCTACACTCGGAGGCAAATCCATCAATGTACAAGCCCTGCAAAGGCATACAGATCCCCTAGTCAGCTTCTTTTTTATTGTCTCCTTCTAAATATGAACAGATAAGCAAACATTTCCTGATACTTTATGAAAGCCTACACACTAAAAAAATATTTAAGATGAATAAATACAAAAAAATGACCCATAACAGAGATACATTAGGAATATAGGGAACTTAAGCATTAAAATATTCAGTGCAGAGCAGAGTGATCCAAGAAGACATTCTATCCATATATTAAAATCACACTGCCATGTGAAATAAATGACAAGAAAAAAGGAAGCATTTTGGAGAGAAGTAAAAATAATAACCAGAATAACAAATTCATGACAACAGAAACTTAAGAACATTACCTAAAAAGTATCGGGAAGGGATTTAAAGAAAGACATAGAGAAATATTCTAAGAGTTACAACTGTAGTAGGGATTCCAGAAAAGGATAACAGAGGAATGAAGAAGACAATCATATCATGAAACAATGAGAGAGCATTCTTTTCCAGATTCAAAGGTTATACGTAGTGTCAGAATAATTAATAAATATACTTACATGCATGACTATAAAATTTCAAGACATCCAAGAAGAGATTCTCTTAACCTTGGAGGTAGAGAAGATTAAAGGGTGAGAGGTCATTTCATAAAAGAGAAAATAAAAATGAAGGCAGCAATACTGCATGCCAGAAAATAATGGGACTATTTCTGCAAAGTATTTAAAAATATTCATAACCTATAACTTAAAACCCAGTCAAATCATTACTCAGCTGTAATGTCATGAGATTCAAGAGTCAATGGATGTAATGTGGATGACCGGGGAGGGAGGCCCCAGGAAGAGAATTGTGCAGCAGAATTAGAGAGAAACAGACCCAGACTGAAACAGGAAGCTTCATGGTCTTGGGCAGAGGTCTCTAGAATAAAGAAAGAGGGGGAAGATGCAACAAAATACCTGATATAATAGCGGGTTTGAGGGAAACAACAAAATAAGATATAAGAAAAAAGAAAGCATATGGCAAAATCTAGGAAAAACAAAAACTTGTATCACAAAAGTAAGTTATGGCATACAACTTATTGCTAAAGTGAGGCAAAAACACATAGATGATATTCTAATACGTGTTCATTGATTTAATTAAATGGGGATGTAAGTTAACTGGAACACGGAGGAGGGGATCTAAGAGGTTACATAAAAAGCTAAAACTAACCTATCCATCGTGGGAAGAAGTCAAAAGATTTTGTCTAAAACCTTTAAAGTAAGAAATGTCGTAGAAGAAATCGTATTTAGGGATAAGAAGGGACTACTGTTGAAAATGCTACAGATGTTAAGATAATTGCATTTGGAGAAGAAATCTGAGAGACAGAAGAAGCTTGGAGAAGAGGACTGTTACTTCTCATGAAAAATATTAGGATTGTTATAACCATGTGCATTTTAATCACAGCTTGAAGAGTACATTTTGTTTTTAAAACATAAGTATACGTGACAAATCTGAAAGAGTGGAGGTGGAAAAATTACTGAGGGTGCTGGGGGAAGGAATAGCTTTATGGCATTAATGACAGATTTCAAACATCATTCAGATGATATCCACACCCACCAAAAAAATTTAAGATATATTTACTTCAGTTATGAGATATATGAACTTGTTTGTTTTTCCATGAAATGCGTCATATTCTTTCTCTTTTAATTTATTATTTGGAAATAATTTTAGAATTATAGAAAAGATACAAAAATAGTACAGAGTTTCCACATACACTTCACTTCTATTCTCTAATGTTAACATCTTATGTAACCATAGTACAGTCATCCAAACCGGGACATTAACACAGTTCACTAAATCTAATCCACAAATCTTATTTGAATACCAATTCTCCGACTAATTTCTCTTTTTCTTTTTTTTATATTATGCAATCTTGATTCTTCTGAAGAGCCAGCCCCTCTGTAGAATGTTCCTCAAATTGGGTTTGTCTATTGTATTTCCATGATTAAAGTTATGCATTTTTGACAAGTGTACCACAAAAGCTGTGTGCCCTTCTTACTGCATCAGAATGGAAGGAATATGATGTTTGTGTGTCTCATTTTATGGCACTTAGTTAGAGTGGTGTCTGCCATATTTTTCCACAGTTATGATAATTCCCTGTGTAATTAACATTTTATGGGGACAGGTCTTTAGCCTTCTCAAATTTAACATTTTATTTATTAAGTGTGCATTGCATAAAAAGCTAGTTATTAACTATCATTATTTGAAGTCTTTTAAAATTATTTCTTAACATTCATTCATTTATTCATTCAATGAGTATCTTTTTAATTATTTAGGGCACTGCATAAATTCCTATCTTTAGGCTGGTGATCATTTATGCTGTGACTATGGCCTTCCCTAGGCCAATATGACTCTATCATGCCTATTATTTATAGATAATAATAGTTATCCTGAACAGGTGTTTTGGGGATCTAGTTGATTTTTCTCCCTTCTCAATAGTTATTGTTATGGGATAAGGTGGGGGTTTGCTGCCATCGGAATGAGCTCTACAATATGAAATCCATGAACAATGGAGCAGATCAGAGATATGAAAACTCTCCTCAGACAGAATATTCAGATCATCCTTCCTTGACTATAAGTTAATTCAGTGATGGGCAACCTTTTGAGCTTGGTGTGTCAAACTTCGCCAAAAAACTGAGCATAACTCGGGTAGTGTGTCACTTGGAGGAAAAAACATTATTTTGCAAATGTTTCATCTTCAGGAGCAGCAAATGTTTCATCTCGGCATGCGGCCGCCTCAGCGGCCGCGTGTCATCAGAAATGGCTACGCGTGTCAGTGCTGACACGCGTGTCATAGGTTCGCCATCACTGAGTTAATTGAATGAATTAAAATACTTAAAGAAAAAATGTGTCCATCAAAAAGGGATGATTCTGTCTATGGGAGCACATTGAGGAGTCACTTTGCACATATTAGCAGCATCTATCTAAGTAGGCTCTAGAGGAGAGTTTTGGTATTCTTTATAAGGCTATATCCAGGCTTGTTGCAATCAAAAGTGCAAGTACTAGGACTAGCTCCTCTTGTTTTGAGCCCAGAAGACAAATCATGTATTCATGACACCAACAAAACAAGGTCACCAAAATCACTTTTTGAAAAAATATTATATTGGGTATTTCACTGAAAGTATAAAAATAGTAGCCATGGAAAACATTAAAACTTTGTTGGACTTTTCACATTTTATAGTTTTTCTTTGTTTATATTGGGTAACATAAGGAAAGAGGGAGGCAAACTAAAATGCTTATGGCCTCAAAAGGTCTTAGTCATGCCCTGTTCTGATCCCATGCTCACCAAGCAATATTTGTGTTACAATTTAGCTTCCCATGCAGGAGTTGTTATATGGTTTCCTGGAACAGGAATTTGACATTAGTATTCCAGTCCATGTAGCAGTTATTTTTTCTCATTGTAAATCAATAAATAGGTATTCTGGTTTGATGCATTGGTCTGTGAGCTTGTTTAATTTGAGTCTGCCCCTGAGATATGAGGTACTTTTAGTGAATGACAATAGCAGGTCTCCAGGTCTGTCGATCTAAAACCCAGATTCTGGTCAATGCAGCAAACAAAGGAAGACCTAGTTCCTTCTGGAAATAACTTTTAATTAAATTTTTTTTTTCAAACATCCATCCATGTTTGAGAATTAACTCTTCTAAATAAACACTCTTTATCAAGAAAGTACCATATGTTTATGTTCAAGGAAATAGAAGAAATAATAATGCCCATCAAGACAAACCAGAGACAGAGAAGCATCGATCAGACCATCAAACCTCAGAGGGAAGGTAGGGGAGGGTGGAGGTAAAGGAGAGATCAACCAAAGGACTTGTATGCCTGCATATAAGCCTAACCAATGGACACAGACAACAGGGGGATGAGGCCATGAATGGGGGGGGGGTTTGGGAGGTTAATGGGGGGATAAGGACACATATGTAATACCTTAATCAATAAAGAAATTAAAAAACAACAACAATGTGGATTCCTGAGTCTGTATCTGCAGAGAAAGAAGAAGTATTAACTAACCTTTTAGGAGCAAGCTTAATTAGAGAAATAGACTTAAAAATAAACAACATATTGACCAAAGTTAAGACCCAAAGAGAATCATTCCCTGAATACCAGTATGTAATGATTTACTGAACTTAATCATCTCTTGTTCCAAAGAGTTTACTGACAAGAAAACCATACTTGCAAAACTCACAGGACAGGGGTATTTTCATATCTCTGATGAAATACAGGCTAAGGGGAGCTGTTTTTATGTAAAAGACATCTTCTGAGAAGAACATAGATGTAAAGTAGAGTCAATGTGTTTAAATGAGGAGAGTTCAGTTAAGAGGGGTGACATGGGAGACTCAGAAAATTATACTAGGCAACTTAGAGATGGGGAAATGATCAAATGAAATTCACAAATGAAGCAAGGGATCAAAAACCTGACAGTAATCTACAGATGGACAATGAATGGTCTTAAAGTCATGTTTGTGATCTTGATGTTCCATTGCAGATGTAAGTTGGGGAGAGGGAAAATAATTTTCTAGATATTGAGTGCTTGATATAACATATCCTTTCTTTTCCCCCTAAAATACATTGGTTTCTGGCTAAATGTAAGAACAGAGAGGAGGAGGTTCTGAAGGCAGACAGGCTGACTGAAATTTGATTGGTTTCATTAATAAACAAAAATGTAAGTATTCGTTTTTTTGAGTACCCAAAGCCCCTGACCCACTTTTAAGGAAAATATATTTCAGAAAGCAAGTGTCCTTGCTAATTAACCTGCAAACTCATATTGAGAGCCTGTTATCTGGGTAATCAGTTGACATTGTATGAAGAGAAAGTAGAAATAATAAAATGGAAGTCAGCTGTTTACATCTTTATAATCTGGGGTTGGGGAGACAAGATTTACATGTACAAAATGTTAACTAGAAGTGTAAGACAAACCGTCAAAACCCTCAGTAAATGATTTCATCTCTCTGGGCTTTATTTTTTTATCTGTAAACTTGTTTTCAAAAGTCCTAGGATTCTGAGGTATCAAAGGAGTATTTCAGACAATTAGGGGATGAGAGAAGAGAGGGAAGTGTGGGCCGGGATAGTCAGAGAAAGCTTTAGGGGTCCAGCGTCCTTAGGAATAGGTATACTGAGGTTTGGGAAAGTCAGGATTATAGATTGATGTTCAAGAGAATGCATAAAAATAATCTCTTCCCTTCTAACAGAAAAACACAATAGTATTTTTAAAATCCTATTATCTACATTTTCTGTTGAACACCCTTTTAAAATTAAACATATGATTAGCATCTATTTTTTAAAACTAGAGAGGTCTTTATAGACACCCTCTTCAAGCTCTCTAACCTCCTGTCCTCCGATTCCCCTGACTCCCTCAGTTCCTGCCATACTTCTTATACTGCTCACTCTGCTTTGAACTCCAGATGTTCTCGCCTGCCTCGATTAGCTCTTGCTTTATGCCTCAAATGTCTTCCCCATTTACCTTGTCGTCTGGCACCACCTTTGAAATCATCCTTCAAAGGGCACCAGTAGAGGATGCCTCTTCCTATATGAAGTTGTCTCTTCATGCTCCCTTCTAATTGGACCCCTTCCCCATTTTATGACCCTGTATTTTTTTAATTGGTCAGTCTTTTGCAGAATATCATCTTCAAAGTTTAAAGCCCATGTGGCTTGTAACATTTCTCTATCTCCTGTGAAAATCTGTTTTCCAATTTCTGCCATTTGTCGACATTTCTCTATCCTCTGTGAAAATTTGTTTTGTCTCCGTACTCTGTGAATATATGTCTTCCTCTCTCCATACCCTGTGGCACCTTATCTATTCTCGGGGAATGTATGCCTTCTGGCAGCTCCAAGCCCTCACTTTTGCATTCCTCCCCCATGGGTCCTCTTTATCCCTAAACTCCTTTCAATATGAGATCAAAGATGCATTGGGTAGTTGAGGTTTATATACCATGTTGGACAAAGGACAAGGTGGGGGGTGGGTAGGGAATCTGGGATTTGAAAGGAACAGTAGGCACTTTACAGGTTGATGAGAAAGAGCAGACATGTTATAAACAAATTTTTGCTGGGCCAGCTGGAAACAATGGGACACAGAGAAGGAAATCTAACCGATGGCTTTGCTAGATTTCTTCTTCTTTGCCACATTTACTTTATACTAGAGGCCCGGTGCACGAATTCGTGCACCAGTGGGGTCCCTCAGCCTGGCCTGTGGGATCGGGCCAAAACCAGCTCTTTGACATCCCCCGAGGGGTCCCAGATTGCGAGAAGGCACAGGCCAGGCCAAGGGATCCTACCGATGCATGATCGGGGCCAGGGAGGGACGTGGGAGGTTGACCAGCTGGGGAGGGACCACTGGAGGGCTCCAGGGTGTGTCCAGCCCATCTTGCTCAGTCCCAATCGGCTGGACCCCAACAGCAAGCTAACCCACCAGTAGGAGCATTTGCCCCCTGGTGGTCAGTGCATGTCATGGTGAGCAGTTGAGCGGTATTAGCATATCATTAGCATATTACACTTTGGTTGAACAGACGACCTGACGACCAGACACTTAGCATATTAGGCTTTTATTATATAGGATTATGACACTAAGGAGTTACTCCCTTCCTTTAAAGCAGTTTTTCTATTTAAATTCCTTTAGGCAGGTAAGGGGGCAGGGTTAAAGTTTTTTTTAAAAAAAATTTTTAATGAATCTTCTGTCCCTTAATAACCAACTTAAAATCAATATCTCAAAAGGCATATTTTTTGAGTGGTAAAATTTCAGACCTTCTCAAAGTCTACCCTATCCTCTCTGACCTCTCTTTTCCCTTTGGATAGTTGATTATTTCTCCCTTTGGTGACATACTGCACACTGGATCATGCTGCTTCCCTATTCATCTGTCAGTTCTCTTAAACTAGGTGTTATATGGCTCATTTGTCATTTTTGCCTCAGTCCTAGCAAAATACATAGCATATAATAGACCCCCAGGGAGGTAAATACATACTCACAAGTGAATAAAATGAGTGAATAAGTTAAGTGAATCCTTAGGGTGCCTTTTATTCATCCCTTTCTTTCTTGCCCATGACAAATGTAGAGAATAGATTAGAAAAGGTGTTCTTTTTTTGCCTTATGGAGTGTTTTGATACTCTGTTTGCCTTCCAAAAAATGTTTCAATAATAGTTTGCTAACTAGGCATAAATGAAAGCAAAATGAGAGCTCTACAAAACCATGGCCTTTTTACAAGAAACAAATTTTATGAATCATTGCCATTTTAAATTTATACCCTAATATTTTGTCCTAGGGGCTCTCACTCACTAATGGCATGGCAAAAAGAAAGTTATTAGATCTATCAATTGTGCTTACCACTAAAGCTATTGTCATGTTCCTCCCCACAAATGTTAAATAAAGGCCAAGTCAGATTATAATTTAGCTAACATTTTCCTTTCAGAATAAGCAAAATAGATGCCAAGTAGAGCAGAAAGTATTGCTTTTCTCATTCTCAAATGGCCTGGCGACTGCCTGGGAGGGACTAACCAGCTTTCTGGAAGTGGCAACTTTCTCACTGCCCAGGACGCAATCAGGCTTGATGCCATCCCTGCCATTTGGGGATAATGAACCATCATACACTGTCAGAAAAAAAACACTTAATGCATAGCACAGCCAGCAATCATAAGCAAGAAAAGTGCTCCAATAGCATTTCACACCATTGAAACACATCTTACACGATTTCTCTGTTGTCCTTTTGTTACATTCTCACCATTTCTCTAGGGTTCTTTCCTGATGCTTCTTATTCAGTAACAGTTTTGTTTGTTTTTGTTTTTTTGACCACATTCATCATGTTCTCCCTCATTCTCTGTTAATTTTTAAAAATTCAACTTTCCCTACCTGTATAAAGTCTATAATTGCATGTACATGCAGGGTAGAGCATTGTAAACATTGGACTAAGGAACATTTTAGTATCTCCTCTCTGAGTTGTCTATATAATGATTTTTAAAACTATTTTGAAAATAGTATTTTCAATTGCTTTACACAGAAATTTCACCAAACTTAAAAAAGCAGTAATGCTTCAGGTATTACTTGAAACCCTCCCCTATCTAATTCATAGCTATTTTCAGGTTTGGTTAAAAAAACAACAACACAAACTTACACATTATACCAGGGCCTACTCACTTAAATCTTGAATAAAAACTTAATCTAGGTATCAAAAAGATAAATAAAAATTTAAAAAGGGAAGAAATGGGTATATATGTATAGGAAACAAACAAAAAAGGAAGTAGTAGGTATATTACAACTTAAATACTTTTAATTGGTAATTTTTAGTAGTATTTTATGTTAATAATTTTTTGCATGACCTAAATTGACTCGTTGTGACCATTCATAAGCTTCTAGATGAGCAGTGTCCCAGCATACCGTAAGCACTGAAGTCAAGTCCCAATTGACTGCATCCTAGGAAGGCTCTAGGGCCTATTTATCCAAGAAAAAGTGCAAACACTTTCAAGCCAAGAGGTCAAGGAGTAACTGTCAGCTCTAAGGTGAACTGATTCCTTCCTGTGCTTTAATCTCTTGCTCTGTAAAATGGAGATTATAGTTGCACCTACCACACACACAATTGTTATGTGACATAAATTACAACTAGGATTTTCATGGTGATTTGCAGTTTTCAGAGCACTTTTCACATGTCCCCTGGAGACATATTTCATGTTTATATCCCTCATAAATAAAATATCATGTTAATGTACAAATTGAAAAAACTTAGATATCTCATCTTTATAAAAAACAATAAAAATCTATGTACTATGAAATATGAATCAATATGCTGTTTAAATTGTTATAAAATAATACTCATGATAATACTGAATATTTATTTAGTAGTAGTTACTACATACCAGACACTATGATAAGTACTCTATTTATGTTGCCATTCATTTGTGTAATCATCACATAAGCCTCTAAAGAAGGTATTGTTAGTAGTTAAAAGGCTATGTAAATGCAATTACTTAGTTGTAGACAAGGCTTTGAACCCAAGCATTCTGATTCTAGTTATTGTGTTAATATACTGACTTACTTTTCAGAGGCCATATGTTGCCTTTTAAAACAAACCAGATAAGTAAGTAAATCCATGTATGGTAGGATGATAATTACTTATCTGAGTCATTGTCACCTCTTGTTTCTGTTATTTTTGATTTTTCTGGCTAACTTTAAGATTATATTTTTTGCATTTAGTGTTCTGAAGCTCTTCACTGTGATATACTTAAGTATGAATTTCTGTTTACTTATCTTGATTAGAATTCTTAGGATTTCTTGAATTCCATATTCACCTTAAATAATCCCTTGTCCTATACTTTGAGCAGCAAGGTTCTAGGAAATTTCTTCTGTCCTATCTCTATACACTAATTATTTCAGCACTGGGTAATTTGGCATATTTTGTTTGTTGTGTCCAGAACTTCTATTTGGTTATTTTGGAAACCTACTATTTTACTTTTTATAATTTCCTGCAGATATTTAAAAGTGTGTCTTTGATTTCTTTTAAGAGAATAAGTATAATCATTTGTTTCGCATATTTGTCTGATCATTACAGTGTATTTCTCTTTTTTGTCTGTTGCTTTTCTTGATTTTTGTTGTTGTTTGCTTTTCTGTGTGCTCAGTAATCTTTATACAGATTGAAAGATTATTTATAGGAATAACTTGAGACTTCTCATAAAGCTCTATTCTTCCTGAGAAGATGGCTATTGTTTACTTCTGCATCTGTCTGGGGCCCCTTACCAGTCCAAGAAACATCTCCCACTTCATCCAGAGTATGAGTATCTTGGCTGCTAGTTTACCAAGAGGAAGTTTATTTCCAGTTCAAGTCTCCCCTGACAGCATAGGCATGCAGAAGCTTAATATATCAGATGGACTCTGCACCCAAGGTGACCCTGTGTTTGAAGCATCATCCTCTTAGTCTCATAAGATCTCTAAACAAAAGATCTTTTCTTTCTTTTTTTTTTTTTCAAATGGGAAAATGCCATCAGGAAAAAGGTCACTTAACCCTACACCTCTCTGGTTTCTCATCTATTCCAAGATTTTGGCTTATTCATTCCTCACTTTTAAAAAACACTCTCTGGTGTTTTTTAGTTTGTCCTGAATAGAATAGTTGTTCTAAATCCCCTAGCCTATTGCCTAGCCTGCTATAACTAGAAGCAGAAGTTTGAGCTACATCCAATTTACTTCTGCTTATCAATTTTCATTTTCATCCTGAACTTTAAAGGAGTCTTTCTCTTTGACTGATATCAAATATCCTTTTAGTAAAGAGTTGTTAGTGATGCTAATATTCACCCCCAACAACTTATTAGATACGATGGTTAGAACCCAGCTTTTGGCTTTGTACTACAACGCAGCAAACACCTGTTCAACATTTCAGTGTCTTGGCCGTTTTCCAGCTACACTGCTCCCAGGGAACACGTTAGATCATGTAAGAGGGGTAGCACTTTAAGGAGAAAGGGCCCAGAGCCCACATGATATTTAAAAGGCCTCAAGTATGTGTGACACTTTACACGAACAGATGGAACTGATAGAAGTCATCAGTATGACAGCAGGCACCTAAACGGTAGGCCTATTTCTGGTTTCTAGCAGCACTGTCTCTGGATTAAGACCATCTGATTTCTGACTCAATTTTATTCTGTAATATTTTCCTTACTCCTCACCAACATGTTTTATTTTTGTATTTGAATGAAGGAAAGTTGCTATTAATGAGGAAAATCCTGATACCAAAGGGTCACTTTTATGTTCATCCTAGGAAGCACGCAGGTTTTGACTCTGCTCAGCTCTGGAACATAAGAGCACTAGTAGAATTATTTTTACTTGCTTATTTCACCAAAAAGTTCAGTCATTTTTACCAAGAGCCTATCTTATATTAGAAAACTTAATTCCCAATGGCATAGTTTTAAAAATTTATTATTCCATCTAACAACTGATCACTCTTTGATTAATCTGTTCCTTTCTAGGCACACTGCCAAATTAAAAAAAAAAAGGTAAGCAGTAAACATAAGATTTCTACCCTCACCTTTGTTAGAATGATGACATACCTTATTAGATACCATTTAGCAAATCCTCATGCTTATAGAAAATGACACATCACATCATACAATTAACACTGCTTTCATCATTTGTTCTGAACCCAAGATTTGTTGGATACCAAGAAGGGTACAGATTTGCTGAGTGTCAATACAAAAGGAAGAATTAAATCAGTGCTTGAGGAATTTTCAGAATAATAGAAAAGGACTCATTATTTAATTTGACCTATCAGCATACTTAATAATATTGAAGGAGGATTTATTAGACCATAATGTTGTTCTCAGAATGTTGGGAATAAAGAAAAGTATGAAATAAGGTTTTTGCCTTTAAAAAAGTGACTCATGTCTTATTGAAAGAATAAGATATACACACAGCTGAAGGGAGAGGTAAAGAGCTATAGTAGGGGTAAATACATGAGGTAAGTATGAGTGCATATACTAAAAGCCTCCACTGGAAAGTTGTGAGACAAGAGACTGGATAAATAGATCTGACATTACTAAGGAACAACGATATTTAGCTATGGAATTTGTAATTGATCATCTACTGTGGAACCATTCTAAATTTTCTGGGCATGAAAAAGAATGATACATAAAAGTTTATGATTAGAGATTTTCCCAGTATTTCTGATAGAAAGTAAAAAAGAAAAAAGTTGATTTTGGGCAAATCTTGGAGAAGAAAAAAATGATTGGAGAATACTTTAATAATCACTTGTATTTGCTTACATGGGTATGCCAAAATTGCATGAAGCTGTTTCGGATAAAGATCACCAGACTTTACCCTTGGATATCTGGTTTTGTAAGTCTGGGAATCAGATAAACAAGTTTGGAAATCACGAGTTGTGAGAGAAAATAGATGCCAGTCTATGGTAATGATAATAGAAATGAAAAAAAATTATCAAAAAGAGTGGACTGACAATTCTCGGGGGGAAAGAGGTGTGGGGGGTGTGGGAAGAGACTGGACAAAAATCGTACACCTATAGATGAGGATAGTGTGGGGGGAGGTACGGGCTAAAGGTGGGGTGGGAACCAGTGGAGGGGAGCTATGGGGGGGAATAAGAGGAACAACTGTAATAATCTAAACAATAAAAATTTATAGAAAAAAAAAGATTTTCCCAAAAGAAGTCTTAGTAGTATTTGGAGTTTGGAACTGAAAAGTAAGAGAGAGAGATGTATCAAAGATGATTATGAAACTGGTAGCTAGGAGGTACACAACAAATCCTGATTGACTGAATAAATGTCCTTAACATTTTAATTAGATTTCAGTAAATAGGAGAAAGAAGTGAAGGAACTTAAGCCATTAGTCCTTGAACAGATATACTATGAGAATGGGAAGGAGCAAAATTATAGCAGAATAGCACTCTCCTAACCTTCCGTAGGATGACTGGTGGTTTAATTATCACTGGCAAACAACTCCATAGGAAAGTATTCTATAACAGGGAGGAACAGATCACTTTTAATTTCCCTAGATACACAGTTTAAAAAAACAGAAATGCCCAGATATTATCAAATAGGAATTATACATGTTCTGATTTTTGAGAGAATTATTTTCTTTCTAGAGACATCTTCGGTTGAGTTAATCTTTAAAATGGGTCAATCTGGAAGCAGTGACTATAAAAAAGAAAAGCAGTTTGTAGTGCATGACCATGAGTCAGAACATTCTGGCCTTTTAATGAACTCCTAATGAGTGAATTACTTGGAGTGAGGGAGTAATGTACTAGTACAGTCGTCTCAGTGGGTTACCTCAAGCAAGTTCCTTTTCTTCCCCCACCCATTTTTTTATTAAGGTATTACATGTGTACATATCTTCCCTTTGCCCCCCTCCACCCCCTGCACCCTGCTCCCATACATGCCCTCACCCCCCAGTGTCTTACGTCCATTGGTGTGCTAATATGCATGCATACAAGTCCTTTGGTTGATCTATTTCCCCCCCTTCCCAACACTCCCCAGCCTTCTCACTGTAATTTGACAGTCTGTTCGGTGCTTTACTGCCTCTGTATCTATTTTTTATTCATCAGGTTATAATGTTCTTTATTTTCCATAAATGAGTGAGATCATGCCATTGATTTTTAGAGAGAGTGGAAGAGAGAGGGAAAGACAGAGAGAATATCTGTGTGAGAGAGACACATTGATTGGTTGCCTCCTGCACAAGCCCCAAACAGGGCCCAGGCCGGGGAGGAGCCTGCAACCAAGGTATGTGCCCTTGACCGTAATCAAACCCGAGACCCTTTGGTTCGCAGGCCAACGCTCTATCCACTGAGCCAAATTGGCTAGGGCTCAAGCAAGTTTCTTATTCTCCCTCAGTTTATTTCTTTACCTGAAACCAGAGGAGGACTAAATATGTCTCTAAATCTATTCTGGTTCTAACCCATTTTTGTATGATTGACATGCTTAAATTATCAAATGTATTGTTTATATTAGGATGAAAGAAATGTGAGCTCATAAAAAGCCGGAGAGAGAAAGGATAATAGATAATATATAATAAATTATTATCCAATTTTTTTTCTTTTCATGAATTAATGTTTATAATTTGTTCTTAGAAGAACAGAGAAAAAGGATGTTATTGTCATTATTATCACCATCACCATTGTCAGTTATATCAATTTCATTAGCACAAACAAATCTTGACTTTCCTCTGGGACTTCCCAGCATAAATTAGAGTTTTCCTATAAGATATCTAGCTCATAATTGGCTACAGTCACTAAAATGAGTAAAAGATGATAAAATATAATTGTCATGGTATGCTAACTTAAAGCTATTAACTATAGTGAACTCCATAAGCTTATACAAATGTGATACATAACTATGTATATTTCTTGCATTCACATATTTAGTGTTACCATATGACTATGCCTATAACAGTAACACTAAGCATGTCTATTGATAGAAAGGGACATAAACAGATATTCCATATGAAAAGCTAATTTTTTGAAGACTTTATAATGTGCCTAGTGCTTCTCCAAGTGTTTCATATGGCTTTTCTGATATCATACTCAAGGTTAGATGTTCACACTTCTATGTAGTTGGGGTTATTCACATTTTACAAATAAGGAATCTGAGATACAGAGAAGTTAAGAAATTTGCCCAAGATCATACAGCTGCTAAGGTTAGAGATGGGACATAAATGTGGACAGCCTAAATCATTGGGGTCATGCTTTTGTTCATAATACCATACTGCTTTGACAATCAACTGGTTATTGTTTAAAATGAGAGAGTAAATGGGAATTCTTCTTCAAAGACTACCTCTTTTGTACCCACAGGTTGTTTAAACCAAAGTATATGTGGTTATTTTTTTCCAAGTTATTTTTCTCACTTCCTCAGATTATTATGTCTGCTTCTCCAATATACAATGAATACCACAGGCCCACTGCATAATGTACATGTCTCAGGCAGCCAGTTCATTGGTGGAGAAAGTATATATACCATTATCTCATAGGAGAGAATTAAAGGTGTCTACATTTATAAAGATTCCCCCATTTGCCATTGTTATCCCAATACATCGAGCAGGTATCTTTAACTCTCAGATCACTGTCTTAAAGCTTTCTACCGGAGTTCTCAGAGCCATGCAAAGTCATTGTTTCTGTTTGAAATAGTATTCTTTTCAACTAGCAGTTAATCTAGGAAGCAGTATGTTAGACACCTTTATTACATAACTCTCCTTAGTACACAGATCCCTTGGCACACTTGTTCTTGTCACTGTTGTTATCATTGCAAAGTACAGAGTAGAGCACAGGGCTCTACATGGCTTGAGAAATTACAGAACCCCCAAAGATCTCTTGACACCATTTACCCAAAGCCTGAAGCCCTGGCAGAGAGGACACCTATCATCACCTCATGTCCCATCTGTCATACCTGTCTCTGCTGAGGCCAATTGCAGCCATACTTACTATTGGGTTGACAGTTTCCTCTGGACTCATGAAGATTAAAAAAGATAAACTTGTTGCACCATGTTTAAGTCATTGGCAAAAGGCATTAAGGAATCCCTAAGTAGACTAGGTAAGGAAATAAAAATCAAACCACTCTTCATCTGTTCTACTTTCACCTCCTCCATTTCTCCTGAGCTAGCACTAATGCCTGTATCATGCACGGATTTTTAATTAAGGTAAATTAGTGAATTAGATAGAGCTCTACTGCCACTTTTCCTTAAGAATCACCTCTTACTCGATGAGCATATCACCTATGTCTCTAACGAGAGAATATTGAGCTCCCTTTTTACGTATAAAGGGACAAATCACATTTTCAGTTTGCAATTCAGAGTTGGTTTTGCTGTTGTCTGCTACCATATTCTTGACTGGCATTGATGCATTATAAGGGGAAGTTGCAGGCACTTCTGCATATTTAGAATGTGAGCTGAATATATGAGTCAGGAAAAATCTCTCCAAAGTAAGGTCATGCAAAATTACAATTTAGTGTTGTTTCACTTACAATCAGGCTAGGCAACAATACTCCTATATTACATTAGCATTAATTCTTCCAAGTGTGTGTGTTTTAGGTAAAAGACTGTCTTTGTATTTTTCTATTGAAAGGAACAGCTCCCTGAAAGGGATCAAATAGGCAGAGCTTTGCATATACCCAAAGGGGAATCTTGAAGTACAAAGGTTTACTATAATCAGTGGAATGCACAGGGATCAGAAAGCACAATTCTAACTTCAGAGGTTGCCCAGTAATGGGATAAGGCTATCATTTCCTAAGGTTTTCAGATACTATTATTGCAAATTTGGAATATTCTATGATAGCACCAGATCCCGAAAGATATAAACTTATGAATTAATAACAAAGATATTGGAATGTTGCTTTTATTTTTAATAAATGTTTCTATCTTAGAAGGGGATATATAGTTCAGTACTACTCACAACAACACATCTCATTCATCTTACTAAATTCATTATATTTTATAGCATTTTGCTGGTGTTGTTTCCTCTCTGGTCTTTATTGTCCCTTTAAAAAAATCTCATGGGGCAATAAGAAATCTTTTTAATGAATGTGGTCTAGGAATTGTATTCATTGCCTGTGGTGCAAGACCATCTATATTGGACATGACATATGCTGTTCTAAGAACTTCACAAACATTACATTTTCCCAAACCCACTAGACAGGTGCTATTGCCATCCCCATTTTATAGGTTAGGAATTTGAGGCATAGAAAAGTTACATTAGGTTTTCAGATAGACATAAAGCAGAGGAACATGGATTTGAATTCACACAGGCCAGTTTCAGTGACAGTGCTTTTAACTAAGGTAACTACATGTAATTTATCGTCCAAATTGAGGTAATTCTGAGAATTAAAGAAGGCCCTACTAATAATTACATTGGCACAGTGGGTGCAAATCGAGATGAGCCCAGGCAAACTAGTATACGTCTATGGTCACACTACTCTTAATCTCCATTTTGTGCTGTTCACATTTATTACCACACTTACTATGTTGCCAAAAGGAGCAAACACGTAGAGTAATTATAATCTTGCAGTAAACATAGGCATTTTATTGCTGAAACAATGTACAGCAAGTTCTCATTTGATGTCATAGATAGGCTCTTGTAACTTTAAGTGAAACGATATATAATGAAACCAATTTTGCCATAGGCTGATTGAATACAGAAGATACATCATCAAACCTCTAAATAAAGACCCCAAACACTTCTAATATTGAACACTGAAATAAATGTGAGCTATACATACATTTAAGGAAGTTTAATAAAAACATTTAAGATCATTATTTTCTAACCTGCTTATTGCAGTTCAGAGTCACGGGTGGCCAGAACCTACCCTGTGGAGCAGGGTGCAAGGTGGAAACCCACCTTGGACAAGATGTCCTTCTGTCGCAGGGCACACCCACCTTCACGCAGACTGGGACCACTGTGTTTCAATTGGTGTGTTTCACACCAATTCACCTACTGTGCACCTCTTTGGGGTGTGGTCCTGCTGGGAATCTCTTTTTTTTTTTCCTTCTTATCAATGTCATAACAAAGTGACATTATTTAAGGACCTGCTGTGTAGATAACCAGCAAACACTTTCACCAGCAATGAAGCTATTTCTTAGTTTCCACCATAATGTAGACCATGGGCTATTGCTATTAAGGGTGCCGCCTTAACTACATATTTTCTAGTGTTCTCCAACTTCATTGTTAGAAGAAATTAGCTACCTGCCACCTACTTAAAAGAGATTTACTGCTGTGGGAATGAAGTTCAACTTCATAAATCCTATGGCACACTCCCATCACAAAATAAAGCTAATGGTGACAAGTCAGAACAAATTAAACAGTGTCAGCTCTGTTAGCCTTCTGCCATAACAGCACTGTTTCCAAAAAGAAGATCAGGCAAAATCAGCCATTTTCAAACTTTTTCATCTCATGGCACACATCAACTAATTACTAAAATTCTGAAACACAGGATGAATATGTTTTTTGCCAATCTGACAAAAAATGGTTATAATTTTGTTTCACTCACACCAGATGGCCATTGTGTTGGCTGTTGTCATTTTTTTAAAATTTGACAATCGAAGGGAAAAGAGGTCAGTGACCCTGATCAAATAGTCAGGTATCACGTATTTTAAATACTCTGGTGTCCCACCGGGGTGCCGTGACCCACCGGTTGACTATTGCTGGGCTAAATGATTGTTACGGTGACACCACACTACCTTCTTTTGATAAAAAATACATTTAAAGTTTATTACTAACTCACTGAATTTTATGCTGAATTTTATAGAGTTATATGCTGAGGGACTGATGGAGTCTTTCCTGAGGACAATTAGGATTTAACTGGAAAAAATCTCATTTACAGAAATAACTAATCCTCAGCTGATGCTTGCAGAACTCATTCAGAGTGAGAGCATATTTCACACATGGGAAATTTTATTTAAAGGAAACATATGAGGCAGCCATAAGTCAAACGCAGGGTCATTATGTGCACAAATTAGCTCTTGTAGTAAACAGGATTAAAGACTTTGAGCTTTAGACGAGCTTGTTGCAAGAAATGGGCACACGAAGGAACTTTAATCAGAACTAACGTAGGTTCGCCGTTCCGTTTACAGACATGTCTCTGTAAAAGCCTGTGTATACCCACCCATCATTTACTTTGATCTCGGCTGTCAAGATGTAGCATGTATCTTAGGTGAACTGTTAAGAAACAGTCATTCATCGGGGAAAGGGGAGAGAAATATCCTACTTGTCCAAGCAATTATACGGCACATCGTCATTTGGATCAGGTTAAAATACTGAATGTCAGAATATCAGCAGAAATGGTGGAGTGAAAACATGCTCTCCATAAAATCAATGAGAACACTAAAGACTGTCAAAATTATCTGGAGATTGAAATGTCTATAAGGTGCTTTACGTCTCTGATACTTGGGAATCTAGAAGCGCTTGCACGTGAGCATGGCTGTGCATGTGCCTTGGAAAGACCTAAGAAGGCCTTAACTCTCAACTCCAGCAACTCTGGTTAACCCTGAGGCTCTGTGCAAGCGAAAGCTAAAGCTAAGGCAGCACTGGAAACTGCCTACTGCAGGGTCGAAGGCATGCCCCCGAACCAGAGAGCTCCTAAGGGGCTGTGATGTCGCCTCCCTTTTTTGCTGTTATTGTCATGAAATGCATGTACATAAACCGTGTGCCTGCCAACCGAGGTTTATAATTATTGATGCAGTTTTACATCAGACAGGAATAAAGAGGTTACAAAAATACAAGCATACTGTCTTTTTTTCAGTCTAAACCACATTGGTACACACTAAGTATAACCATAATCCTCTGGGAAATTGCAAAATAAGTAATTTTAAAAATACAGCAAATGAAAAACAAGGAAATTAAAATGGTGAACTAAAAACCTCTTTGCCACAAATAACAGCACTTATAGAGAAATTCAGAAACAAAAATTCACAACAAATAGCAAAATGAAAGATGTAAGTCATACCTTTTCAATAATATTTTTAAGTGGAAATGTATTAAACACTCTAATCAAAAGGCAGAGATTAGAAGACTGGACAAACAGAGTTTGAGACAAAAATATTCTACTAGAGGAAAAAGGAAAACATGTCCTAGTCATAAAAGTGTTAACCCATCAAGAAGACATAATAATTATAAACATATATAAACCTAGCAACAGAGCTTCAAAGTGCAGGTGGCAGTATCTGACAAAATTGTATAAAGAAAGACAATTCAACAGTAGTAGCTGGTGATGTCAATATCTCATTTCAATAATGAATAGAACCAGACAGAGAATCAACAACTTGAACAACACTGTACACCAACTACACTTAATAGACAACTACATAACACTCCACACAACAGCAGAATTCACATTTTCAAGTGCACATGAAACACTCTCCAAGAGAGACCATATATATCCCATGAAGCAAGTCTTAATATATTTAAAAGGATTGAAATTACACAAAGGATGTGATCTGAACAAAATTTAAAAGAATTAGAAATTAATAGCAAGGGGAAATTTGGACAAGTCACAAATATGTGGGAATTCAACAACATGCTCCTGAAACACAAATGAATCAAAGAGGGATTCACTAAGAAAGTTAGAAAATACGTTGAGATGAAGTGAAATGATTTCTATCCTCATGAAGCTTTGATTGCAGCAGGTAGAGACAAACATATAGAATAAGTAAACTGTCATATCAAGTTCTTCCCTCAGAGGCTACTACTATTGTGCAAAATAGATCCTATCTGTGTCACCATGTGTCTTTCATGGCAGTTCAGGACATTTTCCACTCTGACACATGGTCTGGTTTGAGGAATAGACTTTTTTTTTTTTTGTTTCTTAGAAAAGGAAAGACTAATAAGATTTTGTTAGCAAAATAAGAGAAGTACTGGTTCTGCATCCTCTCTCTTTCCCAGAGAGGCAGGCTGGGCCCAAGGTATACTGCTGGCCCTGAACAATGCACCTTTATACCAGGAGAAGAATTCCCCCCTTTGCAATTCTTCCTTTTCATAGGCAAGCATGGAAACAGCACCATTTTAATAGCGGACTACTCAAAACATTTGGGTCCAAGCAAGTCTGGATTTTTGTGCCACCACCTGTTTAGAATTATTGTCTGGTTCCCAGACAATGGGGATTTACAGTCTCCCACCTTCCATTCCTCCTCGCCCTATCTGAGGGAGGGAGTCACCAAGCCATGGGAAGCTGACTGGGTACAAGGGTCAGGACCCTGCGAGCTCATTGTTCAGGTGAAATGGCAGTAATTAGGTATCTCTATCCCAGTTTTTGGGTTTTGGCTATTACCTGAGTTAATGTCCTCAACTTCAGATTACTTTTCGACATATTTCAAAGATCCTGATTATCACCTTTTACAATATAGTTGAGCGAACTGTGGGGCTAGGGAAACCTCTCTTCCACCTTGAAATGACGGGATTGCTCATGATGAAGACCACACACCAACAGCCTAAAGAGATCCAAGCTTCAGATTCTCACTCTCTCTGGAAACACCATTTTCATGGTACATTTAGCAAATGCTTTACTATAATTGAACTTCTATGAAACTACATAGTATGCAAATAAATTAATTATCATTTGTAGCATTACAATGGCTGGTAAATCAATTTATAATTATATGACACTTAAAATAAATAGAATAACACTCCTTAAATTTCCCTGCTGAAGTGCTAATACATAATATGCTCAGTAGCAGAGCAATAAAACAGTAAAAGGCAATGCAACATTGTACCCTGAATCGTGGGTACTGAGCGTGAAATGAAGCCACAGTGATTGCAAGCGCTGCTCTCTGTCCCTCTATACACAGAAGCCTTTTGAACACTCCAAATACCCCGAAGAACTGCCTGTGAGTGTATCCAATGCACGTTTATTTTCATAATTAGTCGCTGACATCTGAGGCCAGAACGGAGTATATTAGTTAAAATAACCTTTGTAACTTTTACTGCTTTCTAATCTGGAATATTGTTTCTCAGAAGCCTCCTGTATTGAGGAGATGGCTTTGCCAAACAAAAATATTTGTCAAGGTAAAACAATAAAATGAAATAAAGGAAAACCGCAATTGCAAAACACACAGTTTGGACACAATACTGCCGATGGTACTCTCTTAAGCATGTCAGTGGAGGAAGCTTCTCTAGAAATAAGGCCATAACCCAACTCTGCAGACAGACATCGGATGAATCTGAGGCCCTGGAGCAAGCATGTCACACTCGTGGCCGGCAGGCTGCATGCCTCATTTAAATAAATGAGGGGAGAGACAGTGAGACTAAAGCATTCCTTGTTTTGTATTTCTTTATTTACTTGAGGATCCTATTCTGCAAAGAATGTCTCTAATCCAAATGTCCAGGGTAGCATTTGATGGATCCCAGAGGTCACGTAGATTTAAAGACCTTCAAGAGATAGAAGTAGGCTTATTTTATTGCTACCATGGAAACCGCACATGTACATATACACTAGGAGGCATGCTCTGAGGAGCAAATGGGCTGCATAATAAGATGTGGCTTCGACATGCTTGGTTGGCACTATTTTCTTCATTCCATAGTAAATCATAAGAATGGCAACAACATGCGGTCAAAATGTAAGATGAATAATAATTTCCCTAAGTCCCAGGCACTCAGAACCTCTAAATGAGGAGGAAACCAATTTAGAAGCAGTTTTATTTTGTGGAGCATGGTCACAAGAGGACGCCCTAACAGCACGGGGCCTGGGCTCTCCAAAAACTGCTCTGTGACCTTGGAAAATTCATTTAGGTCATCCTGTTCTAAACTGTGAAATGTGAAGATTTGAAACTTTACCAATGTGCCTCTGATAACATGTCATAAGCTTGAGATTAAGTCATATTAAAATAGCGATCATTACCAATTGCCAGATGTGATAAAATTATGAGTAGAGATTTTGCCAATCAAATCCCATGTCCATGGATTCATTTCATAACTTGAGGAGCACCCGATGGACAATGGTTTTAATAGTTAATATTTGCCAAATACTGATTAGTAAAACTAATCCGAATCTACCTAAAATATAGTAGAAAAGATCTATCTTCAGACTGGTAAAGGGAATAAAACTCCGCAGGGTGCCTGGAAGCAAGGGAAGGGCAATTAGTGAAGTCTGGGAAACGTGGGAGTAGGGAGCCTGCAGGGGTGAATCAAAATTCGGCTTGACTTTTAAAATTTGGGGGATAAAATATAGCTGATTGTGTGTGCACACCAGTGTGTGTGTGTGTGTGTGTGTGTGTGTGTGTGTGTGTGTGTTTGTGTGCGCGCGCGCGCGCACATTCTCATCTTCTGGGTGACCCTAGTTATTTGGGGCCACTATCACAGTCAGATGAAATTGGAGTCCCTTAACTCAGGCACTAGGGAAGCTCCATGCAAAATTGAAGCTCAAGGTGTGAGGCACTGTACCTCTAAATTCCACGAGGACTAAGGCTGACATTTTGCACTGAAGGACACTAATGAAATTCAGTAGTTCTCAACCCAATTCAGAAACCAAGACAGAGCTGAAGATGCTCCTTGATCTTGCTAAATTTACTGAGCCAGCTGGTGCTCTCCCTTCAGAAAAAAAAAAAAAATTCAGGCAGAGCAAGTCTCTTGAACGCACACACAAAGTGCCATAATATTTGTTTCACTGACTCTTCCTACTGTGTCAGGTTTTTGTGGAACTTTCTCAATCCTCTCTCTTTTTATCTAAAGTAAAAAGCTTGGAGTAATAAGTGTAAGAACTATTTTACTAAAATCTCCATGATTGGGTCCAAATCAGTGTAACAATAAACTTGAGGAAGGTATTCTCAGAAAAGCCAGTGTGGTTTGACTTTGGGTAGTAGACACACCATGCAACATACAGGTGAGGTATTATGGAATTGTACGCTTGAAACCTATGTAATTTTATTAACCAATGTCACCCCAATACATTCATTTAAAAATTATGAACAATGTTGAAACCGAGGATAATATTGCCATGCTTAAAATCCCTTGGAGGCGTACCATTGCTCTTAGAAAAACAGCCTAAGTCCTTGCCACAGCCCAGATGCATGGCCTTGCTGGTAATATTTCTTCCTACCTCATTTCCATTTCATACTCCAATCGCCCTGGCTCATTGCACATGAGGGGTGCCACTCCCTCCTCTTTCCCAGACATGCCAGGCGCACTTAAACATTTGAGACTCTGTGCTTACTCCCTCTGCTTGGAATCCTCTTTTTGAGCTTATTCACATCTTCTGATCTCAGGTTAAACGGCTCTTCCTCAGAGAGGCCTTATTGACCTTATCTCAAGAGATTTACCCTCATTACTCTACTTGTAACTCTATTAACTTCATAGCACTTGACAAAATAAATAATTCATTTGTATAACATGTGTTTACACGTTTATTATAGAATGTTCCCTCCATGAAATCAGGGATCTCATTCTTTTATTTACCATGATGTCTGCAGTGCCTGGAATAAAGCGTTGCACGTGGTACAGATTCAATATTTGTTAGATAAATAGAGATTCCCTAAACTCTGCAATGTTTTTAGTACTGAAATTAACTCATCCAGAGAGCTATGCACGTTCTATAATATTAGAGACAGATCACAATAGGGAACTAGACCACATAGAAGACTACCTTCCTTATTTTCCTAGAGACGAAATGAGACTTCTTGTAAGTAAGAGCTTTGACTAAGGTTGCCTACCTAACAGTTATGTAGTTTCCCTGAGCCTAAAGTCCTCAGCCAACCATATTATGAAAGGAAAGCAGCCCCCATAGAATTCTACCGACTTAAGCATATATAAGCCTGGTCAATGTAAGTGTTTGGTCGCTTAATACTATGTATTTATGAAGGTCAAGCCTGTTATCAACATTTACCACTGGGATGGGAAAATCAGCCTAGAGTCTGTATTCTTCCCTGAAATAGAATGAATTTTCTCCACTGACATCAGCAATTAGCTAAGGAGGTCACACTTCTTTTTTTGTCATCCCTGAAAGAACATTCAAGTAACCACCACAGATCACCATGGCAACTCTAAAACAATAGAAGACCTAGCTCTCTTTATAGGTTATGTGGATCTACTGTTTTCTATAAAATCGTCTATGTTTCTTCATGCAGAACAAGGGAGTAAGGGGTTGTATGTGTACAAAGCTATAATCCTAGGTGAAAGAATAGAAAGAGGATGAAATTGTCATCAATCAGATGTAATGATAGTTGCCATAAACATTCAAAGTTGGACATATTTCTTTTCTGTGGACATAAGATTCAGTTGTATTCCTTGTTTTTCTTAGGATTCTTACTGGGACAGACAGGATGAATGGGGTATACTATGCTACTTATATGTATTTAATTGCACATTACTATAATATAGTCAAAATAATATATGGCAAAAAAAACCTACTCAAATATACCTATAACTTGCCAATAGTCTCCTCTTCTCTTTTGTTTTTAGAACTTATCCTTTTTTCTTTTTCCATTTTTATTATGCTTTCATAATGTATTTCTCAGCTCACAAAACCAGGAGGAATTTTATTTATATTAACATCCAACAGGGAAAATGCTATTATACAATCTAATATTTGATTGAAATTAAATTTAATCATTTTCTTCATCAAAATAACTATTTACTGCATAATGAAATTCCACTAATGCCACATCAGCTGCATTATAAAGACAAGCATAAATCAGCAAAATGACATCAAATCTGTGTAAATGAAAATCTGAACTATTTAGAGCTATTAGAATACTAGCAAGTTTTCTCTTTAGAACCTTATTGTTTCAGCAGAATGAGATGTCTACAGGTCAACAAAGTTATCTCTGTGCCTCTAGACAGAATTCTTCAATTTGCAGTGTGTACCATAAAAATTCAAGGAACATTCTGGAAATCTGATGAGGAGACAAGGGAAGGACATTTTACTACCTCATTCAGTTACCCTCTGGCTTACTGACACCGCTCCTTTCTCACTGTAGAGCCTCTCCCTTAGGTCATGACCAGTTTGGCTGCTGGTTATATTCAGAACCTTCCAATTACAAACATCACATCAAACTTGAGACCAGAGGTAGGAAAAGACCTGGAACTTCCAATGTTAAAGAATAGGGACTGAATTACATGCACGTTTGAGAAATAAAACTACTAAAATAATTTGGGAAGGATGATACATTTCATACAGTAAAGTGATGAATTCATTAATCTAAAAAGAACAAGCAAATAAAGTCCAGATGAGCTCTCTGCACTTGGCTGGCCCCCAGCAGCTGGTTGGTATTCTAGCCTACTGTTTCCTATTCTGTGAAACTGTCTCCACATGAATAAATATGCTCAGAGCCTATCTTTCATCTGGAGCAGGGCTTTTGAGAGGAATGGCCCATTAAGAGTATAAGTTAGCCATTGCTGCAAAGTAGCAAGTAGGTTTTCATATTAACGGCACAAAGTGACAAATAATGTTGCTTTTAATTGCTTTTATTTGACCCTGCGGAGCATCTTACGACACTACACAGACACAAGGAGCAAGAAACAGGACCAGACTTACGTTCTGTTTCCAGAACCTGGACTTACGTTCTGTTTCCAGAACCTTGGGAAGAAAACTCCAAGTCGTAGGAGACGGTTCTGTTACTGAATTACTCAGAACACCACATTTCAAACAAACCAGTCTTTTCATTATTGCTACACAAGTACAGATGTTCTGTGTTAAGAGACTCATGTCCATGACAGCACTGCATTCAGGCTCTGAAGAGATCCTGACACTGCCATCCTGCAAGGCCATCCTGCACCTCAAAGATGAAATGGCTAGGATCTAGTCCTCTTGTTCATCTTAAGAATAACACTCTGACCCTTACCTCCAATTAATCACAAAGTATTCTGTTTAGACTCACCTCTTCACTGTAACATCACACATTAGCCGGAGATCAATATCTGGTTCTCACAAGAAGCCTGGACTAAATTCATGCACGCTTAAACCTGTGCCATTTCCCACCCTCAAGAATAAGGATGGTGATAACTATCTACATTCTTCATGAAAAGATGCACAAAAAGCACCATGTGGGCTTTCCACTTTAATGTGAAGTCTGCAGTGCAGGAAGTAGCCACTTTTCAGAGATAATATTTGAGAGGATCAGCTAATGCCAGCACCTCCCCCCTCAATTTGGCTATCCAACAGAGATGAAAAGAACTGTCTGACTTATGAGAGATCCTGAGAGCATGAATGATGTGGTTGTATCAAGTATATTTTCTGCTAAGCACACCATCACTCAGCCTCAATATAAAAAAAAAAGTCAGTGGGGAAATGTGGCTCCAGCATTTGGCTGATGGACAGAATAGAAGAACAAAACCCATTTTATATTTTAGAGGAAAATAATACAGGGCTTAAAGTCAAGAGCATTTACTGGTGGAATGTCTCATGCCTAGAGCCTATCTCTTTGGAGTGATGGATCACAGGGCTCCAACACTGTGACAGGGCACAGGCCAGGCTGGGGGACCGCCCCCTCAAGTGCATGAATTTTGTACACTGGGCCACTAGTAAGGAATTTTGTGCACTGGGCCACTAGTAAAATCAGTTATTACTGATTAAGTGACCTATATATGTGTGGATTTTGTCTCCAGCTTTCTTTAATTCAATAAACATTAGTTGAATTTCTACTATGTTCTAACACACTGTCTACATGAAATAGTGGAATCTCAAAGGCAAAAATCTCAAATAAATAAAAATATAGTGAGAAAGACACATGCACAGAGCTACCTGTAATATAATGTGATCAGTTTATTAGATTAACTGTTTTATAGTTTGATCCCCAGGAGGGTGAAATACTAGCTGGGACTGATGCAATGACCATGGCAGGGCTGAGGGTGAGGGCAGAGTTTTCCCATCAACTGGCCACGGTGGAAGGAATCTGACAGATGATAAATTGATATACAAGTCTATGATAGAGAAGCACTGCTGGATAATCCAACAAATTCATAGTTTTGGCTATGATTATTCAAGCTCTTATTCTTAGTGAAACTGAACTGCTGAAAGCTGTAAAAAAAAAGAGAGAAAGAGAGAGAGAGAGAGAGAGAGAGAGAGAGAGAGAAACCCAAAAAGTTAAACTTCTCAAAATATTTTGGAGGTTCAGGTCACATTCTCAGAATTCAAAATTTTGAGTTTGTCTGGGTCTTGAGGGAGAGGACTTTAAGTAGTTGGCATAAGTTAAATAAATTCTCCTTTTTGTCCTGCGTATGGGAATTCTAAGGGAATGTATTTTAAAAACAAAGGGGCAAAAATTAGAAGCAGCAATATTAGGTCTCTTTCTGAGTTTAACACTCAGGTTTGAGAAAAGTTCACATTTGTATGAGACATGTCAGTCATTGGCATCTTAACGCAGACTAAGTAAGTAATAGTATTCTCAACTTAAAAAAAAGGATAAAATATAATAAGATTTTTCTTTGATAAAGAAAGATCTTTTTTCATTTTATTCTCAACTCAGAGGCAGGAAAATAAGACACAAATGGCAGACTACTATGTTAATAAAATCAAAACCATTGTTTGGTTGTTAATATAATAAGCAATAGTAGAAAAAATGGACAACTAAAATTATCTAAAGGAAATACATGTAATGAGAGCTTATAAAACAATGCTATTCTGATGAAGTATTGTTTAATTTTAGTGGTTAATTGGTAAAATTTTCAGAGTTGCTTGGGAGATCATATGAATCCCAGCTATTTAGAATCTAATGCCACTTGGATTTTATGACTCAGCTCCAAGTGACTGTGACAGAAGAGAATAATGGAAAGAAACTCTGGAGGGCCCTAAAAAAAAAAACGACAACCACAGGAATGGCCTGGAGGGTTTTAAAGCAAACCCAAGCCTTCTTTAAGTAACTATTTGCATTTAAGAAATCACTCCTGACTTAGGGCTGAGGCAGCAGAGAGAAGGGTAGAGTTAAGAGTTGCAATCCTGGCCCAGCCAGTGTGGCTCAGTGGTTGAGTGTCAACCCACAAACCAGGAGGTCACGGTTACATTCCCTGGCAGGGGTAGGCTCGATCACCAGTAGCGGGTGTGCAGGAGGCAGCCAATGGATGATTCTCCCTTATCATTGATGTTTCTATCTCTCTCCCTCTCCATTCCTCTCGGAAATAATAATAAAAAAAAACAAAACTTTTTTTTTTTTTTAAAGAGTGCAATCCTGGGAGACAGATAGTCTGAATTTGGATCTTCCCTCTCTCCTTTATTTGCAGTGTGACCATGGACACCATACTTAAACTGAGCCACCTTTCCACTCTGAAAAATAGGAACAATGATGGGTCTTATTTCATAGTGTCAATGTGATGGATGATTAAAGCATTTAATGTCCATAAAGTGCTTATGAAAGTGTCTGACAAATAGTAAATATCATACCCATGCTTCTTCCTATTATCACTACAGCTAAATCCTTGTAGAAAATCAATCTCTGCCCTTGGGATAACAAAGGATTGTGCTACTTGACATAAACTGGTTGCTATCTATTCACCGAAGGCTAAAGCCTGTACAACAGTACCCATCTTCAAACGGCTGTGTGGTGCATACACAATCATGTTCAATTAAGGCCCAAAGAAGCACCAGCAAGTGTTATGAACAGGTGGTTCATACTATTGGCCCACCTCTTCTTTGTTCATCACTTTTCCCTCCACTCTCTATGAGAAGTTCCCTAACACCAGTGAACTAGGAGGGCCTATTTGAACCTGGTTTAAAGATGGTTCCATATGGCATTCTGGCCCCATTTCAAAGGGAAGGCTGTGACACATCTGATTGTTTTCGTTGCCAAAGGTTGGTCAGATAGTTGTAGATAATGAGACTGAAGATTTGAGCTGCTGTGTCAGAAGATACAAAAGTAACTAATTGGACAGTCCTGTCTGATTTGTTTTTGTATTCCTAATATGAGACTAAAACTAGGGGAAACAGTGATAGGAATGGAATGTTACTTATAAATCAACAAGTGCTTCAAATCCATGAGCTGGTGGGGCATTTGATTTTTGACTTCAGAAGAAGAAAATCATTAAAACACTTACCAGTGCTATTTTGGGGCTCACAAAATCTGCCACTTTTAACAAGTTATGCTTGTATAGTCTATTCTGTGATGAAAGTATTGCATATTTCATGCTTCTATTCTCTCTCTTCTTTGCCTATAAAAGTCTTTCTTTCCAAGATGTCAGTGCTATTTTAAGAGTTAAATTGTATACTCCCCAAATGTAGTTTTTTCTAACTAGATATGCATATAACCTTTGAATTGGAAGTCATGTCATTTAAAATAGGCCATGCATTCCTAGGAATCATTATTTCACACACGAATGTTGTTGCCGGGCCTGGACAATTCCCTGTGATTTTTGTGTGCCAATACTTTACTTGTTTTTGACCAACTTTTACAAATGTTCCTTTGTTAATGGTTAACCAATCATTATGGATCATGCTTCGCCAAAATTGATCTATTTGTTTGCTCAATGCGTAGGGCATAGTAAAAAGAGAAAAAAGTACAGCTTCCTTTTGAAGTTTAGCTTTGACATTGTAGAGCACTATGCAATCCACTTTCTATTTAAGGCGTTGTAGTAGGTGAAGCCAAGAGTGAGCTGGGGGAAGGAGGAAGGTGACTCATGTAGACAGGCTATATTCAACACCTCATGCAACTAGGCCTTATGCTCTCTGGTTCATATGAACACATTTTTAGAAAATCTAATTTGTTAAATTAAGAACCTTAATTATACCAATAGTCCTAAAGTTTCACATGTTGAGTGTTCTATTTCCTGTAAAGACTATGGCATAAAGAATAATATTCTGTTGGTCAAGGTCAGTGGAAACCGAAAGTACATGTATGTACGCACACACTCAACGGTTTTCTTCATTCATGGTAAAATTTGTTAAACCCTGAACTATCTGAAAATGTCAAAGATCAGTAGAATTTCTTGATGAAAATATTCAGTAATCATATTCATAATATATACAATAATGCCTAGATAAGATGTCAGAGCATGTTAGTTTTTGATAAGGTTAATAATAACAGTAATTGCTGACATTTACTAAGTCCTTGCTTTCTGTCAGTCTCAATGCCAGGCATTTTTTTTTGTAAGTAATTATATTCATCCTCAACAAAAAATGTTGATATACATATAATGTTGTCTATATTACAACCAAAACTTGGAAAGACTATGTAGTGTATTCAAGGTAAAAGAAAACAAAATAAATTCACCAAACAGTGAAGCTAGAATGAAAACCTAACACAGGACAGTCCCTAACCACCAGTTCTTTAACCATTCTAGTCTTAGGCTGAAAGACTACGGTATTGGTGCCTTTCTTATGGCACTGGTCACAAATATAAATCATCAAACAATATTGCTTTGGGGAGGATATTTTCAATGTGCTTATCTAGATTTGAACAGAAATTAAATAATGCCTTAGTATAATGTTTTGAGCCAGAGGCCAGTGAAAATGCTGGTGTAAGAGAAGTAAAACACTTGATCTATCATTCAGAGTCTCCTGCAACTTATTAGAAACAGCAATTTTCGTTCTTATAAAAGTCTCTTTTACTGAATTGGAAAATGTGACACCATCAAGTAGTGAGGCACCTGTGTATTTAGAGTCCATTACAGTAGGATCATGGGACTTCTCATTCCAAGGGGGCTGGCTTAGAGGCACTTTTTATACATAACACATTAACGAGTAAAATGAGTTAACAAGAATATTGCTTGTTTTCCAAATTTTCTCCTCTCTTTTGTTTTCAATAATGACTTATATTTATGTGTTTTTATGTGGGAGAGGATGATCATTTTTGTTTTTCTTATTCAGGAACAAAAAAAAATTTGCTTAGATGTAAATAGGAAAATATATGAGACCAGAGCAAAATCAGTGATATTAGAAACATCTACACCACAGTGAATTTGTCATCAAACAAGATATTTTAAAGTTATACAGTCCACATGGATTCTCCCTACACTGCCACTTACCATTTTTTTAAGGGGGCTTTGAATCTAAATAATGTGTTATTATTAGTAGCTCCTGGAGGAAACCGAAGAAGCTGTGAGTAAAGACTGCGCTGCTCTCCTCTCTCAATGACATTATTTGTCCCTGGGGGTTGACTGAACCTTTACTCACTCAGTGGTTCACAATTAAAACTAGAAAACACCACTAAAATATTAGATAACCAGTGTAACACAATCTCTACTCTGGAGTGAAGAATGAGACTTTTTTAGATTGATTTTTAGCAAGAGAGGAAGGGAGAGAGAGAAACATCAATGTGAGAGAGGAACATCAATCAGTTGCCTCCCTGTATGCACGTGGACTGGGGATTGAACCTGCCACCTTTTGGTGTATGGGACAACACTCCGACCAACTAAGCCACCTGGCCAGAAGAATTAGATTTTAAACAATTATGGAAAACCACTCTCACATTATTTCTTTCCCTAACACTACTAAACAGTCCTTCTGTAAAAGGCAAGAATAAAAACAATTGAAAATTAGTTACATACATGTATAAATATGTACTGGTCATTTGATCTATGCAGATCACTCGCCAGGTACTTTGGGGGGAGAAAAGTAATGTAATGACCTTCACTGTCAAGAACTGGAAACTAAATCAAGGCATGAATGCACAAATATGCCTCTTGGAGTCGATTCTAAAACTGCATTTTCTCTGAAGCTCCATGTACATCAAATATTACTAACAACCAGCTAAGCTCTCACATTTTCTTCTTTTCTGAAATAGCTGGCTCATACTAACATCAAAATGTTCTAAGTCAGTGATACCATTCAATCATAATGGGATAAAGAGCATGGGGAAAACAAACAAAAATGCACTTACCTTAATGAAAAAGAAAATAAAGCCTTGTTATTTTCTTGGTGGTAATAGCAATAGAAATGACAATGATGATAAAACAAATGTTATCATTTCTTAAGCACTTATTATCAACTAGGCAGGAGGTTTAATACTTTACAAGCTTTAATTCATTTAAGCATGCCAACAATTATTTAAGACAGAAAAATCCTCCCTTTATTAACAAGGAAAGCAAAGATAATAAATATAAATATTAAGCAACTACTCCAATGTCATAGAATTGAGAAATAGGGAAGCTGGGGCCCAAACCCACATTCTTAAATGATACACTACATATACAGGCCTATGAATGCCACTCTGTATTTTTTTAATCCAAATAATGACATACTTAAAAAGACTCCTGAACTGATTTTTAAGACTCCTGTCAACTGAAGCCTATAGTGAGAATCAGTCACTTTCATCACTAAAGTTGGATCATATTATGTGTTGCAACTGCATTTCCTAAAGGTGGCCAAACCAATATAGACCACTGCACAAGTTCTTTTTAATATGCAATTTGGACTCTTTCATCATGGAGAATGGTCTACATTTCCCTTCCAGGTCTGTAACTATGGCACAAGTGAGCAAATGTGACTTCCTAGGCTAACTGTTAAAAAAGGTTATTTAGCTTCCACCTGCTTCTTATGAGATGTTCACCCTTGGAATCCTGCTGCCATGCTGTGAAATTAAGAGCCACATGGAAAAGTAGTCTGGCCACTGCTTTAGCTGAAGTGACATTTACCTTTTAGCATTAATCACCAGAAAAAAATGAATGAGAAAACCTTTAGGTGACTTCATTTCCAAGCACTCGAGCTGCTCCCAATGATGTCTTGTGGACCTGAGACGATCTGTTCGAATGTCAAGTCTATGAACAAAATAAATGTTGTCATTATTTTATGCTACTAAGTTTTGGGTATTTTACACAGCAATATATATACACATATATATTTCCATAACATCTGTCTAACTTCACAGTATAGTATGTTCTAAAAAGACAATACATGCAAAAAGATATTTTAAAGAGCTAAAACAATTATATGACTATCATTGCCTTTGTTTTTATTATTATAACTAGAGGCACAGTGCACAAAATTTCGTGCACTTGGGGGCATCCCTCAGCCTGGCCTGCATCCTCTCACAGTCCAGGACCCCTCAGGGGATGTCCACCTGCCGACTAAGGCCCACTCCCCGGGGGATAGGGCCTAAGCTGGCAGTCTGACATCCCTCTGGCAGCCCGGGAGCCCTCAGGGGATGTCCGATCCATAGCTTAGGCCCGTTCCCAGGAGGGAGCGGGCCTAAGCCACAGTTGGACATCCTTAGCACTGCAGAGGTGATGGGAGAGGCTCCCACCACCGCCTCTGCGCTTGCAGCCATCAGCCCGGCTTGTGGCTGAGTAGAGCTCCCGCTGTGGGAGTGCACTGACCACCAGGGGGTAGCTCCTGCATTGAGCGCCTGCCCCCTGGTGGTCAGTGCGCATCATAACGACCAGTCATTCTTGGTTGTTCCGCCATTAGGATCAATTTGCATATTACCCTTTTATTATATAGAACTAGCGACCCGTTGCAGGAATATTCCTGCAAGACTTCCAGCGGGCTTCCTTCCCGCCACGGCCACCTGTCCCACCCCACTACCTCTCCTGCTGCGGCAGGCGAGGGGGCGTTCCGCCCACCCAACCCAGCCCATGGCCACCGCGGCCTCCGAGGCCGTATGCGCTGCTACCACCGCAGGGTGACCCGCCGTGCCCGCCTCTCCCGCTGCCTCCGCGGACGCGCGTGCCGCCGCTGTGCACCTCACCCCGCCCACCCGACCCGCTGCCTCCCGCCGCCGCCGCCTCCGCGGCCGCCGCTGCGCACCTCGCCCCACCCAGCACGCACTGCCAGTGCTTTCCCTCCAGCAGCCACAGCCACCCTTCTTTACACTTTCCCTCTCTCTTCCTCCACGTATGCAAATTAACTGCCATCTTTGTTGGGATAATTTGCATACTTGCTCTGATTGGCTGGTGGGCGTGGCTTGTGTAGCAGAGTGATGGTTAATTTGCATATTACTCTTTTATTAGATAGAATTGCCCTGTACAGTCACTCCTAATGGTTAAACTTATTCCAATATCCCCTATTGTTACTACTGAAAATATGGTCCATGGACCAGCAGCATTACTGTCACCTGGGAGATGGTTAGACATGCAAAATCTGAGGTCCCATCCTAGACCCACTAAATCAGAATCTGCATGTAACAAGATCTTAGGTGATTCCTATGCATATTAAAGTTTGGAAAGCACGAGTAGAGACTACCTGAGCAGGTCCTATAGGGTATGTCCTCATCAATCGTATGTGCTGGTTAGTCTAAGGGAGTCACTACTCCTATGGACAGACACTAGCTCCTTGTCCTCTATAGATAGGTATGTTTAACCAGTAAAATAAACCCATGCATTTTCATGGGGAAATTTATGAGAAATAAAAAACTTTCAAAAGTTCTGTCTCTCTTTCAAGATGAGTGGAACGCTGACAGCAGCGACCCAGCATGATCTGACAGATGGTGTGTGTCAGATGGATGAGTGGAAAAGAAGAAAAAAAGTCTTTCAAAGTACCTGATTGTAGTTTTAGCTAAAAGCTACCTTTATGCCAATTTTCCAGAGTCTAGTAGCTTTCAAATGTTTAGAATCAAGGATTCAGTATCCCTGTATTTTACTGGTAATTGGCTAGCTAGATTGCCAATTACCTGCATAGGTAAAAGTGAGCATCCTTGTCTGTGCTTTTCTTTAATTAAAATTTCTAGCTTGAGAAACAAATATAAGCCATTAATATGGTGCTGTGAGATCAGAGACTCTTCAATTTTAATTTAACCTTGTGTTTAAACTCCAAAATTTCTCATCAGATCTTAATTTCTAACTGCATATGGCCTTACCCGTAATCGAAATATTAGTTCATATAGTTTTTCTTGGATAAATATGAATGTACAAGGTTTGTTATCATTGCTCAGATACCTTAAAATTATTAGAAATGGCAGCAAAATAATTAGGGCTCCAAAAAACAGAAAATATTTTTTGAAAATAGGAGTAAAGAAAAGCCAAGACCATATGTTTTCTTAAAATTGATTTGAAAACATGACATCCTCTTCCATCATTATATCATGAGCAAACCTTTATGTTTGCAAATAATTATAAGGTATATCTCAGCTTTCTTGTTGCCCTTTCAACAGCCCTATGCGATAAGGAAGCACCTATTTCCTTTGTTTTACAGATGAAGATGAAGGAAGATGAAGCAATAAGGTAACATAACCAGTTAGTTGTTTTATGGTTGAGGAAAAACTAATGTTCACATTTGCTAACTCCTTGTGGAATTTCCTCTATGGAAAACAAAAGAGGTACCTTAATTTTAGGTAAAAGTTATAGCTGAAAGCCACACATAGAATATAACCACAGTCTCTAGCACAGTGCTGTCCTGTTTCAATAGGACTTCTGTGACAACAAGAATGCTCTTCATCTGCACTCCTCAATATGGGAACCACTGTCCACAGGTGGCTACTGAACACTTGACCTGTGTCTACTGTCACTAAGAAGCTGAATTTGGGGTTGATTAAATTTTAATTAATTTTTTTAAGTGAAATTTAACTTTACTCCAAAGAGTAGAAGCATGAAATGCCGAGAACCAGACTTTGGAAAACCCATCCTCCAATAATGATTTCTAGACAGTTCTCACAGAATACACTCTGTTACTCCCACCTACAGAAACCCCCAAAGGAATAAAAAAGAAAAAAAAGTAGTAGAGCAGCTATAGGCCAATGAGATGGGAGTCTGAGATGCCAGTTTAGAGTCCTAAACTCTGCTCTCTTGTTTTTTAAAAAAGAAAGAAAATTAGAATTGGTAAGTTTTAAGACATTTTCCAGTTATAAAATTATCTCTTCTGTCCCTTATTTTATCTATTTTTTAAACATCATCTTGAGATTTCTTCTAATCTCAACAAATTCAAAAATATTTCCAATCTGCAATTTCATGTTCCCCTCTCATAAGCCAATGAAGAATGATTTTCTTGTGGTTATCATTTTTCACTTTAAAAGAGCCAGTGAGTGTATTCAGCCAGCTTCTGAGATATGGCAAAAATGATTAATTCAAAGTATGACTTTGTTCTTCCTATTCTCTTGTCATGAATCAGGGTTATTTGAACTTGGTACTTATACTTTTTTTTTTTTTTGCCTTAGGATGTTCCAATCTTTTCTTTACAATGGTCTCTTCCACAGCTACATTAATAAATATACTCTATGCCCTAGGCAGCTCTTTCTGACTTCACATTAAATGCAAAAGGGAAATAGTGGTATAAAATACCACATTTCCTGAGAACTTATTTTTAATTCTCTACTCTTTAATTTTACTAGGGCTACTTTTCTTCCATGTAGGTTTCAAATACATTTTCAATATTTTTCCTTAGTAAGAATGTGGTCCGAATAACATATTTCTTTTCCTGTCCCTAATTATTCATTTAACTTGTTTCTCTTTGCTCTCAATCCATCTCTTTTCCTATCAACCTTCTTAGATTAAAAATAAAACAGTTATACATCAGTTTCAATCAGATCATTTTAATTTCCAATACTCTTCTGCTAATATTCAGATTGAACCCAATTTAAGAAAATTTGCTTCTCTACCAGTTGAAGAAAATATGCTTGGGATTTAAAGTAATTTTGAAGATGTTTTACTTTTGGAAAACAGATTTCCTACAAGGTATCAAACCCTATGAATCATATTTAGGGCATTAATTTTCTGAAAGTCAATATCAATATATTTCCTACAATTCTTATTTTGTAGAATGTTGGCCCTTAAAAGCAGAAAATAGATTTTTAAAAATCCAAGCTTCCACTCTTATGCTCCTGAGGATTAGGGGACAGGATAAGGAGCACCTAAATTTAATTCATGGCGTTTCAAAAGATTCAAATTGGCCTTAATACACCTCCAGTCTGGAGGACTAGAAGTAAAGTAAATTTCCTAGATTTCCAGATCAAACTAAGTCTAGAAAGCATCTTCAGGAAAAATTCAAACTGACTCAGATATCCAAGAATCTTGAACCCAGCTTACAGTTTACTGAGGAAAACACCATCTCAATGAACCCAACTGGTTCTGGAGAGAGTTGGACAGTGGAGATGGAGTGCCTGAGCCTTCCGCTCTCTCCTGTACCTTATTTTAGCTTCCCTTTCTCTTTATGAGTTCATTCCAAATTGCTGAGAAGCTCAGAATTCCTATGGCTACTGCTGTAGGTTAAGTATGTTTCTATGGTCACCTATTTCACTGCATAAGAATTCTAGCTCTATCAGGAATTTCCTCCATACTGACTTATCAAGTTCTCTCTTATACTTCCTGAATAATTAAGAAATAAATGTGACCTCATTTGCTCTCTTAGAGTTCCACAAGAAATCTTATTTTCTTTAACTGTCTCTTACAGCACCGGAATATGAAAAACCTGCCACTACTGAGGTCAGCTACTTTCATTGTTTTCCCTCAGAACAGCTCTGCTTTGAAAGCCAGACTATTTGTATCCTTTTCACTTCCATTCTTCACTTTCAATATTCTATTTCTCGGATTGTGTCACCTGTATCTTCTCCATCCTCCAGGCACAGCCTGAGAGAACAGCTGGTCTTTCTCAATGCAGTTGGCTTAAGGAAAATGTCCACCCCCACCTCACTGAACAAAATGGAACAAAGGATTCTGGAACCACACTCTACATGTGACTATCCACTCCTCTTCCAATTCCCTTGAACTGTTCCTCCCATGCCTCAAACTGTGTTTATCAATCATCACCCAGAGGCCACGCTTTCTCAGTCATCCGTTATCCCTGAAGCTCTCCTGGTATCTTGCTTCTGAGGTTTCCCGATTGGAGCCAATTCCCTATGCGACCCACTTGACTCCCCAACACTTTGATCTCAGGAACTCCTATTCTCTGGTTATTGGATTTTAGTATATTTTCAAGATTTCTCCTGAATTTATTTTTTGTCATCAACTCTCAACAGAAAACTTGTCTAACCTTAGAAAACATTTCCCATTTGACTAGGTGAATGCTGGTTTCCCTTCCAAGAGCTTGGCAAGGTTTTCTCCTTTCTCCCTATTTGATATTTATTATTCTTCCTATCTCTTGCCACATCTTCTGTGAGACATGATGCTTATAGACATGTGTCCAACTACTACGGCTTGAGTCCCAACTGTACCCGTTACTAGTATTGTGCCCTGGAAACATTGTTTTATTTCCCCAGCTTCCTCATTTTAAAAACAGGAGTCCATGCAGCCACACCTATCCATCATCAATCAGGTCTGTCAAAACCACCTACTCATCAGGCTAAGTCAGGGCCAGGAAAAATCCATCATAAGATGAAAAAGGTACACTTAGGAATGAACATGAAGAAGACAAAGGCAATAAACAAGCTACATAAACAAGTAGCTCAGATTCCCATGTATCCACTCCTGTTGCAATAGCAAATTTTCCTCAGATTACAAAGAATGTGACTAGGAGCTACTCTGGGCTCTATAGATTTAGAGGTTCTTGTTTCCAGAGGAGGAACACTCCCCCCACCCATAGCACATTGATAAGAGTTCCACAGAGTGGGATGAAATGATTGAAATTTTGTTATCTAACAAAAACTTGCATTCAGAACTTACAACTCAGTAATTTAAAAAAAAAAAAACACACACAAAAGATAAAAGTCCAGGAGAGGATTCATCTAGTGTTTGCAAAAACTAGACTGGTAAGTTAAATGGAGAGATGATGAGCATCGCCACCCCTGCATCCTTTAGAGCTTTAGGAGTGGCACTAATTTTTGCTGTCCCCCTATGATAACAATGTTTTTCTCTCTTCTTTGCTTAGCTTGGGAGAAAAAGGCAGGAGGGAAGAGGCTTCTACTTGAACTTGGCAACTACAATAACTGTGCTCCACAGACCAAGAACCTTGAGGACTTGTGCCAAATACTAAGTAGGTCTATTTCCACTATGTATTCAGAGAATGAAGAAATAACATCTGCCAGTGTTATAAATTGGTTAAATTAACAATTATTAAGTAGCACACAGGGTGTGGTGAAAGTAAACCACAGTTCAACAATAGACCAGAAGAGGAATTGAAATAGAAGAGTATGTTATTCATAAGTCCTGGGTGAGGTATATGGCATTCCTCTCTGAATATAGACAGAGAACAGACAGGACCTGGGTCACATGCCTTCATTGAGTCCTTGGGTGAATGCTTTATGGTTCTTGGGCTAAGGCTGGATTAGTCAATTCAAACCAAAAAGAGTGGGGTTTTGGTAATTCCTGTTATCTACAGGGCTCATAAGGGAAAAACATTGAGAGGCCAGGGAGACTGTTGATGACAAGGAATGTTGGAGAAATCATATCAGTGACTTTGCAAGCTGCTATCTAGGGCATGCATGTGCCTGAGGGGCTAGTGCCAATTTAAGGTCACTGCAGGCCACTTGGCCAAACAAAATGGATGCCAAGGCAACAAAACTAAGGAGTAGCTTAGCTAACCTCTTAGCAACCAGGATTCCATTTATTATTTGTCCCTGTATTCTCTTATTCTATCAAGGGGGTCATGATAACACTTTCTGTGTCCAGGTAACAATATCAATATGAACCGTGTGTTCAGGTCTTTAAAATGCTCGGGTATTACACTTTCCTCAGTACACATTTACTCTAGTGACTATCCAGCTCTTTAGGGAGGAACTGAAAGAAACCATTACTGTGTATACTTACTGTAATATGGCTGAGTATGTCTTCCTGGGGACCTGGACCCTTTTTAGTCTTTGTTCGATGTTCTAATACTGGCTCATGTCCATTGGAGAAGAGATTATGATTTTTTAGTGAGCAACTCTTCTCAACTTCTGAATCATCCATTCCTGATTTATTTTGATGGTACTAATTAAATGGTAACCTTGTTGGCTATTTTTCTATTTAGTTCCTACAGTTCTGTGTCCTACTAACCATCGCCATAACTCTCTGAGTCAGGCTTCTTGAATGGAATGCCATTGATCAGTATAATTATGTCCACCTAGCTTCTGAAGGTTAAGCACTTGTTTATGATCCTATTGTTTTCAGGTTATGTCACTATCATCCCCATTGCTACATGTGAACTGAATTTTATAGCTAAGGCTATAAAGGAAGGAAATGGCAGCTAAAGGCTGTCTGTGGTCAGTACTTCCAGCAGCTGGGCCAACAAGCCCTTCATTGAAAGGGTTTCTGGGTCGCTGCAGTGTCCACTCTGCTGAAAAAGTTCTAAAATCACCTACATCCTTCCTCCGGACCATGCCCTTCTATATAAACAGTTTACGATTTATTGTATAGAAATAGGTACTTCCATACAAGTTTTGTAAAAAAGAAGTGTTGTAATAGAATTTTTATAAACTAGGGAAATTACCAGGTGGAAGAACGGTGTGTTGGTTTGTCATCCTGGGTCTCTTGGAGCACTGAGTGGCCATGTAAGAAGCCTATCTCTCCTTCCTCTCGACAGGTCTTATGGAGAGACCATGAATATATAAATGAGGAGAATGGCCCAGCTGAGCTCAGCCTTTCAGCCATCTCTGCTGAAGTACCACACAAATTAGTAAAGTTATCTTGGTTCTTCCATACCAAGCAAACCATAAAATGAATACCATCAAGTGATCTTGGTAAATGACCTGTGGAGTAGATGAGTCAGCCACCTGAGCATTGCTCAAATTCCAGACCCACAAATTCATGAGATATAAGAAAATAATTATTGCTATAAGTCACTGTATTTTGAGGGTAGCTTGATATAAAACAATAGGTACCCAGGATGTGTTCCATTTGTGTGTCAGCCATATAACTTACTGAGGCGCTTTGCATTATAGATAACTAGTGCTCTGGTGCATGGATTCATGCACATTGAAATGAAATTAATTAGAAGGTGGCCGGTGGGGCAGGGCAGGATAGGACTGGGCGAGACAGGCTGGACACACTCTGGAGCCAATCTCCTGTGGTCCCTCTCCAGCTGGCTGCACCAGTGGCAGTGCCATGGCTCAAAGGTCATCTGCGGAGTGAGTGGGGTCCCTCCAGCAGGTGGGGTCTCTTGGCCTGGCTTGTGGGGATCAGGCCAAAACCAGCTCTCCAACATCCCCCTCGGGGTCCTGGATTGCAAGAGGGTGGTTCTCGGGTGACGCACCCTGGAATCGGGCTCCCTCCTCTCTGGTTCCAGGTGTGTCACCTGAGAGCCGCAGTTGCCAAGTCACCGCAGCTCTGCAGCTTCTGTGCTGAGCATCTGCCCTCCAGTGGTCAGTGCACATTATAGCTACCAGTCAGAGAGTCTATCCCTGGTGGTCATTGTGCGTCATAGCTACCAGTCAGATGATCAAATGGTCAGAAGGTTGCTTAGGCTTTTCTGTATATAGATTGCTAAATATTTGCTTATTATTTATTTCTGATAAAATTTATTGTGTCGATTATGTACCAAAGGTAGTACTTTTTCACATATTGTCTCATCCAGTCCTGACAACATGAGTTACAAAACAGTGGCAATCAATGATGAATTGTATCTCAACAATAAATACGTCTTCTTTGTTCTACTCTGTTCTGTGATCCTGGGACTCAGTCATATTTTCAGAATCATTTTCAAGTTAATTTATAGTTAGATTCTGCCATAAGGAGGCACTAGAGGAAGACTGCAAGTAGGGAGGAAGAAAGGATGTCCTTTCAGGTTTGCTACCCATGTCAGTATCATTTCAGCAACAGCAGGTGTTTGCAGTCTCAAGTGTGTGAATTTTCGCACTCTCAGAATCAGCCTCAGTGTACTCTCTCAGAAGTACTACAGGGAGCAGTCATCCTGTGCCATCTCCTTAATGTTCTGATCACCAGCCCTGCAGGGACACCCCTTTGAGCTCCTGAGGTATGTTTTTCAGATTTGCTTCAGGCCACTCAATAAAAAAATAACTGATGCCCCACAGATAAAGTAGAAATATCCTTCCCTTCTCTTCCCAATATGATCTCCTTCTCTCCAAAGAAACTTCTTCCATAATCCTAGTAGATATCCTTTATTTGACAGCTGCTATTCTTCAAGTTTATTCTAAAAAAAATATTATAAAGCCCTGGCTGGTGTTGCTTAGTTGGTTGGAGCATGTCCTGTACACCAAAAGGTGGCAGGTTCGATTCCCAGGCAGGGCAAATAATTAGGTTGTGGGTTTGATCCCCAGTTAGGGCACGTGGGGAAGACAACTGATTGATGTTTTTCCTTCTCTCTCCCTCTCTCTTCCTCTCTCCATTCCTCTCTCTAAAATCAATAAAAAAATTTTATCAAAAAATTATCTACTTATATATAATTCCATTAAAAATACTTAGTATAGTATTTTGTGTTTTTAACATAATTAAATAACTCCCATATCCATAATTTTCCTCAACATCATTTTTTTTCTGACAAATTTATTTATTTGTTTATTTACTTATTTATTAGTAGAGGCCTGGTGCACAAATTTGTGCACCAGTGGGGTCCCTTGGCCTGGCCTGTGGGATCGGGCTGAAACCAGCTCTCTGACATCCCCTGAGGGGAACTAGATTGCAAGAGGGCACAGGTCAGGCCGAGGGACCCCACCTGAGCATGATCGTGGCCAAGGGATGCGGGAGGTTGGCTAGCTGGGGTAAGACTGCAGGAGGGCTCCAGGGCGTGTCCAGCCTGTCACGCTCAGTCGATTGGCTGGACCCCAGCAGCAAGCTAACCTACCGGTTGGAGTGTCTGCCCCCTGGTGGTCAGTGCACGTCATAGTGACTGGTCGACCAGTTGACTGTCTGCCCCCTGGTGGTCAGTGCATGTCAGAGTGAGTGGTTGAGTGGTCTTAGCATATCATTAGCATAGTATGCTTTGATTGGTTGAACGGATGACCAGATGACTGGACACTTAGCATATTAGGCTTTTATTAAATAGGATTATTTAGAGTATTACATCTGTCTCCTTTTCCCCCGATTGACCACCCTCCCAGCCACTCCCACCCCCAGGGACAAGCCCCCACTACCCCAGTGTCTGTGTCCATTGGTTATGCTAATATGCATGCATACAAGTCCTTTGGTTGATCTCTAACTCCCCCTGCCCCAGCCCCTTGTCCCAAGAAAACAGAAACACCAATCAGAAAGGATATATGCACCCCTATGTTCATAGTAGCACAATTTACAATAGCTAAAATTTGGAAACAGCTTAAGTGCCCATCAGCAGATGAGTGAATTAGAAAACTGTGGTACATCAACATCATTTTTAAACAATCATTTCAAATATATACATATCTAAATCACTTCTTTGATATACAGAATTCCATTACATGAAGATACTGCTATTGATTTATCCTGTTATTGCTATTTTTAGGTGGCTTTCATTTTTAAAATCCATTTAATATCTTCATTGAAGAAAAACAGTTCACTTGTTTGAGACCAATGTGGATTTTAATTGAAAAAAATATATTGTTCATTTCTTTTGCCATTCAATCACATTTTAGAAATGTTAAGAAACTGTCATCCCCTAAAGCTTCTAAAATGCTAAATTTTCATTAAAGCAAAACACATGTTCCCCCAAAGACGATCCATCTATATAATGATATGAAATCTTTGTGGCATCTCTAAACTCATGGGCTCAGTTATAGCAAAGAAAGTGTTCAACAAAAATGAAAAACTTCATCCCGGAAACAGACATGATCAACTGATTGTTTATACTATCTTTTCTAGGTTTTACTAACATTTTACCTAACCCCTAAAATACATTTATAGAATTAAACCTTACTTCTATCAACTGCAAGATCTCTTCTGATACCCAAGACTGCTTGCTTCTCTTTCTAGAGGGGCTAATTTCAAAATGGTTGCATTTGATTAAAAGCTAACAAACAGCTTTTAGCTTCAATTAATTCCTAGAAATTGGAGGTAGTAAATGAAAAAATCTAGGCATAGCAAACATATTTCCTTATCCCAGTTTTCCCAGGACAATCCTGGTTTCCATGGACTTAGACTTTGTAAGTGTGACAAGAGAAAAATGAGCTAAATTGGGTTAAAAGATAATAATCATCGATTTACTCCAAATTGTTTAGTTCCAGTATGGCTGCATATGTGCCTTCTGTTCTCTATGCCATGGTGAATAGCTGTCTAATAGCCATGGCATGCTCCCCATAGTGCTCAAACAAGGCTTTTTAGTTCTTTAATATAGCAAAGTGATCATAAAATTAAATCATTCAAACCAGGACATTTTGAGAGTGAATGAGAGTGCTACTAATAATCGTACAATAAAAGCACAAATGAAAACATACATATCAAATAAGAGTAGGTAGCTTTAAAAGATTGAACATACCTCTCTATGACAGAAAGATTTTATGTTATGTGTTAATTATTTAACTCTGTTATCCTCACAAAACCAGTACCATGTACTATTAACATAATTTCCATTTGCCAGATGGAAACACAGAGGATTGGAGATGTCAAATTACTTTCCTAAAACAGTGGGTCTGTGGTTTAAATTCAATATATCTCACATTCTGCAGCCTGTGTTTTAGCTACTACATTCTATTGTCACTCAAGATCAGCACCATATTTCATCACCCGTTACATTGCCAGTAACCTACAGGATAATTTCAGTGATTTTACATGGAAATTACTCAAAAGCCTTTTTCCTTCCAGCTTCAAATTGTACCACTTACTATGCCGTTCAGCAAGCATTACTGAAACTTCTTGAGTGAAGCAAAAACAACAGTGACAAATGGAAAAAAGAGACAAATGTGTCATCTTCTCCAAAATGGCTCAATTTAAAAGTATATATTCGTTCACTTATAATCCTTATTATTCATGGATTCCATATTTTCAAATTCACCTATTTGCTAAAATGTACTTGACCCTCTAAAATCAATACTCGGGCACTTTCCATGCACAGAGTCATGAAGGTGTGCTGCCCAGTGCAGACGCTCTCAGCTGAGGTCTGATAGGGCGGTGCTCTGCTTTCTTGTCTCAGCTCTTGCAACGTAAACAAGTGTCCTTTTCATGGTCCATTCAGTGCCACATTTTTCACATTTTATATTTTTTGTTGGTGATTTTGCCATTTAAAATGGCCTCCAGACTAGTGTTGAATTCCTATCCAGTGTTCCTAAGCATAGGGCAGCTACGCTATGCCTTATGGAGAAAATACATGTGCTAGATAAGCTTTATTCAGGCATGAGTTCTATAGTGCTGTTGGCCATGAGTTCAATATTAATGAATAAATATCATATTAAATAAGGCATCTTTAAATGGAAACACAAAACAAGGTTGAATATTCTCAATCGATGTAAATGTTGTGGCAAGAAGCTCTGAGGAACTTAACTCTAGGTTTACCTTAGGAGCAATGGTTCAATATTCACTAATAACTATCATAAAAAATGAGGATCAGCTCTATTTATCCTAGTCATTCCTCAGCTAGTATTATAATGGAAGAAAACCAGTTTTTTCTATGTTTATATTATGTATTTGATGTTTGACTGCTGATAGCTTTTAAGCCACACCCCAATATCTTCCTCCACATATCTGGCAAACTAATTAGAGACTCAGGTTCTCTTTTTGGCATTGGTAGGAGATTCAAATCATGCAAGCCCCTGCCCATGCATGGGACTCTCTCACTGAGCCCTGTCCCATCTATCTATATAAAACTCTAATATGCAAATCGACCAAACTGTGGAACGACCAGTCACTATGATGTGCACTGACCACCAGGGGGCAGATGCTCAACGCAGGAGCTGCCTCCAGCCTGCAGGCCCCAACCAGCAGTGGCGGTGGGGGGTGGGGCCAGTGAGCGGGCGGCAGCAGGCCAGCCAAGGTGGGTGCAAGCGGGAGCCCCGATTACCCCGCCAGTTGCCCCACAGATGGGCCCTGATTGCTGGTCAGGCCTAGGGACCCTAACTGTGTATGAATGTCATGCACCAGGCCTCTAGTAACCATGATACAAACCCAGGTCAGTCTCTTTTCTTTGCTCTGGCAAGCCATTTCAGACTTTTGCAAAACCTGCCTTGCTCTCCCATCATTCCTCTCAAATATGTTAGTAATAAACCTTTTTATAACCTTATGGTAGGTATGTAGTGTCATTAGTCTGAACATTGATACCAATTTGGAGTGCAGGGTCCATCTGCCTCTGCAGGTAACCCTATGTATTAATACACATTCATTTTGTCTTTTTATTGATCTTATGTATATCACTTTACATAGCAGCATGATCCTAACTGTGAGGGACAAAGTAAATAAGAGATACATTTCAGAGAAATAATCAGAGTGGTGTGTGGCAAGGCAAAGCTCTGAGTCAAAGGTAATACCATGGTAATTAGCAAATAGAGGTATATTTAACCAATGTGATAGCCAAACTCTTTCTCTATACACTGAATTAGGCATTTAAAATAATGACTAGCATTTTACTTCAGTTTTTATTTACTGCTCTACATCTTTCAGTTACCTGTCACGAAGGTGGAATTCATAGCCATTTTACAAGTTCTCTAGAATAACAAGAATTTATCAAAATGGAAACTTGGCAAATAGCCAAAGAGCTTCCTTTAAACCATGCAACATCCAAGTCTGCAGGGGTTAGAAACTAAACTCTTGATCTAAACACATGTATGTCTTTGAAGTATTCTTCAACTAATACACTGCTCCCTAGCCCTAGGCATGGATTTTGCCACGCCTGAAAACACAGGCATAAACAGAGCTATCAGCCATCCTGAAACACTGTCCATTCTAAAGGTCAATCCCTGTGGTCTCTCCAGACCATTAAGGCAAGTCTAACACTTAGAACTCACTCCAAGTTACAAAACCTACGCACCAGAGCAACAGAGCAGGTGCCAGGGTTCAAAATGTGTGTAAATTCTTCAATACCACCCAGAAGAATTTTTAAACAGTTTCTATTTTCATCAAAAAAGCTGGCATAAACCTCGGCTGCCATTGGAGAGGACAATTAAGAGTTTGCTAAATGAGGGGGAAAAACGCTTCTACAGATGCCTGATTTAAAGCACTGGAATTAAGAGCGTCGTTTTGCAGTGCTTTAGAAAGAAGGATTGCTCATGCTGGATGATATTGCTCACAGAGGTGGCAGGAGGGGCTTCTGCGCTCTTCTTCCCCAGCAGCATGACTTGCTTCCTGGTTAATAACGTTATATTACTTTGAGCATTTACTTTGCATATATTACTAAGCTGCGTTCTGAACCATGACTCAGATATAAATAAAAAACACTTATACACTGCATTTGAACTTAGGAAGCCTGGTGTATGTTTCTCCTTTCCCTATCTCTCACATTTAGATGAATAATTTAAAGGCATATTCCTCCCTGGGGGTGAAGGCAAATGTAGAGACTGGTTTTCTTATAAAGGCAATTTGAATAAGTTACAGGTCTCAGATTGGGGAAGAGCTATGGGATTACAGTGACATTTTTTCCTTTTACTATCTCTCTATATATAAAGCCAGCAAATGGAATGCCATAATGACCAGAACAACTGGTCACTATGACTCCCACTGCAGCCAGCAAACTGGCTCAATCTGGGGGTGGGGCCGTCTGTCCAACCTCCTGTGGCCCTTCCCCTTGGCCACACCCCAATCAGCCCACAGCCCCTCCCTCTGGATGGCCCCTCCCCTGATGGGCCCTCAACACCCCAATCAGCCCACAGCCCCTACCCCAGCCAGCCCCACCCCTGATCGCCACCCCACCCCAATAGGGGGCGTGGCAAGCCAGCCAACCACCTGTGGCCCCTCCCCCTAGCCGGCCCCACCCCCAATGGGCCCCACCACCCCAATTTTCATGCGGCCCCTCCCCCCAGCCAGCTTTGCCCCTGATCGCCCCCACACACACCCATCGGGGGCGGGGCCCACCAGCCAATCGTCCACAGCTCCTTCCCCCAGCTGGCCTGGTTTTGATCAGGTCCCGATTGGGGCAGGCTGGCCGGCCAACCTCCTGCCATCTCCTCCTCCCTACAGGCCCAGTCTCAATCTACCCCGACTGGGGCCAGACCAGCCAGACCCCATTTGTGCGTGAATTCATGCACTGGGCCTCTAGTAGATTATAAGAAGTAAAAATTATGGAAAGTTCCATATATTTTCACAACTGTAATCTCACCTATAGTAGCTACAATGCTTACATTTTTTTGTTGGTGAAATTATTATAGGTCAGAGGGATTGTGGCAATCTTCAAATGTCCCCTCCCAAAAGCCACCCCTTCCCTTATCTATGTTAATGGCACCCAGTGTTATTTAGCTATGGAGGGACTCTGTGCTCCAGGGGAGACTTAGCCCTCTTCAATAATCATCCTATATAATAAAGAGGTAATATGCAAATTGACCATCACACCCTCACAAGATGGCTGCCTATGAGCAAGCCAGCAGGGGGGTTAGTGAGGGATGACCAAACAACTGAACAAGCAGGCTGCGTGGGGCGACCAGGCTGGCAGGGGGTCATGAGGGGTGACCAGGCTGGTGAGGGGGGGTGCAGTTGGGGTGACCAGGCCAGCAGGGGGGGCAGTTGGGAGTGATTAGGTTGGCAGGGGGGCAGTGAGGGGCAACTAGGCCGGAACGGGGGCAGTTGGGGGTGACCAGGCCAGCAGGGGGGGCAGTTGGGGGTGTCCAGGCTGGTATGGGGGGCAGTAAGAGGTGACCAAGTTGGTAGGGGGGCAGTTAGGAGGGACCAGGCCAGCAGGGAGGGGGCAGTTAGGGGCAACCAGTCCGGCAGGGGGGGCAGTTTGGGGCAATTAGGTCAGCACTCAGAGGCAGTGAGGGATGATCAGGCTGGCAGGGGGGGCAGTTAGGGGCAACCAGGCAGGCAGGCAGGTGAGCAATTAGGAGCTAGTGGTCCAGGATTGTGAGGGGGATGTCTGACTGCTGGTTTAGGCCCCATCCCAGGGATCGGGCCTAAACTGATAGTTAGACATCCCTCAAGGGGTTCCGGATTGGAGAGGGTGCAGGCTGGGCTAAGGGGACACTCCCCAACTGTGCACGAATTTTGTGCACTGGGCCTCTAGTAATAATATTTCTTTTGCGAGTGATTGGTGCACAAGGAATGTAATTTAGCCATGAGACACTGGGTGAAGTCTCCTGGGGGGTTCTGGGAAGTTTTCTTCACTCCTAAAAAGGATCTGAGGACCCAGCAGTGTGGCTCACTGGTTGAGCTTTGAACCATAAACCAGGAGGTCATGGTTCAATTCCTGGGCAGGATACATGGTCCGGTTGTGGGCTCAATCCTCAGTAGGGGACATGTCGGAACTGGCTGATCAATGATTCTCACTCATCATTAATGTTTCTATCCCTCTAGATGTGTCTGTTTATGTGATTACTATATGGAATATATTTATCTTAATATTCATTATATATGATGTTACTAAAATTATAATCATTAATCATAAATGGTTTTAAGGATTTTTATTTAGCTTTCAATTTCAAATTTTAGATCCTCAATGCTTTTTTTAACTGTCCCTAGTTCTCAATTACAAGTCATCTTAAATTTCTCTGCCTTAAGTACAAACTTATCAACATCAGCATCACCATCATCCTTATTTTCCTAAATCCTCACTTCTCCTCCCTGCATAGGTAAGTCCAGTGAAGAATAAAAATTCTCTTGGGAAAATACATTTGGCATTTCACTTCCTCCACATGTCATCCAATTCATATCCAATAATACCTTCTCCTTCAAACTGTATCTCCAGTCTCTTCCTTTTTAAGACATTGTTAGCATATTATCTTGCCTCTAAGTGACTGTCCACGCCTGGTTGGTGAATAGTACTCTATCACAAATCACTTTCTCCACACACACTTTCCTGAGCAATCTAGGGGCAGGCACCATTCCTTGACATTCTTTGTATCACTCCAAAGGATTTTCTGTATCTACACTGTCTCTGTGAGCACTTTTAGACAAATGCTATTCAATATACTTCTTGTTATCTCTCATACTTCTCTGATGTTTATGAAACCTGAGAATATGTGTATGCAAACAGGGATTCCATAAATCAAACAGAATTCAATGTAAATGGTATACATATTTTTACTGGACACAATGTGCTAGTAACTATTGTACTAAGAGCTTTAATTAAATATATTAATATTTAATCTTCACAATAAGCTATATAGGATAGATAATATTACTATTCCAATTTTTATAAGGGAAGAAACCAGGGTTAAGTTGCTTACTCCACATCATACAATCAAGTATTGGTGGATCTGAATTTGAATGCAGGCAATCGGACATCAGCACCCATGAAACTACTACACTTACTGCTGCCTTCATGTGAACATTCATCAGCCTTCTGTATGACTCAAGCTGTATTCATCTGTGATGGTTCATAATGCTTGCCTCACATAGAATCTTGTTCACTTAGAAAGGAATATACTTCTAAAAGAACAGCTGATAATTACTGAGCATTGTAGAAGAGATGACTAGTTGCTGTCGAAATGTTTGTTCCCTCTTCTTAAATATATACTTGTTCCTGAGAGGTGCCTAGTTAGCAGGGATTACATTTCCCAGCTCCTCCTGTAATTCCGTGCAGCCATGTAACTACTTCTTGTCCATGAATTAATTGTGAGTGAGCAAAATTGATCTGTATCACTTTTGGAGCAAAAATTTTTTAACAAATTAGTGCTCTTCTTTGGCCTCTGTTTTCCCTTCCACCAGTTTGATGCAGAAGATTGAGGGCCCTATTAGATGGTAATGCTAAATGATAAAAGAAGCATGGGCCTTCGAGGAGGAAAGTCATAAGCCACTGGAAATATTCACATCTGACTTTTAAGTAAGCACCAGATGTGTTTGAGCCTTTATTGAATTTTGAAGTCTGTTACTACTGCTAAGTTTTTGGTAACTAATCCAAACATGTAATAGATATCAGGAATGGAATGTACACTTGCTCACATGATTCATATTATATTCTGTGAGACAAGTACGTACTTTTGTTCCTATAGAAACTAGGGTTTGTTGAGTTTGATTCGTTTGTCCAAGGTTATACAACTCAGGAGTGTCCGACTCTCAGAGCTATGCAATGTTACTACACTCTTGTGTCTGTAACATGCATCTTGTTTTTGCCCTTAAGCATTACACATCACAATACTTCTCTGCTGATTTATAGTCACACCACTCTGAATAAGAGAATTTCTTAAAAGACTTCCATCCACTCACTTCTTGGCTAACAAAAACATGTCCAGGTGAAGGATCACACTTGGCTTAAGGAAGTTAGGACATGCAGTTCTTCAGTGCTTACACTGCCTTGCTATCCCAGTAACAGAGTTCATCTGCAGAGGTTGTGAGAAAGCATTTCTTCCCTTGTGAATGGAACAGGAGCAAAGGGTCTCTCCCCTCTTTTCCGGCTTAAACGTGAATGGGATCAGGGGAGTGTCCCCACTCATTTTGTGTAACCATAATGGAAAAGCCAGCACCATTGCCGAAAGGTATGAATCAACTCCGCTAATATTTTACCTCTCAACACCTTTTTATATGAAAAAAAAAGGCTATATGAGTATGCCATAATGTTAGGATTTCTGTTAGTTAGAGCTGAAAACAGTCCTAACCAAGAAAACTATCATTCAGGAATTACTTATTCCCCAGTATAATCTTTATTAAAATACAGGCATGCCTCTGAGACACTGCATGTTCAGTTTCAGACCATCACACTGAAGAGAGTATAGCAATAAAGCAGGCCACATGAAGTTTTGGTTTCCTAGTACATATGAAAATGTGTGCTTACACTATATTGTAGTTTCTTAAGTGTGCAATAGCATTATGTAAAACAAACAATGTGCATACCTTAATTTAAAAACATTTTCTTGCTAAAAAATGCAAATGCTAAAATGTTAACACTAAAAAATGTAGGATTGCCACAAACCTTTAATCTATAAACAATGCAATCAGTATCTAGAGGCATAGTTAAGTGATGTGCAATAAAATGAGAAATGCCTATATACCAACATCCCATCCGGGTACTGTATAGTCTTCATGTCACTCTAAATGACTCCTTATCAGTACTTGAACATTTTTTAAAAATATATTTTATCGATTTTTTTACAGAGAGGAAGGGAGAGGGATAGAGAGTTAGAAACATCAATGAGAGAGAAACATCGTTCAGCTGCCTCCTGCACACCCCCTACTGGGGATGTGCCCAAACCAAGGTACATGCCCTTGACTGGAATCAAACCTGGGACCCTTCAGTCTGTAGGCTGATGCTCTATCCACTGAGCCAAACTGGTTAGGGCAATACTTGAACATTTTTATATTTACTGTATTTACCATAAAACCATTATTTTTTCTATATTATATCTTCATAGAAGGAATTTGGTTTGTTAAATATAGTTTAACTTGTTAAATATGTATCCATCTTATATGTGTGTTTGGTGTGTGTAATGAGAGATTAGGGAAAAACAGAAGAGTAGATCCTATATAATAAAAGCCTAATATGCAAATTGACCCAACGGCAGAATGACAGGTTGCTATGATGCACACTGACCACCAGGGGCCAGACACTCAATGCAGGAGCTGCCCCCAGCCCGCAGGCCCCAGACCAGCCAAGGCGGGTGCCAGTGGGGGCCCCCCAATTGCCCCGCTGGCTGCCTCACAGATCGGCCCTGATCGCCAGTCAGGCCTAGGGACTCTACCCGTGCACGAATTTCATGCATCAGGCCTCTAGTAAGTCTATAAGGTAGGAAACACCAAATACTTTAATATTTGATATTTGAAATATTGAACCAGACAAGATACAGAATTAAAAAAAAAAAAAAAACAGTAGAAAACCCTTTCCTATTTGTTGGCCTTGTAGAAGTTCGGCTTCCTTACCTATAGAGAATACTAATGATGGTATGTAATTCACTGACTGAGTTTTCAATCTATGCAGTGTCATGTGTATTGAAAGTCCTCATTAAATGAATTGTTGTTTTCATCATTGTCTTCATCATCTAATATGTTAATGTTTCTGAAATGTCAAAATACCTTTCATAAAGACACTGATGTGAAGCACTAAAGTGATTTAGGAAAATAGTTATGCTCTCTAATCTACTATGTGTGAAAGCTATATGGTAACTTTAGAATTAGGCATTGGATGCGTTAATTTCCTTGGCTGGCTTTTAACTTCAAAAAGCTAAGTCTTCAAAAAAAAAAGAAAAAACAATGTGCAACTTATGGCACAAAGCTAGTAATGTGAATGTTAAGCAACTCTTTTTCTACTCTCTCCCCAAATCTATTTTAAAGTCCATAGCAACAATGCTTCAGGAGAGAAATTCCAGTGTAAGTAAGTTGAGAACTTTCGAAAGGAATTAGGGTCTATAGAGAATCTTTGTCCTCTCTGTAACTACTTTTAATTCCATGCTTCATCCTGCTAGGTTAAGGGTTATTCTAACCTCTATGGAGTACAAGAACACTTAGATGGCCCTATTCTCTTTTAAATTACTTTTCCCTGCTTTTAAAATAATAGAATAAAATTGATCCTTTAAATGGATAAAATGTCAGGTTGGAACTTGATAAAATACTTTGAACTATTGAAAATAGACTCTGGAAAGTCATTCAATCTTTGCCTCTTTTTGTTTTAATTTCAAGAAGTGCTTTAAAAGTCCTGCCTTCTAAATCGCATAATTTTGCAACTTCAAAATTTGTGCAGGCACTTTCTATTGCTCAGATATTAGGCTCCTAAATGTAATCTAGGAATAAGTTTATATCTAACTCTGATTTAAAATTGTCTGCATAACTTACTGTGCCAGGAATTTAGAAATCCAATACCAGCTACTTCACTAACCTCACTCTGTGGCAACCCATATTCTTTCTCTTCATCATAATCTTCTAAAAAAAAAAAAAGAATAAAAACAAAGGATTGAACTAGAATTCTTTGATTTCAGCTTCTTCCAGCTATGAAACTATTTTTGCAATGCTTATTATGATTAGGGCTCTCTTCAGTAATAATACTGAATATAAGAAAAATTCTTACTGTTCTTGGAAAAAAATAAATGTTTACCATAGAAAAATCACCAAAGGTTATGAATGCGAAGTTTATAGAAGAAACACATAAGAAAATACTGTGTCTCATATTAGCCAGAGAAAACAAATAAGTAACAAGTTTGGTTTTAACCCACTACATTGTCAACAATTAAAAAAAAACTTGATAACATTAAGTATTAGTGATGTTTTTGGGGGTAGACATATCTCATACATTGCTGAGAAGACATATTGGCTTAGCTACTTTGATAGAAAATTTGGAAATAGTTTTCTAAATTAAACTGCACAAACTACACTACCTAGAAAAACTAATTTACTTTATGGTTATCAGAGAATCACCTTCTTGATTCACAAGGAGACATGTTGCTAGAGCATTTATGAAAGCATTATATGAAATGAAAACACATTTGTGGGGGAATCCTGACTCTTCATCAATAGAAGAATTATGTAATAAACTGCAGCATACCTACACTATGAAATACTATGGAGAAAAGAATGAGGTAGATTCACTGTGCTAATTTGTATACATGTGCAAGATCTGTGTTTATCTAACATACAGAACAATGTAAACAGCATGATAGTGTTTGTGTGTGTTAGTAAATAAATTTCAAAGGATGGAGAATATTAAGGACAGTGTTTCTCTCTGGGGGGACTAGTATTCATAGTTAAAGAGTCTTTTCTGTGATGCCTATAACTTTTGTAAGTATAATGTCACCATATATTATTTGCAAAATTAAACATTATGGAAAATATAGGATTTATTTGTTGTATGGCACCATGAATTTTGTCAAAAATTTGTCAAAATTAATTTTGTCATAAATCAATTAATGTTTATGGGTATATTTCTGGACTTTTGATTCTATTCCATTGACTTATACATCTCTTTGATTTATACCAGTAAAACACTGTCTTGATTACTGTATCTTTGTAATTCTGGTATACCTTAAACATAGCATTTCAAATTTCAGTTTTATTTTTATATTATACTTACTTTTTTTTTTCTAAACAGTTTCAGCTTTTCCCTTAATTTAAAAAAATAATGAAGGTAAATTTCTACTTTATAAAACTACCTTCTAAGAAGACAGAAGGAAGATGCTGATCGCTAAGACTCTTAATAGGTGCCATGTTGATTTCTCTCTGATTTCATGAAATGGTTAAGTGGAAATTCCAAAAATTGTTCATTAATGTCAATTAACCTTGGTATCTCTTGTTCATTATTTGAATTTCCTCACTTTCTCTCCCTCCTTCTTATTCCTTCTCTTCTCAGTAGCTGGTCTCTTATGAATTTCTTTCTAAATTACTTATATAAAAATACTTCTACTTGCCACTTAGTAAGACATTCATTCATGACAAGGATGATAAGTCACAAACATAAAACACTAGAATTTACAAATTACTTTTAAATTTTACCCTATTCTTGTATTTTATTTAGACAGCTGTTATTACAACTATTTGACACATGACAAAATTGAGAATGACTGCATACATAATTTGAATAACTTCAAACAATAAATGTGTGACAGAGAAGAAACTCAAAAATAAGCCTTTGATTCAAATTATAATTACTTTTTCATTGTGGACTTACTGATGTATATGAAATATACTTGAATGTAGTTGGAAAACTGTAACCACCACAGAAATTTTAGGTCATTTTTACTGCTAACCTCATTATTGTTGTGCAGAAGAAAAGAAAATTAATCTATACTTCTGAACACATTGCTCTGTAGAAAACTGCATAGGCAGGAAATCCTTCCCGCAGCAGGGTCCAGGGCATATCCACAATGAGACTTTCATGAAGCAGGAGAAAGTGAGACAAAGGGAAGCGAGAGCTAAAAATCTTCACTTCTATGGGTTATATATGAATTACAATATAATAACTATATTAGAAGCAATGGTCAGGAGGGCAACTAGTAGCTTCAAACTATTTGGATGAGCCCATGTTTTAAACTATCTCACTTTTGAATACAAAACATATATAACCCACAAATTCTTGAGAGAACAAGGCACTTTATACAATGGCACAATAAACTACCAGCAAAACTGACATGTTTCCCAAAAGGCTTCCAAGTACCTCAATTTTCACTGTATGAAGTTTATGTAAAGTCAGTCACAATACTTTGTCTGCCCAAACCCCTCTTTAAAGAGGCTCTTGCCCTTGGGTCTGCATGACCCAAAGGTAGTTATCTTACCAGCTGTTCAGTTATCTGCTGTGCTAGTTACCAGTTTGTTGCCTCTGTTTCTGAACCATTCTTCACAGCATGAAGAATGTGATAATATAGATTGGCCTTGTAAATAGTTCACTTTATACTTTTGATGCTAACTTTATTTTTCTCACTAGTAAAAAGGAAATAATAAGCAAATATTATGTTTTTATGATTAAATGATGTTATCTATAGAAAGTGATGATCAGTATACTGAACACATTTTAAGTTCCCCACAATCGTTAGTTCACCTTCTTTTTCAATCTCCATCTGATCTAGATCAAATTCATCTTCCATATGAAAGTTTAAATGGAAAATATAATGCTCATGAAAGCCAAATACAGTCTATTGTTCAAGATTAAATTAAAGCACATAGACTGTCACAACCAGGATGTTCAAGTCATGTATTGGATTGATAAATGACATCTTCAATACTACTCCAGACTTCTGTGATTTACCCTTGTCTGTTATCCTATATAATAAAAGCCTAATATGCTAAGTGTCCGGTCGTCCAGTTGGCTGTTCAACCAATCAAAGTGTAATATGCTAATGATATGCTAAGGCCACTCAACTGCTTGCTATGATGTGCACTGACCACCAGGGGCAGACAGTCAACTGGTTGACCAGTCACTGTGATGTGCACTGACCATGAGGGGGCAGATGGTCCAACCTGTAGGTTAGCTTGCTGCTGGGGCCCAGCTGATTGGGACTGAGCAAGATGGGCCAGATACACCCTGGAGCCTTCCTCGGCCCCTCCCAGCTGTCCGACCTCCTACATTACCCCCTGGCCCTGATTGTGCACCTGTGTGGTCCCTCAGCCTGGCCTGTACCCTCTTGCAATCTGGGACCCTTTGGGGGATGTCTGAGAGCAGGTTTTGGCCTGATGGCAGAATGACCGGTCACTATGACACACATTGACCACCAGGGGTCAGACACTCAATGCAGGAGCTGCCAGAAGCCGGGCTTATGGCTGGCAAGCGCAGCGGCGGTGGTGGGAGCCTCTCCCGCCTTCGTGACAGCACTAAGGATGTCTGACTGACAGCTTTGGGAAGTGGGCCTAAGCTGTCAGTCAGATATCCCCTGAGGGCTCCCAGACTGAAAGAGGGCACAGGCTGGGCTGAGGGAACCTCCCCCCCCGCCCCCGCCTGCTGAGTGCATGAATTCCGTGCACCGGGCCTCTAGAGATTTAATATTGTTTAGTGTATTAGTTATTCTTCTTTCTCTTGAAGTCAAGCAATATGACTTAATTTGCATCCTAATAATACCAGGAACAGTATGGAGAAAGGACAAGTCCTCAAAAAAATACATAATGATTGAGTAAATATTTCACAAATCCTAAGTGTTGGATTTATTACAAAATTTAACTAAACCCATCTCTTTTCCAGACACATCTAGTACATGTGATGCCACTTATTGCTCTGTAAAGGTTAATTGCAGTGCAATTTTCTTCCCTAAGTTATCTCGCTGTACCTCCTCCTCCTGAACTTCTGGCATTGGCTATCACTCTCTCTCAGAAGAGCTGTCTCTAAGCACGAACCAATCCTGAAGCTAAGGATAGTGTGAGATGAGTTGTGCAGAGTAAAGTGTCTTCCTGCTTCTGAAAGGATTACCTTTCCATGGGCTCACCCTTCAGGGGAAGCGCCCTTTCCCTATAAGAACAATGTCTGAAATGTCCAGCATTTCAATTTTCAGTCTGCTGACCATGTGGATGTTTAGAGCCACAGAGGAGAAAACTAGTTCTCTTGGAGTTTTGATTGGAGCAGTAAATAGCAAAGCATAATTCCAGATCTGAACTTCTCATAAGAAAGAGGAAAAATATCCAAGGATGCCACTCAGAGAAATAAAAATTAGCATAGAACTTGGGAAAATGGCAAGTAGAATATATAGAGTTACATTAGAGATGGTCTCAATGAAAGGCATTTTAAAGAATTGCCTATAAAAGCCTGAAATTGATAAACGGTGTGTTAAATAGGTTTTTTTAAAAAAGTATTATTTAGCCAAGCAAGTGAAACACAAGGATAAAATGAATTGTTAGTTTTGAAATGTGAATTGATGATAGGAAAGGAAGTAAGAAATGGCCAGATGTCCTGGCTGAAATACACATGCCATAGCCTCTCTGCATTCTCTTCCCTTTAGGCATTACACTATTTTTTTAAAATTTATTTTCTTTATTGATTAAGGTATTACATATGTGTCCTTATCCCCCCATTGCCCCGCCACCCACTCTTGCCCTCACCCCCCTGGTGTCTGTGTCCATTGGTTATGCTTATATGCATGCATACAAATCCTTTGGTTGATCTCTCCCCCTAACCCCCACCCTCCCCTGCCTTACACTATTGATTCACATCCCTTATTAGGATGCTGATGCTAATCAGACACCATTGCCATTCCTTTTCAATTCAGTCTGCAAAACCAGCCACAGAGACCTACTGTATTAAATAAACAAATCATTAAGCCACTTAACTTTTGGACTAAGAATTTCATAATTCCCATTTTAGTGTTGGAAATTCCACAAAAATGGAGTACATCTAGCCCATGTGGGATCAATTAAATCATGTTGTCCAGCTTCTCAGGATAAGAGAGGCCAGGGATTCCTTGAATATTCCATTTGAGTAAAATGAAGGTATGGTGAACAGTTAGCCAGAAGCAGGGAGATTGATTACAGCCTTTAGTTGGTGAGAAGGAAATTAGATTAGTCTCCATCTGAGAACTTGGACCTCCAGCTGGGTAAGAGGTTGAGGGAAAATCATATAAGGCAGGATGATTAATTTGTTTGTACATCTTGGTAAGCTGTTTTACACTTTACCTCACACCCCTGTTTATTAAGGAGTTGCCCCTTGCTGTGGATTTTCTGTGTAAAGTATATATATTTTTGCTTAATTTGCAATGGACGAAGACAGAGCATTCAATTCCCTATTAAGAGATGAACTAGTGCAGAAAATTAAGACACTATCACACTTCCTCTGCACATGAACGATAATCAGTTTAATTCTACTCTAATACTTGTAAGGGCAATCTGAAGCATGAAACACCCTCACAGGACAGTGTAGAGGAATGAAATGGAGCCCTCCTGCAGAGAAAATAGGGATACCCTAGCTTCAGAAAAATCCAGAATCTGGATTAATACATAGTTTAAACATCAAGATAATTTAATATTGAGCTCTTTAAAAAGTTTGCTTTCAATTCCCAATAGTCTACCTGCTTTCTCAATGCCTAGTCATCTCCTCCAAGGTCTGGCACCGACATTCAGTTCTGCTGAGGACTTCATTTCCCTTGGCCCATCACTGCTGCTACCACCTGCCATTGCCATGCTATATCCCATTAGGTTAGTGTCCTGTCATTTATAGGTAACAAGTACAGACAACGACAGAGCTAAGAAAGAAAATGGGATGGGCGTAAAGTGGAGTAGAGGAAGGGAGGGAAGGATACAGAAGTGCGACAAAGAAATAAGTGAATAAAGAAGAGAAGAAATAGAAGAAAGTTAGTGTAAGAGAGAAAAAAATGCTAAAAATTTGGATAAGAATTTAGATTACATTAAACCACAAGCTTTCTGCTCTTACTTTTTAGGAAAAAGTTTAGAGAAAGTATTTAAACTCGTTTCCTCATATATTAGATGGAGACAATAATATCTGCATGACCTACTTCCTATGGTTGCCATAAGAATCAAATGTGACAAAGTAGTACAAGTGATCTATGTCTTATAAAGCAGCATAGACATACTTATTCTAAGTTTTAATCTTTATCATGTTCAAGTATATCTCTATCCTGAGGCTGGGACTGGGTTCCAGTTCCATAATCAACATGGGTTCAAGAAATGCTAATAAATAATACATAGATAAATATACAAATGCATAAGTGAACGTGTAAATAAGGTGGAAGCAAGGTTTCCTGGGAGTCTACAGGGCCACAGGGGTAGCTGAGAGGAAGAAACAGCCCTAGAAGCTTAGGCATCATGAACTCCTCCCTGGAAGGGACTTACTCCAAGAAGCGAGTTACAGAAATTCTGCTTCCCTTGAGTTAGAGATACAAATTGAAAGCCAGTAGCAGATTTAAATATAGCAATGAATATTTCAAAAATATTTAGAATATGAATACCTTTAGGCAGGTGTGTGTCCATCCAGTTGGTACTATCTTACTATTTTCCAGCTTCACTAATTTATTGCATATGCCTGAACTCTTAAAAACAATTGTTTTTTTGGCCTCTGGTTAGATGAATATTTCAAATCACTGTATCATAGAATTGAGCCTGGTTCGTAGTAGTGTCATAGCTGTGTATCAGTTTGATTGAAAAATGGTGAGAAGGCCTCACAGCACATTCTGCCCAAACATCTGCAGTCCCCTTGCACTTCATGGCCAGTACCCCATCTCTCTTCAGGTTTAGGATGGCCATTGATAAAACATAATTCCCTTCATTTGGTGCAGGAGGCTCCCAGAGAATATAAGAAGCTTAGAGAAGTCGCCCTAACAGGTTTGGCTCAGTGGATAGAGCGTCGGCCTGTAGACTAAAGGGTCCCAGGTTCGATTCCGGTCAAGGACATGTACCTTGGTTGCGGGCATATTCCCAGTGGGGGATGTGCAGGAGGCGGCTGATCAATGTTTCTCTCTCATGGATGTTTCTAGCTCTCTATCCCTCTCCCTTCCTCTCTTTAAAAATTCAATAAAATATATTTTAAAAAAAAAGAAGCTTAGAGAAGAATGGTATCATAGAAGAAAGAACAGTTCACCAAGAACAAAATTTATTACATCATAATGTCTCTCCTCCCTATTTTATATCTTCTTCTTCAGAGGTGATGAACCTGAATAGGCACATGCTGGGTTATTCTTGAATTATGGGGGAGGCAGAAGAATGTCTATACATCCCCTCTTCTCAAGTTCTGCCTTGGGCTTAGTAATCTTGGCATTTAAAGACTTTTCAGAGCAAATTTGTGTTTGTGCTCTCTAAATTGAAGAATAACTTAAAATATAGTGAAATATTTAGCACTCCACTAATTTTGATTTAGGATAGCCATAACATAGATAGGGTTAGATGTGTCTCAAGTATATATAGTTCTAAATTTTTCAAAGTCTAATTTTTTTTGGAAAACAGAATCATTTTACAATAAATAGCATTTTTAAAATCATTAAAATGGTTTTCAAAATAAAGACATTAAAACTCCTTTTACATGCCTTTCTTTTCTTTATTCAACAATTAGTTCTCTAGTGGTTAATATGCTTTTTAATATGAATCCATTATTATGTAAAGGGGGTTTATTTCAAATTGCTGTTTTCCCATTAACTTATCTTACTTATTAGTATACTAGAGAACAAGATTTGTGCACTGGGCAGGGGGTCCTTCAGCCCAGCCTGCACCCTCTCACAGTCAGGGACCCCTTGGGGAGGTCCACCTGCCGGCTGGCAGTCAAACATCACTCTCGCATCAGGGGCTCTCGCAGTCTGGGACCCCTTGCTCCTTACTGCCCCCCTGCAGTGGAGGTGGGAGAGGCTCCCGCTACTGCTGCTCCACTTGCCAACCAGAAGCCGGGCTCACTGCTCCTTACACTGCTTCTGGCTGAGCGGTGCTCCCCCTGTGGGAGTGCACTGACCACCGGGGACAGCTCCTGTGTTGAGCGTCTGCCCCCCGTTGGTCAGTGTGGGTCAGAGCAACCAGTCGTTCTGCTGTTTGGTCGATTTGCATATTGGCCTTTTATTATATAAGATGATTATAAATGTTTTAAGTGCTTCAAAATTAGAAAATTGCATTTGTATACAAATATTTTAATTTCTACCTTTCTTTTATTAATTTTTTAAAATTATAGTTTATATTCAATATTATTTTGTATTAGTTTCAGGTGTACAGCATAGCGATTAGACAATCATACACTTTAAAAAATATTCCCCTGATATTCATAGTATCCAACTGGCACCATACATAGTCATTACAATTTTATTGGCTACTAGAGTCTCGATGCATGAAATTTGTGCATGGGTAGGGTCCCTAGGTGTGGCCAGCAATCAGGGCCAATCAGGTTCCCTGCCTTCCTACCTCCTCCTTCCCTTGCTCCCTCAGTGCCCTACCACCGCCGCTGGTTGCCCACCATGTCCGCACCGCTCCCTGATGGTCAGCGTACATCATAGTGAGCGATCGAACTCCCATTCTCCTAGTCAAACTCCCGAGGGGACATGTTGCATATTAGCCTTTTATATATATAGATATTCCCTATGCTGTACTTTACATCCCCATGACTATTCTGTAACTACCAATCTGTACTTCTCAATCCCTAGAGGGTATTATGCTAATTGAAATGTCAGTCAGAGAAAGATGAAAACCATGTGATTTCACTCATATGTGGAATCTAAAGAACAATATAAATGAGCAAACAAAACAGAAGCAGACTCATAGATACAGAGACTAGACTGATGGCTGCCAGAGGGGAAGGGGGTTGTGGGACTGGGTGAATTTCTACCTTTTTGCTAGGTCATTTTGAACTTCCCAGGTAATAACACCTAAGTCTTCTAGCACATAATTTACTAGATATTAATTAATTAGCACTGCCTTTACCTATTTAAATCACTGGAAAATCCTTTTGGCCACTCCCTACCCCTTGCTCCCCCACTGTAGTATTGGGCACAATAGCTGAGCAATAAACTTCTCACTGTCCTGAACAAATTAAGAGTTTAACAGCTCCATGGCTTTACACAGCCAGATTCATGGGCCTGGTATGCTGTTTCCCAACTCCTGTCTCTTCCATAAAGTTTCTACTCATTTTCTTCCCTCTGATGCCAGCTCAATATCACCTTTTCCATGCAGACTTTCCCAACTCTCTGAGAATAGGTTAGCTGTCCCCATGTTGGTCACACACTTCATCTCTCTATTATAGTACTCTGTGTGGTATCTTGCAATTATTTTTCTTATGTCTGCTTACCATATATACTGTTAGCTCATTAAGAATACACGGAATCCCATTCATGTTTTAACCCATGAAAACCACCAGAACTAACCTCTTGATGGCAGACTTTTGGGGATTATGATTCCGAGATTTTCATAAAATTCCAAATTCTCTGTATAATTCATGACACTAAAGCAGTGATTGTCAACCTTGTTCATCTCATGGAGCACATAAACATTACTAAAATTCTGGGGCACATCAAAAATATATTTTTTTGCCAATCTGACAAAATATAGGTATGATTTTACAACAGATGGCTATTGTTGTGTTGACTGTTGTCATTTTTTAAATGTAACAATCTTCAGGGGAAATAGGTCAGTACTGCCGACTAGTCAGGTGTTGCATGTTTTAAAAATTATTGCAGCGCATCGTTTGAAAATTGCAGTTCTAGTCAAAAGAACAGGGAGAATTTCTCCTGATGCAGCCAAATGGCCTGAGAATAAGTGTTCTCATAATAAAACTCCAACACATGTTCATTAAATAGTTAAATTTTGTAATTTAGGAATTATTTCATTATACATTTATGGAGTTCAATACAATTATTGTAGCCATTTTTCCTAATGGATTTTATTTTTAAGCAGTTTTAGATTTACAGAAAAGTTGTGAAGACAGTACAGAGTTCCATATATCCCCTAACCAGTTTCCCACTATTTAAAAAATATTATTGTTGAAAGTATTATAGATGTCCTCTTTTTCCCTCCATTACACCTGGCCCCATTCTCCTCCTCATACTATTAATGCCTTACATTACTAAAGTATATTTGTTTCAATTAATGAACCAATATTGATACATTATTATTAACTAAAATATATATTCATATTGCCTGACTTTTTGCCCAATGTTCTTTTTCTGTTTCAAGACCCTATCCATTATATTTAGTTATTATGTACTCTTACACTTTTCTTGGTTGTGACAGTTTCTCAAATTTTCTCTTTATTAAAGACTGCAGTTTTGAGGAGTACTTGTCAGGTTTTGTAGAATACTATTCTATTGAAATTTGTGTGTTTCTCTCATGGTTAGATTGAAGTTATGGATTTTGGGGAGGAAGGCCAGGGAGGTAAAGTGCCATTTTTATCACATCATATGAAGGGTATGTAATATCAAAAGGACTTATCACTATTGATGTTGACCTTGATAACCTGGCTGAGGTAGTGTTTGCCAGGTTTCTCTGTTGTACAATTACTGTTCCCACCCCATACTTTCTCTACTGTAGTCTTTGAAAGGAAATCACTGTGTGCAGCCCACACTTAAGGGATGGGGGGTTACATAACCCTCTTTGAGGGGGCAATATCTACATAAATTATTTGGAATTCTACTTGGAAATCTATCTTTTAAAAAAATATATATTTTACTTATTTTTTACAGAGCGGAAGGGATAGGGATAGAGAATTAGAAACATCAATGAGAGAGAAACATGGATCAGCTGCCTCCTGCACACCTCCTACTGGGATGTGCCCACAACCAAGGTACATGCCCTTGACCAGAGTCAAACCTGGGACCCTTCAGTCCGTAGGCCAATGCTCTATCTACTGAGTCAAACCGGTTAGGGCATATCTTTCTTTCTTTCTATCCTTATTTTCTTTCTTTTATTCAATCATGTATTTCTATGAATATGGAATCTGGATATTTATTTTATACTTTGGGTTATAATCCAATATTTTTTATTTTGTTGCTCAAATTGTTCCAGCTTTGGGCATTAAGAGCTCTCTCAGTTTGCTCCTGTGTCCCACTGACATCTGGCCATCAGGTTTTTTTTTTTAGCACTTCCTTACTTTCTGTCACTGCAACATGCTAAGGCTCTTTATGCATATTTCCTGTCCCAGATTGCAGCTATTTATAAATGTATTTGAATTGTCCTTTTATATTCCTTAATTTTAGATTAATGTGTATTTTCTTAAAATAATTAGAAAATTTAAAGAATATTAGGGAAGTAGGGATTTTGTGATGCTGGTCTGTGATCAATATGAGAATAGCAAACAAACCCCAGGGTTCTAATAATTAGATGGAAATCATCAGAGATTATAGCCCTTGAATCACCAAAACTTCATAGAAAAATCTAATACTTTCATTTGAAGCCATACTTTTAGTCAAGAATGACTCAGTTTGTTTGGTCAGGTTGAAAACCCCAAAACTCGCAGACTTTTTCATTACACTCACTTGCATCAAATTTAATGTGGTACTGAAGTTCCAAAATTCAGTTCCCCAAACCATAATAGAGATAAAAATTACAAACACAGCTGGGCTGTCAGATTCCTAGAGAGGACTCTTTTATGCTCTTCAATAAAATAATGCTTGCTTGCCTCTCTCTTTTTTCCTCTTACAACTCACTGCTGAAAAGTTTTGGCTAACTCTAGGGAGTTGTATAATTGGGAATCACTATTCATGCATTCAGTGGACAACATAATCAGTCCTTAGGACATGTTATTTAACCACAATAAGCATCACATTACATAGACTATTGGCTTGTAAGTTAGGACACCCATTTCTCCTGGGATTTGTATATTTTAACATTGAAACCTATTTGGGAAGTATAAATCACTGACATGAGAAAACTGGAAGAAAAAAAAAAAAAAGACAAAAAATTTGCTCCCCACCCCCAAAGGAAACACAAGTGCAAATTAAAACCAATTAAAAAATGGGAAGGCAGGGGTGGGAGTGGTTAGGAGAGAGATTAACAGGAATTTATATGCATATATGCATAGCCCCTGGACACAGAAAACAGTGTGGTGAAGGCTTGTGAGGGGCAGGTATGGAGTGGAGGCGGTCAATGGGGGGAAAAGCAACAACAAACAACAAAGGGGGCATCTGTAATACTTTCAACAATAAAGATAAATTTTAAAATATTTAGATTTAAAATAAAAATTTTAAAACTAAAAATAAATAAATGAATATACCATTTCTTTAGGTGCTTAACAAAAAAAAAAACAAAAAAAAATAAGAATGACTTTATACCTACAATAAAGAATATTCCCAGTGGCAAATCTAAAAGATTGTTGGTTAAGATTTAAGCACATAAAATATGAGATTTTAATTTTTGGACAGTCTTGTATAATAAACATTGAATTTGGAGCATACAATTAAATATCAGTGGGACTTTCAGAAAAAAAATCTATCATTTTAAAAATAAGATCTATATTTGTAAAAGCAGAACAAATAATATTTTCTTTCAGTATTTGCCCACAGTGAAGGCCAACCTACCTATGTTTAAAACAGCTGCACTTTTATTAATGTTTTCTAAAAACACTTGACATAAAGAATCCTGTTTCAAAGAATGGATGGTAAGCACAAAACAACAAGCAATAATGCCTTAAGTGTATAAAGCAATGGAATAATAAGGTGAGAGGAGGTTACATTCAAGAGGTTAATTTCTTCACTCAAAAACTTAATTTGGTTCAATTTGAAAAGTGCCTCAGTGACAATATACCTCCTTGATTGAATATCTTGAATGGCAGAGGAGGAATAGGAACAATTATCGAACAACAATTGTGTGCCGGTAATGGGGCCAAGACCCCTGCCTGTATCTCCAGATGCATCTTCTATTCTCCCATCTCATATGATACTAAGGACTTATTATGCTGGCTATGGTTCACTGAACAACCCATATTACTTCATGTCTCTATGACTTTTACACACTAGTTTCTCTGTCTGCCTTTCCTATGTCTGACTGATTGGCATCGTTTTACTCTAACACAGGTCAATCTTCATCCTTTACATTAAACGTTCCCAGGGCTCTTGAGCAGTTAATTACCCCTTCTGTTGAGGTACTTCTCACATTATTACACTGTGATGTCTTGTTTAATGCGCCTATCTCCCTTTGATTGTGATCTGGTTGGTAGCAGAGTCCAGGTCTTTGCTACTGCCTATCGCTAAATGTACTTAGTGATACCTGTGAAAACGATGACAAATAAGAGAGTGTCTGGGTTGGTTTTTATTTACACGTGTCATCTCAGAAAACCCAGGACCAAATCTCAATACTAGTGACTTAGGGACTCTCTCTACCTTTTGCTAAATGACTGATCTTTGAAAAACTATATGTATATGTATATGTATATGTATATGTATATGTATATGTATATGTATATGTATATGTATATATATATATATTTATATGTATATATATTTAATACCAAGCAAATAAAGCATTCTAACTTTGGACTGATAATTTTTATTTCCTATGTTGTGGTGTCCTGTGGTATGAAAATACAAAAACTAAAATCAATGAGTCACACCTTCCTCTTTAGCAGATTGATTGTAGGAAAAATACTTTGTATGCTAGGCTTTTTCTAGGACCTTCAGATGCAAGACCTCATATTTTCTTTGTGTTCACTTATTCAACAAACATTACCAAGTTTTTATCTGATTCAGCCACTGTCCTTGGCATTGGGGCTAAAGGTACAAGATATATGAAGTCCCTGCCATCACAATATTTACATTCATGTGGACCAGGCATATTTTAAGCAAGTAAACACATTTGAAAGTGCTATTAAGAAAACAAAGCAGAATTGGGAGATAGTTTCTTTTTTACTTAAGTCAGGAGAGTTTCTCCAAATGAGATGACATTGAAGACACCTAAATCATGAGAAGGGACTAGGTATAAAAACATACTGGTGAAAAGTTTGCCAGGCTGAGAGAACAAGCCTAATTGTTCCAGAGAGGACACAACTCTTTCCATTTGAGACATAAAGAGAATAGTAAGACAATGACAGGGGAGGAGCAGGTGGGAGCCAGATAATGGAGGACGTGGTAGGTAATTATGTTGTTTGATAAAGTATGAATTATATTTTTTAAAGCCTACTCATGCTACAGAGTGGAAAGTGGGCTTTATGGCATCAAGAGGAAGCATGAAAATGACAAAGCTATTGGATGACCAGACAAGAGGTGACGGAGGCTATGGTGTAAATGAGAACAGTCAAGACGTTTTGAGTAAGTAGCACTGACCTGCCTCTGTGTTGGTTATGTTGGGTGAGGTGAAAAGTGTTAGGAAAAATTAAAGATGCCTCCTAGGGCTTTGGCCTGAGTGGTTGGGTAAATGGTGGTATTGTAAATTGAAATAAAAAGTGGACAAAGAAAAGGTTGGTGAGGAGAGCCAAAATCAGAGTAGCCAAGATATTGGATAAACGATCTTGTTAAATTACCAAGAGTGAAAACAGAGATGGTGGAAGAGAAAAAGACAGCCAAGCAGTTGCTCCCTTTTAAAGAATAGCAGGCTAGGAGTAAGTTGTAAGTGACAACAGAAATAAGGGAGTCTAGTGGACAGCACAGTCCAGTTTTGCAAAAGTACTTTGCTGACCAGGCTCATTGTGATTGAAAGGAAAAAAAAGCAACCTACAAAACATCTAGATTAAATCTGTATGAAAGATCCTGATACCTAAGTAAACATATTTTTTAAGTGCCCTAACCACACAGTGCATAAGTCGAAGTATATCTTACAGAACCTACAATGTGTTGACCTCCTTAAAGTTATTTCTGAGGGTCAGTGTTGTTTTATAGAGGTAACTTCAGATAGTAAGTAAAGTGGAGTCCTCGAAACCAGATTAAGTTGATCAAGTGAAGAAAGATTGGCCTACATGATTTCTGTCTGAGTTTCCACTTAATTCTCAACACAATATGAACCTAAGGGTATCTTTTGGGGCTAATTAAGTAGCATTAGCTATGCAAAAGATGGATGCTATTGTCACAAATTTTATGAAAGTAATGTCAATTTCTTCCAGATAATATTGGCTTTAAAGCTCTGAACTAACACCAATCAAACCAATTCAACCCTTATCACACTGTGTATATGCAATTGCTGTGGGTATTTCAATGAAAACAAGGTATACTTGGAACAGTCCTGGTTTATGTCTGTTTGGTTTAATTTGTATTAACAATGCCCTCTTTGCTTTTAAAATTGTCCTGTTTTAGAATATAAAGCATATGGTCATGCTAATTAAAAATGATATGTGGATCACCTTGCCAATTAAGGAAAGAAGCAAACATTAAACCAGGAAACTAAGGCATCTCAAATGCCAAAACGTACGGCACCACAGAGAATTTAATATGATTCTTCTGAACATACACCTATTACCAAAACAGGAGAGAGAAGCTGGAGTAAGTAAGGTTGTTCCTTTCTCAAGGATGAAGTGAATTTCCATCTCCCCCATTTACTTATGTGTATGATTTGTGGCAGGCAGTGGATATTAGCGACCAAGGCATGGGCATGAACATGAGGAAGTTCTGGGTTAAATCCAAATTTTGACATTTCAGGGCTGTGTGACATTAAGTTAAGTTACTTGACCTCTCTAAGCCTTACTTTCTCCTCTGCAGGTTGAAAAGAATGGGATCTTCTTTATAAAGATGCCCATTATTAGAATTCCATAACTGAGAGGTGATACCATAATAAAAGCATCATTACCACTGTCATTATTGTCATCATCATGATTACCATCATTTTCTCCCCCAGGCCCCTAAACAATGTTTTACCAGTTATCTCCTCTGCTTTCTAAGTCAACTGTTTCCCCTTCATATTTAGTTCTTCAATTACTTCTAATCTACACACAAAACAGAGTACTAGTAAAACAATATAACCCAACACAATGGACTTTTGTCATCTTCTACTACCAGCAAAACAACTTTACAAGATAATTGTTCTCCTTTTCCACAATTTTCCACCCAATGAAGTTTGGTTACTATCCCTTCTGCTACATTGAAGCAATTCTCCAAAGAGTGACAAAAGACTTAAAAATTGTCAAAATGAATTGCTCACTTCCAGTTTAATCTTACTTGACAATATGCAATATTTGACACTACACAACTCAGTTACACCTGAAACTCCCTTGGGTGTCCTAGACTACAGAATTTCCAAGATTTGTGTGTGCCTTTGATCTGGATCAATTCCAATGAAGATATAGGAATAGCCATCAGAGTGTGTACCAGTGGGCCCGAAAATTTGGTCAATGGGTGAATACTTATAGGAAGGGTTAAATACAGATTAAATACAAGATACAAAATTAAATTTGAATTTCAGATAAACAGAATATTATATGGGACATATTTGAGTTAAAATATATTTGTTGCATATCTGAAATTCATATTTAGCTGGGCATTGTGTATTTTTATTTGCTAAATCTGGCAACTCTACTAGGAAGGGATATTAACAAAAATGGATTTATAGGACATGGTGTCTATCATGGGTGTCCAAGGCCCCTCACACTGTAGAACAGAGACAGGAATGGAAAAATAATTAGAGCTGGTTTTGGACCAGGGAAGAGGATCTGAGCAGTCAGGGAACCTGGTACAGACTCTCCCTGAGTACCCACATTCTAACCTTGAATCCAGTCCTCCAGGTTGTTATGGAAATATCCCTGTCAAGACAAGAGACTGGAGTATATTTTAATTCATTTGATTTATACATTTTAAGCACATAGAGTCTAGACATCTGGCATGTGGGCCCCCATTTGTACTTTTGCCTAAACACTAGAAATGTTGGAGGCAGGGATGTTGCCTCTGCCTTTAGGGCTTCAACCATATGTATTTGGATTAATGTGTAGTTAATCTGCACATTCAGCTCAGTTTCCCTTACTCAGTCATACAAAAATATCAAGAAGCTTCAGGGTAGAAACACATGTTTCTTTCCCTTCATCAGGATGCCTTTTATAGATTGAGATGTATTATATAGCTGCATATATAATCTATAGATTGAGATAGATTTTATAGACAGATCTATAATTTAATAAATGACAAGTTATTAAAAATTAAATGTGTTAACATATGTAAAGCAATGAGAAAGTTACTTGGAACATATTTAACAGAAGACAAATTTTAGCTATTTTTTGGTGTCTGGCTTCAGTGTAAGGAGAACTGCCTATAGTAGAACTGCCCAAACCTACCCATAGCTCCTAGTGTCAAAAATGTTGATAATTCTAATTTGTTCTTGCTCTTTTTCAGTCTCTTCCGGGGGAAACGTTGGAATTTCTAATCTGTGACTCTTAAAATGACTGCTCTGCATTCACCAACATCTTAAAAAACATTTTGTTGGTTTCCACTTCTAGAGAGGGAATTGCCTGAAAGCAAATCTCCCAGCAAGGGAAGGCAAGGAAGTTTGAAAAGTTTGCATCTCAGTAATGTAGCTGAGGAATGTGACAAGGGAGTCTGGAAATAAAAAAATATGCTCGCTTTAGAGAAAAATCACTTGCTACCCTAGGCTGTGTTCTTGCTTATAATAGCTGTACATGGATATCCTAATGGGCTTCTTTGTAGTTTGACTATAGAGGATTTCTAAATAGACAAAGCACTTACTGAAAAAGGGAAATGAAATTTCCTTTAACAGTCCCCCCCCCCAAAAAAAAAAAAAAAACGCTGATAAAAATTACTGGGTGGCTGAGCTCTGTCAGGGTCTGAGCCACCCCACTTTGCTGATATGCTATCTGGAAAAACTCAAGCCTTGTTTAGTGTCTAGTTTTCTGTCAGAAGGGAGGGACTTTTGACCTGGGCAACTGTCTGCAAAATTCTCCAAGGCAGCAAATATTTGATAGATTCCAGTTATTCTGAGACATCATCCATGGGGGCTTTTCCTTTCCTAAAGGCAGCTGCCCTCCCTGTGCCCACCAGTACCATGTTACATGTCAAGCAATGGAAATGGGGGTTAAAAGAGTGTAAACAACTGTCTTTGCCCTCAAGGATCTTGTGGTCTAATTGAAAGCACAAAATAGTTATTTATACCTGGAAACAATTTCAACTAAAAGTATGAAGTTCAGTATTATAAAATAGCATAGAGAATAATGATGATGATAAAATACACAACAAAGTCTAACATTTAAGGATTTATGGTACACCAGCAACTATTCCAAGCATTTGCATGCATTATTTATTGGAAAGGATAATGTATTAGTTTTCTAGGGCTGCCATTAAAATGACTACAAACTGGGTGGCATAAAACAAGTGATATTTACTCTCTCACGGTTGTGGGAAGTAGATGTCTGAAATTAGAGAGCTTGCAGGACCCTGATGCTTCTGAAGAGCCCAGGGGATAATCTTTCCTTCTCTCTTTCTAGTTTCAGCTTCTACACTCCTTGGCATTCCTGATTTGTAGCTGCATCACTCCCATCTCTGCCTTTGTCATCACATGACTTCTTCCCTGAGTCTATTTGTGGCCTCCCCTCTTCTTATAAGAACACCAGTCATTGAATTTAAGGCTTACTCTAATCCAGTATGACCTCATCTTAACAATTTACACCCGTAAAGAGCCTATTTGTAAAAAAGAGTCAGATTCTTAGGTTTTGGGTAGACATGAATTATGTAGGAACACCATTCAGCCCACTAAAGCCTAATTAAGAGGAAAATTAACATTTTATGGGCCCTGACAGATGAGTGGCTTTGGGCAGAGGAGAATTTGAATGTCGACTCAACAAGCATTTATTGAGCAAATAGTTTGTGCCAACACCTGTGCCAAGAGCCAGTGGAGATACATCAGTTAGTCTGTGTTAGTATCAATAACGCTTGGCTTCATAAAAATAAAAAATGGCAAATCTACAGAAGCTTAAATAAGACTGAAGCTTATTTTTTTCTCTCTCTTTTAAGTAAAAGAAGTCTAAGGGTCAGCGGTCCAAGGAAGGTATGGTGACTCCACAGCTCCATTAAGGACCCGCATATTTGGGACTGCCATCCTCTGGACTGGCTTCTATTTTCCATTATCCTAAATCACCTCACAGTCCAGGATGGTTGAGGGAGCTCCAGTAATCATCTCTATATTTCAGACCAGCAGCATAAAGGAGCAGGAGATAGACAAGAGTCACTTTTCCTTGCCGAAACCGGTTTGGCTCAGTGGATAGAGCGTCGGGCTGTGGACTGAAGGGTCCCAGGTTCGATTCCGGTCAAGGGCACGTACCTTGGTTGCGGGCACATCCCCAGTGGGGGGTGTGCAGAAGGCAGCTGGTTGATGTTTCTCTCTCATCAATGTTTCTAACTCTCTATCCCTCTTCCTTCCTCTCTGTAAAATATCAATAAAATATATTTTAAAAAATAAAAAGAGTCACTTTTTCTAGCTGAGTCAATCTTTTTGGGAGTTTTTTTCATAGCATTTCCTTTTAATTAATCACTTGACCACACTTAACTGCAAAGAAACCTGGGCCGACTGCATTCCTGAACAAATATAGGTTTTTTGTTGTTTTTTTTTTAACCAAAAAGAAAAGGGAGAATAGATATTGGAAATTTGCTTGATCTCAAGGAGCTCAAAGTCCATTTGAGAAGATAATAATTTAATAGATGCATTAGTTTCCCTTTGCTGCTCCAACAAAACTGCCACAAACTTAGTGTCTTAAAACACAAATTTATTACCTTACAGTTCTAGAGAACAGAGGTTCAAAATGGGTATCACTGGGATAAAGTGAAGGTGCCAGCAGGGCTGTGTTCTTTCTGGAGGTTCTAGGGGAGAATCCATTTCATTGCCTTTTGAACTTCTAGAAGTGCCTGCATTCACGGTCCCCTTCTTCCATCTTGGCAACCTGCAAGGTTGCATCTCACTGACCAGCTCTTCTGCAGCCACAAGTCTATCTGACTCTAAACTCAGCTGGGAAAGGTTTTCCTCTGTGCAGGACTCAAGTGATTAGACTGTGTCTACCTGGACGATCCAGAATAATCTGCCCACTTCAAGTTCTTTAACATAATCAGATCTGCAAAGCCCCTTTTGCCATGTAAGGTAACATCTACACAGGTTCCAGGAATTAGGACATGGACATCTTAGAGGAAGACCATTATTTAGCCCACCACAATAGAATTAAGGTATCAAGACAAAGGTATAGCAATAAAGTAAACACTGGTTGATAAAAACCAAAAAGAGTCTGGTTTCATTAATGAGCATGATTTGTTAGGAGAGAAATGCTTCATCAACTAAATAAAGAATTCACATAAGGATTGAGAAGAAATTAATATTAGAAAAGGAAAAATTATGTTCTTAAATATCAGGCCTGCCATTGAACATTAATGTGTACACAATGGGGAAGTATAGGTGATTCTCGATTGAAGGAATGATTTGATAAAAGTGGTGATTTAGAAAGCTAAATCTGATAAAGTGAGTAGGAAAGAGAACAGTTAACAGATTAAGAGGCTACTAAAGGATTTATGAGAGGTTTTCATTTAGGCTAGAGGTGAAGAAAACAGGAAGGGTTTTTGAAAGAGATAAAAGATAAGAAACATGAAGAAAAGTAAAAATTGACTGAGGTTGTATTTATTTATTTATTTATTTATTTATTTATTTATATTTATTTATTTATATTGATTTCAGAGAAGAAGGGAGAGGGAGAAAGAGATAGAAACATCAATAATGAGAATCATTGATTGGCTGCCTCCTGCTCACCCCCTACTGGGGATCGAGCCTGCAACCCAGCCATGTACCCTTAACCAGAATCGAACCTGGGACCCTTCAGTCAGCAAGACAACTCTCTATTCACTGAGCCAAACCAGCTAGGGCTTTACTGAGGTGTTTTTTTTTTTTCTATTTTTTTTCTTTATTGATTAAGGCATTACATATGTGTCCTTATCCCCCCATTGCTTCCCACCCCCCTACTCATGCCCTCACCTCCCTGGTGTCTGTGTCCATTGGTTAGGCTTATATGCATGCATACAAGTCCTTTGGTTGATCTCTCCCCTTCACCCCCACCCTCCCCTACCTTCCCTGAGGTTTGACGTTCTGATCGATGCTTCTCTGTCTCTGGATCTGTTTTTGTTCATCAGTTTATGTTGTTCATTATATTCCATAAATGCGTGAGATCACATGATATTTATCTTTCTCTGACTGGCTTATTTCGCTTAGCATAATGCTCTCTAGTTCCAAATGTAACAGACAGACTGGAAGAGAAAAATAGTTCACAAAGTAGGGAAAGAAACTTGGTGTATCGAGTAAATGTTTTAGTAAAATTATTCCTCATCTACTCAACTTAGTATTAAAATACTGTCAGATATACTTGTGTGGAGACAAGAACCAGGACACTGACATTGGGTTGGGGCCTCCCTTGGCCTCCTGTGAGCCTCCAACATCATCTTCTGTTCTTAGGTTAATATTTATGAGAAAATTAAATATTTGAACACACACACACACACACACACACACACACACACACATGCAAACAATAAATGGAAATAAAATAGTTTCAATTAAGTCTTTAAAGCATGCTACCTATGATTTTTTGAATGTGCCAACCAAGCTCTTCTTAGTCACCCACCAAATACTAGTAAGCTGAGCTTCTTTGATATTTTAAAGTAAGGGCTCTAGGGTCAGATATTTTTGATTCAAATGCCATTTCCTCTATAAGAAGCATAAACTTGGGCAAGTTATTAAACTCTTTTAAGCCTGAATATTGCAAGAATGTGTTCCTCACAAGGTTTTTGTGACAATTTCAAAAGATAATCGATGTAAAAGCAGTTAGTAGAGGCTTGAAAGATAGTACTAAACAAATGACAAAACTATGTTATGAAAACTTACAAAACTTCCCAAAGAAAGACTAACACCACCACCACTTTGCTGAGGGGGTTGGAAGGAGAGAGGGAGAGAGAGAGGCAGAGGGAGAGGGAGAGGGGGAGAGGGGGAGAGGGGGAGAGGGGGAGGGAGAGGGAGAGAGGGAGAGAGAGAGAGAGAGAGAGAGGGAGAGAGGGAGAGAGAGAGAGAGAATACATTTCTATTTTCATATTGTTATATTATTTTGTTGAACTCAAATACACCCATCCCCAGCCAGCAGCCCCGAGCACTCTAACAATTCACCTCCGAGCTGACAGCTGGGAGACTGCAGATCTAAAGATCCATGAAAAATGTTTCTGCTGTCAGTATAAATGGATATTTTCCAGCTGATGCATGTTGCAACCTTTTGGGGTAAATATTGGTTTTACCTTCTAAAACTAGAGGCTATAATTATAAACCAGGAGTCTACATACCTTAAATGAGTAGATTAATTATAAAGCCTCATTACAAGTCATGTTACCCATTATCTTAAATAGCTATCATATGAACTCCTGATTTATTGGAGTTGAGAAATTCTAACAGGACTTTTCTTCATTCTTTTTTTTTTTTTTTTAAGTGACAGTGAAGTGACTACCAGCTGAGGACAGATTATCCATTTTGGCATTAGACAATTTGCCACTGGTCAAGAAGAGGAGAATGAGCATTTTATTCTTATGATTGGTGTCACACTGGATTCAATATCCTCTCAGTGTTGGGAACCACATATTAGTAATCCCATTAAAATTAATCACTTTCACTTTTAATGAATCACTAGAAAACTAGGAACTTTATGATCAATGAGCTATTTCAAACAGTGAAGCCAAGGTTCTTTATATCTTTGGTCAAGTAAAGAAACAATTTTTGTTTCCAAGACCCAACAGCCATGCTATAAAGGAATTGGAGAGTCCAATGAACTGACAAATAGTAGGATTCACTACACAGAGGAATGGACTGAGAGCTGGCAAGAAACCCAAAGCATTATAGGATCTTGTTCCCTGTCTTCCAGGAGGAATTATCCTCAAAGATTTGCCCAATTTGGGGGAAAGTCGAGTGTGATCTTATATGATTTCTCATTCTTTGTGTTTTAGATGAGTGAATTGTGATAGATTATAGAAACAGATATCTTAGTTGGAAATAGAATGAAGAACTCCCATCTCCTTTCCTGGGAAGAATATTAGAGGTAAGACCATTTAGATGCTTTTCTTGATTCAGAGAGAGTGAAATTATCACAAAACAAAAACAAAAATGAAGACCTATGATCCTTTTTGCCCGTCCAACATCCAATCAGACCTTTTTTTTAAATTAATGCCACCTCACCCTAATACCCAGTTTGGTTAGTTGACCATACATCCCTGTAATTCAGAGACCATCTTTGTTTATTACCAGTTGTTTCTGCCTAAACATTAATAGTGCCCTTTTTATTCTTAAACGTATACCAGTGTGAATAATAAGTTATATGATGATCCTACTTTTAGGGACATAGCTGTTTATGGAATCAATGAGAGGGAAAATCCCAGTCCCAGTGCCCTCTTGCGTCTTGATGCCACCTACTATGGCTATATTGAAACAAAGGAAGGCATGAATTGCAAGCATAGTTGGTTAGACACGAACTCTCAGAACTTTGAATCTTGAGTGAGTGATACAAAGTTGGAAGATATAATTGACTGGATTAATCACAGTCAGAGTGGAGGGGCATAAGGTCATAGTGGGCCTGAGCTGTGGCCTTGACAGTAATTCTGACGGCCTACTCTCTAGAGTTCAGAGTTCTACAGCCTCTATTCACATCTGGTCATCCAGATGTCAGTCCTGGGGGACCCAAATTTCTTCTCAAATAATCCCCCCCTTATTTTGGCTTAAAATAATTTCTGTTGTATACAGAAGAGAGCCTATAGTTGCAGTCTGCTAGAGGAAGCCAAGAAAAAAGTAGCCTGAAAGCAGGTGGCCACGCAAGCAGAGAAATCTGTACAATGCCTGTTCTCATAGAACTGGTGGTCTATCGCATAGGAACAGATAATTCACAAAATAAGCAATATGTATATCATATTAAAGGACATAAGAGCTTTGAAAAGACATAAAGAGAAAGAAGAGACTGAGGTGAGAGGGGAGAGACAGGCGGAGGGAGGAGCAAATGGGAGAGAGAGAGAGAGCAGGACAGATAGAGAGAAAACAAAACAAGGGGAAAGAGATATTTAGGCAGTATATATCTAAGGTGATTATGTTATATTTTTCAGTTGTTTTCTTTCCTTTTTTTTTCTGGTTGTTTTTTTATTTTACATTTTTTTTTGGATTGAATATTTTTATGATTCTATCTGATCTCCTTTACTATCTTATTAACTATATTTTCATTTACTTTTTCATTGGTTGCTATTTGGCTTAAAGTTTACATTTTTAATTTATCATATCCATTTTTAAGTACTATTATATACCTTTATTTATACCTTAAAAGCCTAAAACAGTATACTGCTATTTGCCCTATTCTGGTCTGTAGGCTAGTGTTCTCATAATTTAACTTACATGTCTAATCTAATAATAGACAAATATGCAAATTGACCATACCTCCAACACACCCACAAGCCACACCCACAAGCCACGCCCACCATCCAATCAGAGCGAGCATGCAAATTAACCCAAACCAAGATGGCTACAGCCACAGAGACCAAGGTTTCCTAGGTAACAGAGGAAGCCAAGCTTTCTGCCAGCCATTGCAGGCCTAAGCCTCCACTCAAGCTACAAAGTTTCAATTATAGAAGGTAAACAAATTCAAACAAATAGCGGCAGAATGGAGCTTGAGAGAGCAGGCCAGGGTTGCTGGCGGCAACAGGGGAAGCAAAGCTTTCCACACACCCTGGCCAGGCCCAGCCGCTTAAGGCAACAAAGTTTCAATTATAACCCCAACACAAATGGCTTCGGGCCTCGGAGGGAACCCCATGCTTGGCTCTGCTCCAGGCTACAAAGTTTCAATTGTAGAAGGAAAATAAATTCCAGATACCAGGGCCTCCGCTTGTGTTGCCAGGGGGCGTAGCCTGCCTGCAAACCACCACAGGCCCCTCGCTCAGGCCACCCCACGCCCCAAGGGTACCCCACCCTGATCAGGGACACCATTCAGGGCAAACCAGCTGGCCCCCACCCCTGTACCAGGCCTCTATCCTATCTAATAAAAGACTACTATGCAGATTGATTATCACTGCAACACACAATATAGCTGCCCCCATGTGGTCAAAGATCCTGCCCCCATGTGGACACAAGATGGCCACCACAAGATGGCCACCAGGAGAGGGCAGTTGGGAGGCACCCGGCCTGCAAGGGAGGGCAGTTGGAGGTGATCAACCCTGCAGGAGAGGGCAGTTAGGGGTGACCAGGCCGGCAGAGGAGGGAAGTTGGGGGCAAATAGGCTGGCAGCAGAGTGGTTAGGGGGTGATCAGGCTGGCAAGCAGAAGCGGTTAGGGGCAATCAGGAAGGCAGGCAGGCAAGCTGTTGGGAGCCAGCAGTCCTGGATTGTGAGAGGGATGTCCGACTGCCCGTTTAGGCCCGATCAGACATCCCTTGAGGGGTCCCAGATTGGCGAGGGTACAGGCTGGGCTGAGGGACAACCCCCCTCCATGCACGAATTTCGTGCACCAGGCCTCTAGTACATTATAAAACTCTTAGTGCATTATTTTACTTTAAGAGATAAGAAAAATTAAAAATAAGATAAGGTGTTTTATATACTTATCTCTATATATATTATCGCAGTTACTCTCTACTTTGTGTAGATACATATTTTCATCTAGTACCTATCATGCACTTCCTCCTATGATACTTATGGTTATGGTCTGCTTGTGATGCATTTCTACAGTCTTGTATATTTGAAAAATCTTTATAATCTACACATTTTGCTCTAGATATTTACTCAACTTATATGTCAATGTATGCCTATTCAACAACATGCCCATGAATATTTATAACAGCTCTATTTATAATCATCAAAAACTGAAAACAACCAAGATGTTCTTCGATAGTTGAATGGATAAACAAAGTATAGTAAATCCATAAAGTTAAGTACTATTCAGCAATAAAAAAGTGAGTAAGCTACCAGCCACAAAGGGACATGAGCAAATCTTAAGTACATATTGCTAGTTAAAAGCAGCCAGTTTGAAAAGGCTACAGATTGTTATTCCAATTATATGACACTAGAGGCCCGGTGCACTAAATTCGTGCACGGAGGGGGTGTGTCTCTCAGCCTAGTCTGCACCCTCTCCAATCTGGGACCCCTCAAGGGATGTCTGACTGCCCGTTTAGGCCTGGTGCACAGGTGGGGGCCAACTGGTTTGCCCTGAAGGGTGTCCTGGATCAGGATGGGGGTTCCCTTGGGGTGTGGGGAGGCCTGAGCAAAGGGCCTGTGTTGGTTTGCAGGCCAGCCATGCCCCTGGCGACCCAAGTGGAGGCCCTGGTATCTGGAATTTATTTACCTTGTACAACTGAAACTTTGTATCCTGGAGCAGAGCCAAGCCTCCTGCTTGCTCCGTGGCCTGCAGCCATTTCTGTTGAGGTTAATTCACCTTCTATAATTGAAACTTTGTTGCCTGGAGTGGAGGCCTAGGCCAGCCAGGGCTGCAGAAGCTTTGCTTCCACTGTTGCCAGGGACAACCCTGGCCTGCTCTTTCCAGTTCCGTGGCTGCCGCCATTTCTGTTTCAATTTGTTTACCTTCTATAATTGAAACTTTGTAGCTTGAGTGGAGGCTTAGGCCAGGCAAGGGCAGGTGGAAAGCTTGGCTTCCTCCGTTGCCTGGGAAACCTTGCTCTCTGTGGCTGTAGCCATCTTGGTTGGGTTTATTTGCATACTCGCTCTGATTGGCTGGTGGGTGTGGCTTTTGGGTGTAGCAAAGGTATGGTCAATTTGCATATTACTCTATTATTAGGTAGGATTTGGGAAAAGACAAAACTACTACAGAGATTGTAAATACACCAGTGGTTGTTAGGAGTGCAAAGGGAGGGGGTTGAATAGGTGAAGCACAGAGGATTTTTTAGAACAGTAAAACTATTCTAATTAATATTATAATCTTGAATACATGAATGGCACTATACATTTGTCAAAGCCCATAGAGACAAAGAGAAATCATAATGAATGCTGATTTTAAAAAATCATTAGCAGATTAAGAAATCCTAAGGTAGAATGAATAATGCAGTAAATGAGTCTAATTGTATAACAGATATGTGAAATGATGTCTTTGAAGGGGGGTAGGAGAAAAAGGGGCCGGCTTAAGTAACTTTAAAAATGAGTGAATTCTATAAGATTAAAGGCAAAATGGACTGTAATAAGCACTATACTGAAGTTGATATAGGTGTTTCCTATGTATATACGAATTAAAAATCATGAAACCACTATATACATATACTGCAATTGAATAATTAAGTAAATAGATGATTGATGGCAGGAGTCAAGTTTCTTGCTTTAGAAGGGGAGGTGATGAATATGAGAAGAAAGCTATAACAATCCATGTGGTAGTAGATTAAAGTTGGAGACATTGGAATGAACTCATCTTTAGCTTAAGATAGATACAGTTGGTTACATACAAAAATACTTATAGATATGTGAATATATACAGTTTAATATACACACATGTATTTCCTTGCTTTGTCAGATGAGGAGGCTAGGAAGTCCAAGACCATGGCACTGGCAAATTCAGTGTCTGGTGAAAGCTCATTTCCTGGTTCATAAATGGCCATCTTTTTACAGTGTCTTCACATGGTGGAATGAGTGAAGGATCTCCCTGGGTTCTCTCTTATAAGGGCACTCATCCCATTCATGAAATTCTGCCCTCCAGACCTAAACATCTTCCAAAGCCCCCCACTTCATAAACCATCACATATGATTTCAATATATGAATTTTTGGAGGACACAAACATTCAGTCTATTGTGAGTAGTCTAATTATGAATAAAAAAAATCAAACAAATCCCACTTGACAGACATTCTATAGAATTCCTTATGAATACTCCTCAATATTGTCAAGGTCATCAAAAACAAAGGACATCTGAGAAACTAGTTAACAGCCAGAACAAACAAAGAATATTAGGTAAATACTAAGAAAATCTGAATATAATATACTAGATTTTTTTATTGCTGTTAATACTCACCAGAGGGTAGTTTTCTATTGATTTTTTAGAGAGAATACAAGGGAAGGAGAGGGAGAGAGAGAGGAGAGAAACATCAATGTGAGAGAGATATATTAGTGATTATTTGCTTCCTGCATGCACCACAACCTGGGCTAGGAATCAAACCTGCCACACAGGTACTGCCCTTGAGCAGGAATCAAACCCACAACCTTCAGTATGTGGGCTTGTGCTCTAATCACTGAGAGCACTGGACAAGGCTAAAATATGGATTTTTTAAAAATAGTATCATCAGATCATTAATGTGGTACAACTGTACCAAATTACTGTAAGATATTAATAATAAGAAAATTGAGTGTGGGGTGTGGAAATTTTTTATACTATGGTTATAATTTTTATTTAAATCTAAACTTATAAAATTTTGAAATTCATTTAAAAATGATCTTTTGTCACCTTTATTTTTGAAATATATTTTGTTGGGTATAGAATTCTAAATTGACAACATTTTTCTATCAATGCTTTAAATATTTCACTCCAGTCTTTTCTGGCATGTGTTATATCTGAAAAGCCTGCTGTCATTCATATTTTTGTTTTATATATGTATTGTTTATTTTTCTCTAGTTGCTTACCACTGGTTTTAAGCATTTTGATTAATATGTGCCATGGTGTAGTCATGAGACCCTTTTTGAATGAAATGGCAGGAATTCATACTTGAATGTTAACACAGATTTCTTAAGACTATCAATTTAGGCCTATAATGTAGAGCATGAAATGAATTAATATGAGGGCAAAAAGACCCAAATATATATTTCATGTTCACTAGGGCCAACACTTAAAATACTACCATAATCCAGTTAGAAGTTAAATTATATGTGATTTCCTTATCCTATATAATAAAACCCTAATATGCAAATTGACCAAACAGTGGAACAACAAGTGGAACGACCAGTTGCTATGATGCGCACTGACCACCAGGGGGCAGACGCTCAATGCAGGAGCTGCCCCCTGGTGGTCAGTGCACTCCCACAGGGGGAGCACTGCTCAGTCAGAAGCTGAGCTCATGGCTGGTGAGCATAGCAGCGGTGGCAGGATCACCTCCTGCCTCCGCAGCAGTGCTAAGAAGCAGCGAGCCTAGCGGTAAGGAGCAGCGAGCAGGCAGGCGGTAAGGAGCGAGGGGTCCCAGACTGCGAGAGGGATGTCTAATTGTCAGCAGGCGGGCATCCCCTGAGGGGTCTTGGACTGCAAGAGGGTGCAGGCTGGGCTGAGGGACACCCCTCCCCTCTAGTGAATGAATTTCATGCACCAGGTCTCTAGTTTTACAAATAAAGAAACTTATGACCAAGAATGACTAAGTACTTTGTTTTAAACCTCACAGCAATTGAATGGAATGGAAATAGATTATTTTACTATTGGTTACTACTTAGTATTCTAGCACCTATAGACCAGGGAATCTACCTCTCTAGCCTGGTTGCTTAATGTGAGTAGCATGCACAATCAGGGTTTGTCTTACCTAATCTTTTTTTCTTCTTCTATACAATCAGTTTCACACCCACAAGAATATAGGAAATCAAGGACTTGGAGCCTTTTAGTCCTCTTGATGAAGATACATTGGCTCTCAGCCTCAGTTGGATTAATGCCTTATCTTTTGCCTCTGATCCATTCTGTGCTATCAGGCTGCAGTTTTGACTTTCACTTAACCAGTGTCTTCATTTCCATTTTCAAGCTTGACTCTGTATTAGACACAAATGGCCTTCATCACTTATGCCTCAGGTTCATTTCTTATAAGGAATGTGCAGTTCTGGCCATGAAACCTGACCTTTGTGGAAGGCTGCTTGGAAGTTTCCCACAAAATACTTGAGTTTTCTGTGGGAAACAGCTGCTGAAAATTATTGCTACTGGGTGCCAGGGGACAAGCTGCAATATTCCTTTTTCCTGTAATCAAATTTTCATAGTATTGCCTCTTTACTTATAAAGAATAGCTATTTCCTGTAGAAAACAGGCCTTTGAGAAGTTTCAGTGATATTTATCCAAAGGAATTTATTTAATAAATATTTCTCTACACTCATTGCCATTGCAAACTATCTTACATATACTAGGAGCACAATAAAAGTCAATAAAAAGCATAAAAATAAGCAGGTCAAGAAATGAGGAACCCAAATAAACCAAAGAATGCAGGTGTTCTTGGGTACTAAATGACATACATTAACTATTCTTCAGAGGGGAACACCTAAAGCAGAAATATCTGTGCCTTTCCCATATTCAAAGAAATAGCAGCATGATACAGACCTATTGATGGGGTTTGCATAGATGCAGATCATCTGAAGTTTTTAATAGACCTAATGCTAAGATCTGTATCTCGAGGTTAAATGTGAGGGGTAGACACCATTAAGCCAAAGGTCTTTATAGAGAAAGAAAGTCAAAATCAGGTCTACATAAAATATTATCCAGGTTTATTAACAATCACACTCATACACACACACACACACATATATATATGTGTGTGTGTGTGTGTGTGTGTGTGTGTGTATGTATATATATATATATATATATATATATATATATATATATATATTTCCTATGCCGTGCTAGGAAATTGTTGTAATTAATCTTAAAGTAATCTTTTTGGAATTATGAATGCTTACACTGCATAAAGCAGAGGATTTTGTTTATGTAGGACAAAGGAGTGGTTAAAAATGGAGAGTAAAAAAGAAAAGTATAAGGCTAAGCCAGCGATTTTCAATCTTTTTCATCTAATGGCACACATAAACTAATTACTAAAATTCTGTGAAACACCAAAAAATATATTTTTTTGCTGATCTGACAAAAATGGTATAATTTTGATTGATTAAAAAAATAGTATGAATAGTAAGTACCTACTCTTTTTGTTCCAAAGTGAATTTTTAAAAAATCAGGTACCTATACATACATATAAGCATGTCTGGTACCAAGAATGAGCCAACCAGACACACCTTTATTATGAGACATGACCAATAAAATGCAAGTCTATTATATGACCTATATATTTATGGTTTAAGATCGGGTATTGGCCACCAAATGGCTATTGTGCTGGATGATGTATTTTTTTTTTTAATTTGACATTCTAAGGGAAAGAGGTCAGTGCTCCTGACTAAACAGTCAGGTATTGAATATTTTAGAAATTCTTGTGGCACACCAGTTGAAAATTGCTGAGCTGAGTGATTCAACAGCTAGATGTTAATGTCTGCTTCCTGGAAGCTGCCCATTACCAAGTTCCTAAGTACTGGATTCTGCACAATGGCAGGTTGTCTGGACAAATACCTATTTAACTACATCTACAAAACAAACTTCATAAAACCAGCCCAATTACTCTTCCCTGGAAAACCTGTAGAAATAAATGAATATATTACCATGGGATTTCTATCACAGAACTCTGGAACTGTGATAGGCATCATATGTAGCCATACTCATATAGAGATATGTGGAGTAAAGATCTATCCATGTGTAGAGACAGGCTCATTTACAGCAGATAGAAACAGGCTACAAAGGTAAAGCTTGAAACAACCTTTGAATTTTTAGCAAAACATCTTCCCCTGTGCCAAAAAAAAAAAAAAAAAGGCATGACCAAATTGGAAGACATGCTGCCCAGTGACCAATTTTAAGGCATATTGTTAAATTGATTTATATATTTGAACACCAGGATCATATACATATGGGCAAAACCCTTCCAAATTCGGTACTTTTCAGTACCAACAAAATTGCTAGTAAGAAAATGAAATGAAATGTCCATTTATTGAATCTTTTTGGTCTGCAAGGTACCCCATTACATCTTTCTGTTGACCACATAAATTTTTCAAAATTAAGCAAACAAAAACAACGTTTAACCTATTCACTTAATCAGATGCCTAACCGTATGACACAGAAAGCCATATTTCTGCCCCAAGGGAAATAGCTGCTTTCACTAACATACCAATTAGAAGGTGATTCTCCTCATTTACTGAATATCTACCCACAGCACACTTAACATCAGTCAATGGATACTAACATTTTACAAGAGTAGAACAGATTCACAGTTCCTCATCTGCAGTTATGAAATGCAAAATGTTCCAGAAAATGAACGTTTCACAACTCCTTTGGCAGCAGAACCTAACTAGAACCAATACTTTAGTCCTTCATAAAAATCCCACTTAATGTAACTATTGATCCATTTCATTGAAGAAATATTAATATTTGATTGTGGGATACAGCCCCAGACCTACAGGATTTGTCATATTATGTACAGTTTATGTCCATAATAGTTTTTCAAAATCTGAAAAATTCTGAATTTTGAAACACATTTCAGAGTGATATTGATAATGAAGAAGGCAATTTATGCATGGAAGCAGGGAGTTATGGGAAATCTCCATACCTTCCTCTCAATTTTCTTGTGAACCTTAAACTGTTCTAAAACATAAAATTAAAACACATACACAACATATTTGATTCAGTTTCAGACAAGGGATTCTGGATCTATACTACAGATGTTATGAAACCCTTGGGCTCTTCAATTATTTAGTGGCAATAATTTTAAGAATAGGAGTATTCAGAGAAACATAGTCAATAAACTCTGTATTAGATTTTTGAAAATTCACATCATAAAATAAGTTGTAATCCAGAGATAATTTATCCTGTCTGCCAAATCCTTTATAATTATTTGTCAAGCTACCAAAAACATTATTGACAAACTCAGACAAGTCCTAGTCACATTCTTGATGTTAACTTGCAGTCTCTAAAATCAGATGGCTTGTTGTCAAATTGGTTTATTGGCAATAGCTGGGCTTTTTCTAAGTGGCAAATAATCATTTACTAAATTGCTATTTATTTCTTTAGGACATTGGCACAGAGGGATTGGAAGTTGCTATTTATTTCTTTAGACCAGGAATTGTACTTTCTACTTAACCACTTTGACAACGAGACTGTCTCTGATGCAGCGTTATAAGCCAGTGCTATGGACCTTGAAGAAAGCAAATGAATATCGACTTGTGGTGATGGAGATGACATGTCTCAGGAGGATCCCCAGTGTTCACAGAAGACAGAAACTGAGAATAATGACTTTGGCATCACTCTGTGAATGGAAAAGAGCTGTGGCTGTCAGCACAGGACAGGGATTGCTAACTGGGCGGTGCACCCTTCATACTGAAAAGAAGAGAAGAGACTTTTGATGGTGAGCTCTCCCTGTCAGAGACATCTGAGAAGCAAGCATCTGTCCTCCAGATCCAGAGATTACATGGCTGTGAAACCTCACTTGAAAAATACAGTTCTAAAGAAGGCCTATAAATGAGACAATAAATAATTTTCAACATTCTCCTCAAAACATAAGCTTGTATTAATTTTTGATCCTCAAATAGTCCTATTTTGCTGATTTTTAAAATATAGGATGGCTCATCTATATATATAAAAGCCTAAGTGATCAAACGACTGAACAACTGGTCGACCATCGCTATGATGCACACTGACCACCAAGGAGCAGATGCTCAATGCAGGAACTGCCCCTGGTGGTCAGTGTGCTCCCATAGCCAACCTCCCACAGTCCCTCCCCCTGACAGCCAACCTTCCACAGCCCCTCCCCCTAGCCAACCTCCCACAGCCCTGATTGGCCCCAAACACCATCCAGGCCGAGGTACCCCACCTGAGTACGAATTCGTGCACTGGGCCTATAGTCTTGGAATAACAGCTTAGTAAAAAAGACAGTGCAGCCCTCTAGTTTTCTGAATATCCTTTCCTTGAAGTTTCAAAAGCAAGTGCTAGCTTACAAAGAAAATTGATTAAATGTGAGGACCGTTGGAGTTGATACTTATATTCTCTGGCAGCAGCCCTGTGGATAATGGGTAAAAGGAATGAGAAAAACTCCAATTGTCTAGGAGCTCAGTTTGCATTGAACAAACACAAAAATGACTGGCTGACTATCAGAACAGAATGTAAATGATCTCCACAATATAAAGCAAACCCCTTATATTTTCAAATAGCCTGCTATGCATCCTTCCTTTAAACTCCTGTTTAGATATTCTGAGTAAATCTATTCTTCCATCAGAATCTACAAGGCAGCTAGAAACCCCCATGATGACTCCACTGTGAGCTCATTATCAACATGAATGGTCCTTTGTAGTTCCTCATCACCTGGGAACTTGATAGAATTCCTCAGGCTCCATGTGAGCCCTACTGATTCCAGACTTCTGGAGGTAGAACTTAGTAACCTGTAGTTTAATAGGCTCTCCAGATGACTGAGATACTTAAGTTTGAGAACCATTGGTTTATATTATGAAACTTAATCAGGGACAGAGGTGCAGATCAAGAATCAAGGGATGTGGGGAATTATTGGCTGGTCTGGGGTTCTCTCTCATAATAATCTGGAAGCTGTTAACACCTAAGCTGAAGCCAGAGACCCCTCATCCCATCATGCAGTGACCCTCACCAGATGAACAAAAAACAGGTGCTTCATAGAACTTCCTGCCCTCTTCCTCAAAATTAGCACTCACCATACCATAATAGACTATAAAACAATTTTTTATTTGATTTTTGCTGTTTTTAAATCCCCTGTGGGGTCATAAAAGTACCTGGAAATAGCAAAGAGTAGGAATACAATGTAACACTCACTTCCTTATAGCACACAAGACATATGGAATTGTTCGTGTCCATAGTTCTTCAGCAGATGTTCTTGCTGATCAGAGCTTGTGTCAGAACATAAAACAACACAGAGCTTTCTTTGTTGAGAATATTTTCCTATGACCCTCTATCCAAAAACATCTGGATGAGAGGGCGATCTGGCTGCGACATCTGTCACCCCATTGATCGCCAGGGTTGATTCGGCTGATCTGGCTGGCTAGGCGGGTGTCCCCCTCCTCCCTCACCGATCCATGTGCGTCCCTCCCGAAGCTGCGCGCTCAGTCGAAGAGGACGACCTTCCCCCCAGAGGAGAGGACCGGTCTTTGGTCAAGGGTATACGAGTAGCTGCGCTCCCCTGCTAGAACTTCCAAACAAGCTCTCAAAAACATCTACTGGAGTAATGCATGCACTAAGAGATCATTTATTTACATTTATTATCTCACTGTGGTCTGGTAACAACAGTTTTCAGGCAGGCAATGGCCCATGGACCACATTTTATATAGTAGTGTTCAAAAGCACCTGTGCATCCCCTATAAAAGACCTCTGTAAGCATTCATCCAGAGCTTAATTTTATTTACTTAGATGTGATTTTAAATCTGAACTGGGCAGGAAAAAGGATAGAGCAGAGCTTCTCAATGGGTGTGATCTGGCGTAGACTTATGGGTATACCTAGATATACATCCCCTCAGTCATTGGAGTTGCTCAATGAGGCCTGAAAGGCCAATACATATTGCAGAATTATCTTTTTTATCTACGACATAAGAAGTGAAAATAGTTGAGAAGCACTTTGTTAGAGTTATAAAGCTATTTTCAAAAGAAAAGTCGCAGTGAGGGCAGCCAACTGGTTGAATGCATGAATCTGCCTGAAGGCATGTGAATCCAATATGACATACTTGGACTTCCAACAGGATTCTAACTGGAAAGTAGTCAGGTGTGATCTTAAGAAAAGAAACATATAGTATATTAGGACCCCCAAATATTGGTTCAGGTATAGTGAGCAGGAGCCAATGTTCCTTTCTTCTGAAGAAAAGATTATATGAGGGAAGAGTCTCCTTGATATTATGTGTAATTGGGTTTATGAGAAAGCTATGGTTAAAATAATGTACAACATATTGTGACATCCTTGCATATAGTTTAGACAAGAGGTAGGGAGATTCCTCTGAAGAGGGAGATCATTCTTGATGTAATCAATAAAATGGTATGCTCTCTGGGATCTGAAACTGGATCTGAGATGCAGGATACAGCTTTAGGAATGGCACATTTCAGAAGAGCCAAAGTAGTTGGACAAGTGCTCCAGGGAAGCAGGAAGCAGAAGACCCATCTCCTGAAAGCCACGGAGTCTGTGGCTCTGGAGGACAAACTAATTAGTGGGAATTAAGTCTCTCTAATTTGCTAACTAAATGATTCCAGTCCTTGTAAGTTCTGTATTTACATCTGTTTAAGGGGCCATTAGTACTTGCATTATCATTTTGACAGTCCCAGCCTGTCTTCAATATTCCAAGGAAAATGAAGGACCACAGTATTAAAAAGGAGGCCAGTTTGGTAGTCAGAGGAAAACAGTGTCACAGAATGTCAAAAAGTCAAAATTTAGGAAAGCAGGGGTCACAAAGTGAGTGACTCTAATTTAGTAGATTTTTCATCCTGTGCCAACCTTGTCTATTTTAAGTTTCCTCCTATTTAGCAGAGCAACATTCTCTTATATCTGACAAGGTCAAAAAACCTACATATAGTGATGAAGGTCAAATCAGCTTTTCAGTTCCAATCAGAAAACTAGAATTCAGGGCAAAGGAACTCAGCAAGAAGTTGAAATGTGGTCTTATCCACAGGCAGAGAGCAGGTCAAGTTGCCATGGCTCACCTAAACTCATTCTACCCCCAGTCTATGACTACTTGATGAATGTCAGACCTCCTAGATACTGCCTGGTTAGAATTCACTCAGAAAAGAATATTGAAACTGAAGTAAAAGTGAGCACAGAAAAAAACAAGAGAGACATCAACTCAAAAAGAAAAGAAACCTTGTACCACTTAATTTTAGAACAAAAATAACTTGTACACTAAAATATATTTAGATATTATTGTATTACAGAGCAGCAAAATGACACTTGGACAATAATGACTTCCAAATAAAGATTATAAGATACAAAAATTGTAAAACTGAAGAGGGGGTATTGTAGATCAAATGTGGGTTTCAGATCAACTTATGCTCTAGAAAATTTAGGTTTAAAATATTTTTAAATAAAAGAATATGAACTTGGTTTTGGTATAGATTTTACATTATATACAGAATGTAATATACTTAGAATTAAACATCAATGTAAAATCACGACATAAAAAATACATGTTTTTTCCAATTCTATCAATGGCTTTGCCCAGCAGCACAATATCTTATCTAGCACCAGCATTCATACATATGCTCATATACAAATTTGGTTTTTAATTCTATTTTCTATTATTAAAAAGAACCAGGGATTCTTGGTAAGGAGAAAAATCAAGATGGTCTTGTAATATTGAATTATTGTCATAATGTAAGAAAAGTGTGATCTAAAAGATGTTTAGGGAAGTGCCAAAGGGGGGAAAATATCAAATAAATGAACAACCTATGGCCAACATCTAACAATTCAAACATTCATTTAATTAGAACAATTATCTTGGTTAAAAAAAACAACTAATAGTAAAACTGATTAATAATATGTACTCTATAGGAGAAAGAATAGGTTAAAATTTATATATATAAATATATATATATTTAATAAAGCAAAATGATACAACTCAAATTATAAGTACTTATTGTTCACTTTTTGGTTAATACTAGGTCCATCTAAAATCTTTTAAATAAGCCTTAGAAAATAGGTCAGCATTATATATAAATGATAGGACCCTGAGCCATGTAACCCTGATGAAATAAAATCTAAAAATATATCATTTTAAGAAATGGAAACTAATGTGATTGACTGAGACTGGGAAAACCCAATAAAAATCATCCACTCTAAAGTTTCATTTTAAATTTATATTATTTTGCCCTACTTAGGGAGGTCAGGTATACAACCAATCTTGAAATCAACCTTGATTTAATATCAGCCCATCATTCTCTCTCCTCACCCTCTCTCATACACAATCAATCAATCTGATGACAATAATGTTTTTGTTTTAGATTTTGTGCATGCTTTGGATTTATTATGCATATTATGTATGTTTTCTGTCCAGATATTTGAAATACTTAAAATAATGTAGTTTACTAGGTTTAAAAGACTAAATCTAATAACTTTATAAAATGTATTCAAGTGTTCATAATTAATTTGATAGCTTTGTAATACTATTTTAAGAGTTTAAGAGAATTTGACAGACTTGTGATTTTCATTTGGTTGGGTTCAACTAGTCAATGATCGAAGTTTAAATATTGAAGAGAAATTGATTCACTAGCTACACAATTATCATGTTTTAATGATTAAACAATTGCTTACTGAATGTACAAGCCAGTTTACTGACTATAAATCAAGGAACAAAGTGTTTATGAAAGGTCCCCTGGAAGCACAAAAAGCCCTTGGGCAGAAGAGCTCTCACCAGACCTGAATCATGAAGAGGAGTTGACATATCTTTATAACTTCTGCTTTAAAGGAGACAGGAATATCGGCCATATTTTTGAGAAATACTTCCATAAAAAGTGATAAAAACAGATTTTTGGTACTGAAAGGGGTATGTGTCAATTAGGAAAATGACTGGATGTGAAACACTTCATCCCCTACCAATACGGGATAAATGAAGTGTTGCTGTGCTCCTAAGTTGGTTTATTGAAGACATTCATCATATAATGATTCTTTCTTAATAGATTTGCAAATATGAAATTATAATTTGCTACTTCTATAGAAATTTCCAGATATAGGCTAAATTTCCAGACAATGGGAACCAATTCTCAAAAGCAAGAACTAAGCTTGCTATTGAGAAAGCAGATACATTCTCTTCAACTTATCGAATCATAAAGCTGGAAGAAACTTCAGAAACCATCTTATCCCAATAACCTCATTTTACAAATGAGGAAACTAGCTTAGGGAAGTGGAGAGTAATTTATTCTTTTTTCATAGCTAGATAGTAAGACAAGAACAAATATATGTCTTATGACTCCCAATGTATGGTTTTTCTCTATCAGAAGTCCTTATTTTAGTTTATACACAGTTGTCAGTATGGTTCAGGAGTTTTTACTTAGCTCTATTGACAAGAGAAAAAAATCTTCTGCAAGAAAAATCTACTGTGAAAAAGACTGGGCATTTTCAGCAGTAATATGCATACCTTCTTTTCAGCTCTTCACCCCTAAACTGTATGTCCAAATTTCATTCAAAAAGTGATGTGATTATGATAATAGTAATAGAATAGCTATTACTATTTATTTCTACTGACACTATGTCATTATGCTTCCTCTACATGTCCCTGGCATCTGTCATTTGATTTTAGTCCCCAAATTTACCATTAGACCATTAAGAGAAAGGCCTTATTATCTCAATATTATTTAAGAAACTGAGGCAGGAGAGACCCCTCTAAGGGGGTTTACAAACTCAAATGTTTTTGAAGCCGCAGAGTTAAAAATAAATGAGCAGTTATGCCCGTTGAAAGAACTGCATAACTGAAGAGTTTATGTTCACATAAAACTCTAACTCTCTCTCTCCCTCTCTCTCTCTCTCTCTCTCTCTCTCTAAATATATATATTTACACAGATAGAAAGATAGATGCTGTTCAGGCCAAAGACTATGCTTCTATGGTTATCCTTTATATTTATAATCTTCATGTTATGCCATAGTGTTGTTTTCAAATAGCAGCTCTCAAACTTTTTGTTCTCAGGATCCCTTTATACTCTTAAAAATTAATGAGGATCCCAAAAAGCTTTTATTTATATCTATCAATATTTATCATAGTAAATTAAAACTAATATATATATGTAATATATAATATATAATAAAAGGGTAATATACAAATTAACCGTCACTCTGTCACAAAGATGGCAGTGCCCATAGCCACAAGATGGTGGTGCCTAGTCCTCTCAGCCTCACCAGAGTCCCCCAGTCCCGGGGGAGGGGGTGGTGGCGGCTGAGAGCAGGCAGCATGAGTGGCCTGGCAGAATGCTCGCTTTGTTGCTGTGCCCAGCTCAGGCCGGCCCCCCAGAGCTGGAGCGGACAGGGACAGGGGGTCTGGCCCGCATTCTCCAAGGCCAAGCACAGGCCCAGAGAGGAGATGGCGGGCCCATCGGTGCGGGTCCCTCCCGGCTTCCATGGAAACAGCTCGGCTCCCAGCAGCACGCTGTGGTTCCCGCTGGCTCCCGTGGAAGTGGGGGGCGGGGGGCGGCCCACTCCACGCGATATCGTGCGATGGGCCACTAGTATCTACATAATAGTGGCTGCAAATGGCATATTCTAAACTGGGAGATTTTTTCATATATTTCAAAATAAAATGCCCCTCTCATACATATTCTGAGTTGTGCATTGGTTGTTAATAACCCTTCTAAAGTAAAGATGGAACCACAGTGAAGAGCTGAAGAATGACAGCTTAAGTACATGTCAGCAGTAAAGGCAAATACAGACTTTGCTCATCAAAATCCAACATTCTCTTTAGGAGGGTGGAGTGAGTCTGTGAATACATGATAGAAAGATCTGGCTACAGTGTCAAAAGCCAGGCAGGCTCACAGACTTACTCTTTCCTTCAGGGCTTTATTATGACAACCACAATTACATGCTTCCTAGGTCTCAGTCAAGGCTGTAAGCCTTCCTGTAGAAGATGAGTTATGAAAAAAATCCCAGGCTGCTCAGAGATTAACAGATTGTTCCATTTCTCTCCCACCCCCAATAGATCATCCATGACAGAAAAGCAGAATATGATCCCCTCCCCCCACCTACAACCCTCACACTTAAAAAAAGAACACACCTTCTATCTTTTTGCTTGGCATAGCAATATCAATTCCTTAAAAATGTTTCTAAATACTACTCTTTAAATTTGGACAGCACTGGCTGGTATTTCAAAATAAAGTGTATTTGTCATGATGAAACTTGTTTACATGAATCAAACGACAATGCTACCCAGAAGAAGCATGCTCATCTTTTTCTTCCCTCCCTTTTCCTCTCCAGGTTTCAAAGAAAGGTCTAAAATATTGACAATTAATTCACATTAACTTAAAAAAAAACACACTGCATTTTCCTAAAAGTAAGTGGAATTTAATGACATCCCCCCAAGTCACAAACCCTCAGTTCTATGAAGGGTATCTGCACCTCTTTCAACAGGTGAGGGGAGGGTGAGTGTTGGGTGTTGGAGAGGACTATCTGTATTTTTTTAAAACTGATATGACTTTTCATATTACTAGTTGCCTTTATTTGTTTCTTTCAGTATATCTTCAGCAATGCAAACAACTCAGGCATACAGGTTTTGCAAGCCACTGCTAAATGGTAGCTATTTGTTATGTCTTAAGGAAAATGTTTTTCAGCAGGTTTGGATGTTATATAAAACCTGTTCTGCCATGACCTAGTCTTCCTGTGACTTTTTATAAAATCTATGATAATGTTACCAAGAAAAGATTAAAATCAGATATGCTGGTCCTTAAGTTTGAGGATTTGGCTTAGAGTCTATAGAATAATCTTTTTTTTTTTTTTTAAAACACAATTTACTGTCTAAAATTGGTGTCAATGACAGAGACAAATGACAAATGTTTATGGGAAAGATACTCAGTGTGGCATCAATTAAAAAGAGTTCCAGTTCAGGCTGTCTTTTAAGCATGAAATGATTTAAAATAAACTAAAAGTTCAGAATTCACCAAATAATTTATTCACCAAATGGTTTATTATTGCTGAGCTAAATGTCTGTCATCCCATGTAAGTTATTTAGGCTCTTTGAACCTCAATACAAAGGTAAGTAAAAGTTGCTATGCTAATAAATAAATGTTTGACCTCAGACAATAAAAAGCAATTGCAACATGTTTTGCAGTGTAAAAATACTTTGTCATTCATTATCTTTGCCTATTCACATATTTTATCAGCCTTTGCCAGATAAAGTACAAGAATGTCAAGTCAAATCCAAGTTTCATAAGAACAAAAATAATTTAGAATAAGTATGTCCCAAGCATGAGGCATGCTGTATTTTCATTTGCTAAATCTGACAATTCCATATTTAGAGAAACCAAGGCTGAAAGAGATAGGCAACCAAGCCAATGTCAACAGGTCTGGCCCCTGTTCTTCTGACTCCAAATCCTGATTTTGCTACACTTCCACTGGGTTTAGGCTTCCTGAACCTCAGTTCTCTCTTGAAAAAAGAAAAGAAAAAGAAAACAAGCTGTAAAAGAAATACCATTTAAGTGCCTTACATTTACAAGAAGCTATGTTCACAGAGACCTGATGAGGCAGATAGGAAACAATGATGCACTAGTAGAGAGACATATTATTCACGGTTGTGGGTTGTAATCAGCAGAATACCTCTTTGCTTGTTTAAGCCTCCCTCCCACCAACCCCTGCAAAAATACTGGTAGCTTATGGGAAATCCAGGGGGCCATTGACTCAGGTTTAGAGACTGCACAGCCAGGAGCAGAGCCAAAATTCACCATTAGAACTGCCCAGTGAAGGCCATAGTGCCACTGCCAATAGGCACAAGTTCTACAGCTCATATGGCCAATGCCGAGAATGCAACACCCCAATAGACACCGACTCTGCTGCCTCTGAAAGCTCCATGTCTCTCCACCACCCTCCATCATCCTCACCAGGAAGGATTATGTGCATAGCCTCTGACTTCCTGTCATTTTTCTCAAAATTGAAATCTCAAATCATGTCTAAATTGGTGTTGCCCTGGTCACCTTCCTATGTGTTAACTGCAAGGGAAATTGGAAAAGCAAGTCTCTGGCTTTTACCCTACCAAGTGGGAAATTCCCTATACATAGAGATGATGTTCGATAGGTACTGGACAACAGAAAATCTATGCCACATTGGACTTTAAAAACATGTTAAAATTTTAACTCGCTTTGCCAGAATAACTGTGTTCATTGTTAACAAATACACATCATGATCATATTCTCACCACTATATGTATGTACCAGTATCAGCTGTCTTAACGCAAGCTGTTTTAACAATTGTCCTTCCCTCTCAAATCCTAACAAAAGGCATACATATTTTATTATATACTGAATTCTCATCCATATAGCAACTTGACCCAAAGCACCAACCGATAATGCAAATTACCATACTATCCAAATAGCACCAAAAGTTCCAGAGAATTTCCCATGGGGTTTGCCAGATCCCCAGATTTCATTTCATTGTAGGGTAGGAACATACCCTTCCCAGAGAACTTCTAGTCACTTTGAATTCCAACATCTCATATGCATTTGCTTCTCTGTTAGAATCCTGAAACACTAAAGTATGGACAGTGCTAATCTTTACCGTAAATGAAGTTTGTGCTTTGTATCCAAGATCCATAATATTCTCCATGTAACGTTTTAAATAACCTATGATTGCAGTTTCTATAGGCTTATTATGCCTGTAGAATTGACATTGTACCACGCATGGGTCATGAGAAGAAAAAAAGATACTACAGAACACACACTGGTTTTCTGGAGACCAGAGGAATCCTAAAAGGACTAGCAAAGGCTGAATGCCCCTATGCAAACTCTTCAGCTACCTCATTACTTACGTGGAACCCATTACATTACATTACAGTGGTCTAAAAGTACATTCCTCAGACACCCCCTCAAAAAATTAAATTAAAAGCAAAACAAAACACAACACACACACACACACACACACACACACACACACAATGCCAAAACTTCAAAAGTCAAATCTAAAAGATAAAAAATAAAATAAAATAAAGAATCTTGGTTCAATGACATCCTTGTTTCTCTGAGTAGATTCACAGATTAATTAGGATAAATAAACTAATCTGTTTTTTATAAAACACATGCTTTTTGTTTTATCTACCTCAAATTAAGTTTTGATCTTAGAAATCATATCTGAAAAATTTTTGGGAAAAAACTAGTTGGAGCTGAACAGAGTTTGCAACTACCTTTAAGAGGTCTCTATTTTCAGCTATAAATGTGTTGTCCTGCGCTCTGAAAAGAAACAAACTTGAATTCAATACTGTTTAAGAAAAATGTCAAGTTTTCTCTAGAGCTTTATTTCATCTATTTCAATTTGGGTGTAAAGATAGAGGCATAGCTTTGGGAGGAAATACTTTCCTGTATGAATAAAGAAAAGAAAACCATGCAGGCTTCCTCAGTTAATACATTATTTCTTTGGTAGCTCTAATTCAATGGGGAACATTTATCTCTTCCCATACAAATGCTTAGGATAAATGAATTTCTTTTAACAGCCCAAGTTCTCAAGTCATACACTATTGAGTCAATACTGCAATACTAGCTTCTGTCCCAATAAAACTAGCCTCTTTTTCAGGTAGAAAATAGAACATGTAAGAACTATTTATACTAAAATTTCCCATTAACTTAAATTAAGTGATCCCCCAGGATAAGTAAGTACAAAGAAATGCACATTGAGCATTTTTATTTCACAATATAGTCTTGAATATAAAACTTTGTTTAAAAAATCTAAATAAGTCCTGAAGGCAAGGAGGTTACTAGAAAGTAATCACTAGTCTACAATATATGAAGGAAAGTAGATGGGCATTGTGGTAGCTGGCAAAAATTTCTTGACAGGAAAATGGTGAGAAGTGCATATATCAGCAGCCAATGCCTTCCTTCTTGGTGTCTTGACTACCTACTCCGATGTATCTATAGTTAAAGCTCTCCTTAGCTTTGCTGTATCTTCACCAAAATGTCACAAGTTTCTCAGAGAACAATTAAAAACACAAATTAATTACTGATACCTGTCAGTGCTCATTTCATTATCACATGTGCCAACCGTATTTATGAAGATGAAATTATCTCGGCCTACCTGTTTCTGTTCAAGGAGCAATCAAGAATAGGAATAAGGTAGCTTCACACTCTAATATGCAGTGACAGCTAACATATCTAAATACACACTGCTTAGGCACTAGGGATGAAATTTAAATGTTGGTACAAGCATCCCATTTCTCAAGTTCATTATCTTGTTTGAACTTTTAAAGCTATGCTACTAATGAATTTTCTAATGAATTTTCTACACAAGTAATCATAACAGGATATTTTTGTTCTGGTTGCTAAACACTGAACTCAAAATATATTGGCACCAAATTGCTTTCTTTTCTTTAAATATGCTAAAAGAGATACTGATAGCTAATGGATCAACAGTGATAACTATTTGCTATGTGACTGAGGAGTATACAGAGGCATTCCTGGGTATGTGGATGTATATAGCCTATCTTCTGTACCTAGCAAACCCATGAAGGATAGGCAAGGGCTGATTGATTTTTAACTGCAAAGCAATGATTTCCTGGGCCTCTCAGTCATTTGTCTAACTATGCTGGCTTGGTGTTTATCATCTCACTAGAAGCAGGGAATCTGATTGAATGAGCATTTCTGAAAGCTCCAGAGATTATTAAAGTCCAATTGTCAGCCCATAAATCATTCTAAGTTTTTATGTTACGTGACTCTGAGGCATCCATGCTACTAATTGCAGATTTCATTCTAAGACTTTCATTCTAATAGCCAAAGTGCAATTCTCAATCCCCTTGTGACTCATTCTGTCATTTATATAGACTGAGTGATGTCTCCATCTAGGCTGTAGAAGAAATTTAAATTTTGTTGGAAGGCTAACCTAAATATGGTTGGCTGAAGCATATGCCCTCTGATCTCCCAGTAATTTAAAATATTAGTTATATAACTATAATAATTATATTTCCCCTTGATTTTTATTATTTCCAATGAATTAGCTTTTGAACTTTCCCTAAAATGTTTGCCAATACATTTTCATCTTATTTAAGATAACTGAGATTCAATTCAAGAAATGCTTATTGTGGTACTACTATATTTCAGGAACTATTCTAAAATATCACCCTCTGAAAAAAAAACAACACCCTCATCATCACCTAGAATACACAAAGGTACACTCACTATAGAAAATTCTGCAGTTATGAAAGTGCTGCAATAGATGGATAGAGTAATATAGAATCATGGAAGCTTCCCTAGAGGTATTTAATCCTAAGCTAGGTGATGAGCATTCTTCTTGGGGTATAAGAAATATAAGAGCACTTCAGAGGGAACTTAATTCAAATATAGAAGACAGAAATATCTGTTTAGGTGAACAGTGGCCTAAACAGAGAGTTTTTTAGGAATGAAAAAGCCAGTACAGAATCTTGAAAGGGAATCTGGGACTAGTTAAAACCAATTCAGACGCTTCTTGGTCCTGTTCTTTTGGAATCTTCCCAGCCCTATGCATTCCCATCCCAAAGCCACAGTGGGGCATTATTAATTCACAGGATGCCTATTTAAACTGGTTGTTCTGTCTCCACACTAGTCACTTACTTTCTTCCTTCTTTCCCTTAACCACATTCATTTTTTAAACCAGGGCAGAATGTTGTAACCAAGATGCAAATCCAATCATGGCATTTGGTGTCCCTGTAGCTCCCACCTGCTCTAGACTATGTGTCCCAGCAGGTCACGCACACTCCTCTATAATCTTGCCCTTGCTTGCTTTCTACTTTTATCTTGAGGGCATCTCCAGTTAGCAATCCTTCAATTTGGCATGCTCTCCTACCTCTGTGCTTTTGTGTGTCCTGCATATCTAACTTGAGGACGTCTCCTCTCACCCCTGCATCTCCCTTTGAAGAAGGGGGCCCTCTTGGGGAGTGCTTTCTCAAATATTAGAAACACACAGGTTAGCCTCTCTTTCCTCTCTGCTCCTACAGCATTCTGTATGTACTTCAATGAGAGAATTTATCACACTGATTATAATTATTGTTTGATCCCTCCCTTTATCTTTTAGTTATTTGAAGCCTAAATATTTCATCTAATTAATCATGATCTCACCAGGGACTAAAAACAGTTCCTGGTCCATAGCAAGAGGTTAATATATGAACAAATGAATGAATACTAATATTAAGTCAAAGAATATAGAATCTCAAAAAGAAGGGACTGAGTCAGTAGTCATTTTATACAGAAAATTCAAGTAGAATTAGGGTAGTAGTTTTTAATTTTTTTTTTCAGTATAATTTTTCAAAAAGATTATGGGGGGGTTGAGAAGTTAATTAATAGGAAGGAAGTGGCAACGGGAGGTCTGTACAATATTTGTAAGTTGGCATACCCATAAGACCAAGGAGAAGTTAATAAAAAGGAAAAGAATGAAACTACAACATAGATAGGAGAATAGATGGGAAGAGATTTCAATGGAGAGAAGGAATAGGATCAAACCACATTTGGAGATATAATTTTTATAAACTAAAAAGATAAATGGAAAAAAGTGAAGAGGATAATGTGGGAGTGGAAAGACATGACTTAGCTTTGGAGGTCAGGAAAGCCATGCTGACAAGTTCAGATGCAAGTGGAGAACTGATGGATACCAAAGAGCCAGCCATGTGACAATATATTGAATGTATAACATTCAAGGCAGAAGTAATGGCAGAAATACTAATCCGAAGGCAGGAATGAGCTTGCAATGAGGCTGGAGCACAGGAGAGAGCTTATAAGAAAAGTAATGTGCTTGCATCACAGTCAGTGAGGGAGAAAGGAGAACTAGATAAGGGCAAATGGAAAGACATACAGACAATTTTCTTTTTTGAAAGACTGGGCAGGCTATGGTAAATGGTCTGAATATATTCCTACCTAAAATGGGAAGTCACTAGAGGGTTTCAGTAAAAGTTTGATGTGATTTAATTTGTATTTCAAACAGCACTTTCACTTTCACTTCAAGAAAAGTTTTAAAGAAGAAATAGGGAAGCTATTCTCAAGAAGCTATTACAGTGGTCTGAAAGAGGGGAGATAGCAGCATTGTCTAAGATTGTAAGGATGGAAACGGAAATAAGTAGATGAACTCAGATGTTTCTGGAGACAGAGATGACAGGACTTTGTCATTGGTTGGATTTGAATATGAAAGAAAATAAGGAATCAAAATTCAGTTCTAGGTTTTTAGTTTGATTAGATAGGGGTGCAACTTATCAATATGGGAGAAGATGTCTCCCATTCCAGCAGGGTGGAAGTTGAGCCCCAAAGGAGAGATAGTGCCCAACCATTCTAAAGACACAAAGATCTATCTCAGACTCAGAGTATGCAAATTCTGATCGTGAACTGAAGCCTTTTCAAAGCTCTTCCTCCTGCGCTCATTTCTTTAGCATGAGCTGACTCCCATTGGAGATGTTGTAGTCATCTGTGACTTCTCTATATCTTTCACATACCAAATCCAGTCTGACATACTTAGTCATGTGGATTGTACTTCTAAAATTTCTCTTAAATATGTATCCTCTGCTATATTGCCATTGTCATTGTCCATATCTGCCCAGTTTTCAATGGGACATTGCTTCAAACCCCCCAACCCTGCCTCCAGGTCTTCCCTTCTCTGCCCATTCACATCAAGCTACAAGCTGCTGCTGCTACAGTTGTCTTTATAAATCAGAGATTGTATGCACTTATGGATGGACTTATGGAGAACAGAAATCAGGTAAAAAAGTGATAATTCCCAACGTGTGAGTTAATGCTAAATCGCTTATCATGTGATGTAATGGATGTTTCCAAGGGCATGTGATTAAAACAATACCATTCTCTGATAAAATTTTAACTTGCCTGAAAAGGAATAAAAAATAGGACTTCTATATCTATATGCTACCTTTTTCAAGTTAGTGGTATACGTTCACTGATTATCCTTTCTTGTATGTATATTATGTACTTTGAAATTGTGTCCTTTAGATATGTTTAAAGATTTCTAGTCACTATTCAGAAGACACATCCTATTAATATATGTCATACCTAAGCATCTGGGATACCAGTGGGGGTGGGTCAGCTGAGACAATGCCTTGGTAGAGGATTCTTCATACAAATAATGTACACAGTGCTAGAGATGATTCTTTGTGAGAAACAGAGACACTGTAGGACTCTAGACCACTGTGTGTTTGCTTTAGATATCTAATATAATCTGACATTCTGTTTAGCTAAAACTATCTTTTGCCAAAGACTGGTCAATTGACTTACCCTTTTAGGCAGTGCTTGGGTGTTCTGGTGAGAATTTGAGAAGAATGTGTCAGTTATCATAAAATAACTAGTATATTCTCAGTCACTAGTAATTAAGTAGAATCATCTTATTATACTCAATTGTATTCTTGCATTTTCTTGTTTGTTTTTTAAGATGTGGAAGTCCTGACTCTCCAAATAATTTGTAAATTTGTTTGAAAGGTATGGATGTTGTCAAATATTCATCTACTTTTCATAAACATTGGGAAAAAATTGGGGTTATTCCTGAATATTTGTTAAGTTTAAACCAATTGCTTCCAGGGTTAAATCACTTAAACTGGTATCTGTTAAAGTCTTGTTTGGAATTACCAGAGAGAAAATACCAAAGAGATAGAAGGAGTATCTCTGATTTGTAGAAAGGGTTCCACTAAGAAGGTGAAAAAACACATAAGAGATAAATTTGTCTTATTGTACAAAGTAGTAAGGGGTGAGTCTTGGGAAGAGATATGCTGCCTGGTCTTTCTGAGATGACAAGGCACCAGCAAGGTCTATCCTATTTAATAATAGACAAATATGCAAATTGACCATACCTCCGACACACCCACAAGCCACACCCACAAGCCACGCCCACCACCCAATCAGAGCGAGTATGCAAATTAACCCAAACCAAGATGGCTACAGCCACAGAGAGCAAGGTTTCCTAGGTAACAGAGGAAGCCAAGCTTTCCACCTGCCCTTGCCAGGCCTAAGCCTCCACTCAAGCTACAAAGTTTCAATTATAGAAGGTAAACAAATTCAAACAAATGGCAGCAGAATGGAGCTTGAGAGAGCAGGCCAGGGTTGCTGCCGGCAACAGGGGAAGCAAAGCTTTCCGCACACCCTGGCCGGGCCCACCCACTTAAGGCAACAAAGTTTCAATTATAACCCCAACACAAATGGCTGCCGGCCTCGGCCTCGGAGGGAGCCCCAGGCTTGGCTCCGTTCCAGGCTACAAAGTTTCAATTGTAGAAGGAAAATAAATTCCAGATACCAGGGCCTCTGCTTGGGTTGCCAGGGGGCGTGGCCGGCCTGAAAACCACCACAGGCCCCTCGCTCAGGCCGCCCCACACCCCAAGGGAACCCCTGTCTGATCCGGGACGCCCTTCAGGGAAAACCAGCTGGCCCCCACCCCTGTACCAGGCTTCTATCCTATCTAAAAAAGAGTAATATGCAGATTGATCATCACTGCAACACACAATATAGCTGCCCCCATGTGGTCAAAGATCCTGCCCCCATGTGGACACAAGATGGCCACCACAAGAAGGCCAGCAGGAGAGGGCAGTTGGGAGGCACCTGGCCTGAAAGGGAGGGCAGTTGGGAGGCACCCTGCCTGCAAGGGAGGGCAGTTGAGAGGGACCAAGCCTGCAAGGGAGGGCAGTTGGAGGTGATCAACCCTGCAGGAGAGGGCAGTTAGGGGTGACCAGGCCGGCAGAGGAGGGAAGTTGGGGGCAAACAGGCTGGCAGCAGAGTGGTTAGGGGGTAATCAGGCTGGCAGGCAGAAGCGGTTAGGGGCAATCAGGAAGGCAGGCAGGCAAGCAGTTGGGAGCCAGCAGTCCTGGATTGTGAGAGGGATGTCCGACTGCCCGTTTAGGCCCGATCCCACCGGGTCCCATATTGGAGAGGGTACAGGCTGGGCTGAGGGACAACCCCCCTCCATGCACGAATTTCGTGCACCGGGCCTCTAGTCAATAATAAACCCATAAGAAATGATAGAAACACGCCAGATGAATTTAAAGCAAAAATGGTCTTCGAGTCCTTATGAATCTGTTTCCAAGTTAACCTCATAAAATTACCCTTAATTTAAAACTTCACAGCCACTCTTTCAGTGGGTGCACATTAGAAGTGCATCAGGTAATTACTGTTTTTTAGCATTGCATACAATTTAGACCAGATTCTGGCAATGCAATATAAATTATTTCCCCTGAATCTGACCTTAACCACAAGTCTAATTATCTAAACAGGGCAGTAGGCAGGGCGGAGAGAATCCCTGATCTAACACTGGTTTGTGCCAAATACCAGTTCACTTATTTATTGGCTAAAAAGCAATCTGACTTGATTTGAGTTTGAATTCATTTTCTAAAATCCTTCTTGGAATCCAGTAAATCCACTAGGAACTTAGTAAAAGTTGAGGACATGAACACCAAACACATGTTTCCTAGACACAGCCTGACATGATCATGCAGAAAGCATTTATGTTAACATTTTGAGTCCGGCAACCACTGCAGAGGTGTATTTGCATTCAGAATGTGCAGTCACAGAAGCAACGTGATCTAAAAGCTTGTCATGTATTAAATGGCTCACAGTGTTTTGCAGACAACGGGAAGTTTCACTTGCACAAAGTACTAGAATTAATGCGTCAAGGTAGGTGACAAGCTCTTAAGCTGATACATACATCAAAGAACTGAGCTCCTCATAACCAACCTGTCATACTTGATTATGTTTTGGGAAAATGCCCCACATACAAATGTGACTTTGTTTATTAAATCTAACATATTAAATGCAGTCTGCTGCTAAAATCATTCCCATTTTATATAGGAGAATGTATTTTCATAAACTACATAATGGAGAATAATTTAAACAACATTAACTATAAAGAATTTGTAGAAAACATTGTTATAGTTTGCATTAAAATGTCATGAGATCAGAGAGGCTTAGAACAAGTGATTTGATGGTGTCTGATTTTCTTGCAAGTCCATTTTATTTGAAGTCGGGTAAACACTGTCTTAAAATATTCGCTTTCATAAACAGAGCAACTCAATCTTAAGTGTTCCTAATGCAGATATCTGAAATAGTCCATTTGGGCTAACGACAAAGAATAAAGAAGGAGGGGGAGAATCATGTATTTCTGAGGCAAAAGAAACTGGTTTTAAAAACCAATATGACAGTGTGACCTAGCTAAGCTGTAGTGAATGGTGCATATTTGCACAAGGTCAACATCAAAGTCTCCGTCATGGTGTGAGCCAGCATCAGCAGTAGGGCCAGTGTCCAGTGACACTTCCAAAGAAATGGAGACTGACTCATGAAAGCTAAGTGAATTATTAATAGTCAGGATTAAATATTGTGGCAGCATCTGGGTGTAGAAGGTGCAGAGTAACAGGACTGTGAGTGTTCAAACCTTGAACTAGGCAAGTCCATGGGGGTAGGACTCATGCAGTGGAGAAGGCAGAAGGGACCAGAGAACTATGATGACTAACTAGTAACTCTCCCCAGCCGCTCAAGCAAAAATACTTTATTCTAAGTAACATCAATGCAGGGAGTCAGTATAGTCTATGGCTATGAGAACGCAGGCTTTAGCATCAGAATAACATTAAGCTCTCTCATGCATTACCTCTGTGACCAGGGGCATGGTACTTAACTTTGCTAAGCCTCCATTTCTTCATCTGTAAATGGGATGATACTAGCAGTTGTAACTGCAATAAAGAAGCTCCTTAAGTACTAATAATATAAGTGGCATATAATGAGCGAGGCACAATAGTATTAACTTTTATAGTATTGCCCTTGTGCTCATTTCATCACCACAAATCACAGTGACTCAAGACAAGCTTGATCTTAAGCCTGGGATGGGCTCTGGCTCTATGGTCTTAATAGTCCCCAACTATGTTTAGGACATGTTAAGTGGCCCAGAACACTGCTAGGTGTTTCTAAGTACAGTGGGTCTCCATATTAGCTGCATTGGGCAGATACCTTGGGAACTTAATGAAAACTAATTCTGTAGTTCCAATCTCAGGGATTCCAATATGATTGATGTGGAGGGTGACCTGGGTATCAGAATTTAAAAAACCCCTCCCCAATCCATTGATTTTGAAGTGCTAGGAAGACTGGTGTCACAATCTTGGAGAATAACCAAGTGAGTGGAAGGACCATCTGAGAGACTGATGATTTCTCTAAAAGAAAGAGACTGATCTATGTAAACAGCAACTATTTAAACCAGCTCTGATAGGGAGATGGACTCAGAACTGACTGTAAATGTCAGAGAAAAAGAATAATCCAAGAGAGACTAGTATATTAACATATTATTAATTGGAAAGTTTAAATTTCTTCAATATTCACTAAGATGACGACTTAAGAGGAAAGTAAAATCAGTTCTAAAAACTTTAAACATGCATTTTATATGAACATATGATGAGTTGTATGTGTGTATGAGAGAGAGAGAGAGAGAGAGAGAGAGAGAGAGAGAGAGAGAGAGAGAGAAGGGTGAAAAGAGATGGGGATGCAGTTGCAGATACAGATCAAGATGGAGCCAGAGCAGGTCAGCACTGGAAGCCAGTCTTGTGAATATGTAATTCCTGGGCGCACCAAACATTTCAAGTAAAATCAACAGTGAAGGAGGAAGAAGCCTGGAAGTATTTGATGCAGAAGGAAAAACACAATAAAAAGAGGGATATTTAGAAAAAAAAATAGGAGCAGGAGCAAGAATGAAAGATCAGTTGGCTAAGTAATTAGAAAGCAATAAAATCAAGGGGTTGAAGGTAGAGTGCAAAAAACAAACTTAATATTTTAGAAGGAGGCAGGAAAAACAGAAAGGAAAATGAGTAAGTGGTAGTTTAAGTAGGAAATCACTCTCTCTTTTTTTTTGGAGGAGATTCTGATTAGTATGGGAAGCCTGCCCTCTCTCCTTGCTCAGAGGCCCATGGTACTGACACACAAGTGTCTTCTCCTTTGTTAGCAAGTGCCAGGGGACTCGGCAGCCCATTCCACATGTTCTTGTCTTTGCGGCTCTAACCAGATGCACTGATTGTGGAAAGACAATAAACAAGCAAGGGGTGATGGATGAATGCTCCCTTAAGAGTGAGTAAAAGGGCTGAATTTGAGTCTCAGTTTTCAAAGAAGAAAGAAATATAATCACTTCTTAATCTCTGATTTTGGCAGCTGGGACTGTTCTCCCAATAGTTTCATCTACAGATTTCCGAGCTATAAACCTCCCATTGCTAACAACAGCCTTGCCTCTGCAGTCCATCTTACAGCTCCAAGGTCATCTGTGATTTGCATAATTAGCAGTTCCATTTTATTTTTTTCCTTAAAAAAATCAGAGTGGTGATAATAATAGAAGTATTATAATATTCTTTTTCTTCAAATGGTTTTCATTTTGGTTTGCAATTGTTTTTAGGTACTAGATGAATGTAATAATTAGTATCTATTATCAAGATGATTGGAACACTGAATCACTATAATGACCTCTGTCTATATAAATCATGGGGGCATGTTCCTATAAATGATGGTTTTATAGCCATTTCTGGAATCTAAATGCAAGGAAACAAAATAATGCCATTGTGCTGAGACAGACTGAACCTCCAAGATTATTGAGTGGAATTGTCTTTTCTAGAGAGAAGGTTACAAGTACTTTCCTTCCCCCAGGAGCAGCAAGTGGAGGGTGATCACATTTAAAGAGGGTCACCAGATGGCAGGGCCCACCCCTGCCAGATGCTCTGGTACCCCTGGCACCTATTAAGAAAGAAGAGGAGGAGCTTTGTACATGGTTTACCAACTTCTCCACTAAATCACCAACTTCTCAAAAAACCACAGCTCATTCTCTGTCTCTGGGGAGTGAGCAATGGAAAAAGCTTGTGTAAGAGATGATTTTCCTTTGTCCTTTTCTAATTTACAGTCTGTGCAGAGTAAAAGGAGGGTTTCTACATGAGTATTTTGTGTGGCTTACTGGTTGCCCTGGTCACTTCTTTCAATGTTTTCCCCACAGATCTTTCCTTTGTAATCCATGTAAAGGTGGCCTCACGTGAGTATATTTTTCTTTAATTTTATTGAAATACTAGAGGCCCAGTGCACAGGATTCGTGCACTGTTGGGGGCGTGGCCTATGGGGATTGGCCCACTGTGGGAGCGCCACTCATCCCAGTCAGCCGAGTGGTGCTCCCACTGTGGGAACACACTGACCACCAGGGGACAGATCCTGCATTGAGCGTCTGCACCCTGGTGGTCAGTGCATGTCATAGCTACTGGTTGACCAGTCGTTCTGGTCATTCCGCTGTTTGGTTGCCGGGCTTTTATTATATAGGATAATTGATATATATCATAGTATAAATTTGAGGTATGAAAACTAATAATTTGCTATATGAACGTATTGCAAAATGATTACCATAAGTTTCCTTAACAAATATCACCTTACATAGTTTAAAATTAGTTTTTCCTGTGATGAGAACTTTTAAGATCTACTCTCTTAGGAACTTGTAAATATACAACACAGTATTGTTAACTATAATCACCATGCTGTATATTACATTCCCAGGACTTACTTATTTTATAACTAAAAGGTTGTACACTTTGACCACCTTCATCCAATTCCCCCATGTTCCAACTCTCCTTTCTCCACTCTGGCAACCACAAGTCAGATCTGTGTTTCTACTGTTGTTGTTGTTTTAGATTCCACATGTAAGTGAGATCATATGGTATTTGTTTTTCATGGACTTTTTCACTTAGCATAATGCAAGTCAAATATATCACAAATGCAAATCAAAACCACAATGAAATATCCCCTTGTAACTGTTAGAATGGCTATCATCAAAAAACAAGTCTATGAAGAAAGATAACCATGATGCACTGTTGGTGAGAATGTAAAATGGTGTAGTCACCATGGAAAACAATATAGATGTTCCTCAAAAAATTAAAAATAGAACCACTATATGTTCCAGCAATTCCACTTCTGGGTATGTATCTGAAAGAAATGAAATCATTAACCCAAAAAAGATATCCACACCTCTATGTTTGCTGCAGCATTATTTACAATAGCCAGGAAATGGAAACAACCTGGGTGTCCATTGGTAGATGAATAAAGATGTGATACACACACACACACACACACACACACACACACACACACGTCACATGTGGTTTAACAATGAGAATATTTTCTGAAATTTTGTTGTGTGGACATCAGAGTATGCTTACATGATAGTATATTCATGGTGGTATAGCTTATTACTCCTAGACTACAAACTTGCACAGCATGCAACTGTACTGAATACTGTGGGAGATTGTAACACAATGTAAGTATCTGTGTATATAAACATATAAAAGGCACAATAAAAATACAGTATAAAATAAAATAAAAACAGTTACCTGCATAGGGTACTTAGCAAGGATTGTACTCACAGAACTGAAAGTTGCTCTGGGCGAGTCAGTGAGTGAGTGGTGAGTGAATGTGAAGGCCTACGACATCACTGTGCACTACTGTAGAGTTTATAAACACTATACACTTAGGCTACACTAAATTTATAAAACAATACACGATTAAATTCAGCACAAGAGAAATGATGTAATCAAGAGATGAGGTCAGCACGAGATGCACAAGGCTGTTGCTGGCATGACACAGCATACAGTTTTACAGAAAACGTGTTTTTCTTAAGTTGAAAAATTATACTCTGAATAGTGATAAACAGCATTTTGGTAAATATATAAGCCAGTTACATAGTTGTTCCATAGTGTAGAAGGTCCCTGGGCTTCTCTCCCAACCAGGTTGCCATGGTGAGGATCTACTGTTCAGAAACCTTGGCCCTTCCATCTTCAACACTTACTCTAAGAGCTCTGTGAACTCTCCACAGTATCAGACCCCACACACTGCCTACTGGGAGATAGTCTCACTCCAGGACCCACCTCTCTTCTCCCAGACGGACTCAACAGACTAGTACCAATGTGTGCATTTCCCAAATCTGATTTATTTATTATGTTACAAAAGTACATTTCAGGATGGAGCAGAGAGCAGTGCTGTGGAGGTCCCTGCTGAACAACCCGGCCTGGATTTTGGCAGGTTAAATCCTGTCTCCTTTGAAAACCTCTTATCAATATGAACTGACTTTGTTGTTTCTCTGACCACCCAGCACGTAATGGTTGGAATATATCTTCACATACACATGCACATGCATATGTGCACAAAACCATCCTAGACAAGTGCCAGTTCCCAATTCAAAAGGAGGGAGAACATGTGTATCTATTGCCCAACACTTGGCAAGGCCGCTGATGCCACATTGGAGATAGCATGCTATCTATTTTATGCTGAGTGATATCAGTTGCATTTACCTATCCTGCCTGTTTTCACCATATGTCCTCTTTCGCCTGCAAAGATTAATATACATAAATCATTACAGAAACTCTGAATAGCTTCTCAGTTAGATTCACAAAGATTCAGCCAATGGTTGAGATTACAATCTGGAAAGACCGGAAAAAAGTGCAGAGTGCCCTCTGAATCCCCAGCCAGTGTGTAGAGGGAGAATGATTTCATTTCTCTTTTTATAACACTGCAAAAGGAAAAAAATTGAAAAAAAAATCTTACATTCATATCATTCTCTAATTTTCTTTTTTTTTTATTTCTGTACTTTCTCTTCCACTTAAACTACTCCTGCCTTAAACATATTTATATTACAGAGATTGCTATGTGTGGACAATAAGAAATGCCATGAAAAATAAGAGGAAAAAAAGGCTTACAGCTACTTAATGCTTTCTGGTGCAAAAACACAATGAAATCGAATATATGTCCAACCAGGTGGGTCAGCCCACATATTAACACAAAAAGTTTTCATTCGTACCAAAAAGGCAAGTTAGCATGGGAAAGTGAACAAGACACAGTGATGTCAAGGAGATACGGGTTAAAAACCTAGGACTTCTCCTTACTCCCTCTGTAACGTTTATTAAGTTACTTAAATTTTCCTGACATTCAATGATCTTAATTGAAAACTAAATGTAACATTCCCTATCTTGTAAAGTTCTTAGAAGAATAGGAATACAAATAAAAATTATCAAACACTATGTGTTGTGTACTTCCACTGCCAAATAAGTCACTGCCCAGGACCCAAGGGACAGTCTCACCTGGTTGCCTGACCACACCTCAAACTCAACATGGCAAAAATGAGCCTGTCATATTCCTTCCAACCAAATTCGCCTTGAAAAACACACCTCGTTACCTGTATTTGTGAATTAGTGCTTATTTCTTCTCCCTTATCTTATAGCCAATCAATCAATCTGGGGTCCACTTCAAAACAACTTTCACATTTTTATCTTTCATTTTTCCAGTGGTCACTGCCTTATTTCAGGTCTCCAGAATCTCTCTGCTGGATTATTGCAATTTTTGCTGATCTTCCTGCCTCCAGTCTCTACCCTTTTTAATCCACCCCTCTCAGTTCTCCTGGAGTGATTTCTCTGAATTACAAATAAGATCACATATTTTCCCTCCTTGAAATAATTCAGTGACTCCCCTTTGCCTATGGAATCATTTTCAGTTTCTTAGCCTGGTATATACAGAATCTTTATTGGTTCTGTTTGACCCTCACTTCTGCTCTTTCTCAACAAGTACTTTCTAGGCAGCCACTAGTTCTTCCCTGAATGTGTCACAGTTGCTCAAGCCTCTGGGCCTTTGTACATGCTATTTCTTTTCAAATGTTTTTTCTTTGTTATTAAATTATTGAACTTAACTCATTCTTTAAAGTTAAGTGGAAACACTTGACACCGGAGTTGACTGCTCAGTCTTATGATCCTAAGCTACCTGTATATAAATTTGCTATAGCAGTATGTAAAGACTAGTTAAATGTCTTCTGCCTCACTAGCTAAAGAGTATGAATATTTGTCTTTGAATCTTCAGTATCTAGCACAACACCTGGCGCCTGGCCAGGCTCACTGCCAGTAGTAAATACACACGTGAGTGAATGAGCAAGTGGAAATGGAAACACTCATTTATTTAAACTGACATGTGTCACAGGCATCATCCTAAAAGAAGGCCGGTAGTTGTGAAGTGAAAACTCTGCGGACACACAAACCTGAAGACTGGAAAGAATAACTACCTACCATACCAGAGAAGAAAAGTCAAAATGAGATGGTAGTGTTTATTTTAAATGGAGCCAACCTGTTTTGGTTCTGGGAGACTTTGCTACTGTGTTTACCAAAATGCACAGGGCTGCCATCAGTTACTCTGAGGTGACCTTCTAGGAAGCAAGATGTTAGTGTGGAAAAGCTTACCAATTACCCAAAGAGTGATCATAATTCACTTAATCAACACTTATTTACCCGAGAACCTAATATATACCACATAACATCAGTGACTTCCTAGAAGACTCATATGACTCAGCATATGATCAGACTCAGAGCTAAGTTTATTACAGTAAAAATATACAAAGCAAAACTAGCCAAGGGTAAAGGCACATTGGAGAAAAGCTCAGAGGAAACCGGGCACAAGCTTCCAAGGGTCCTCTTTCAGGGGAGTCATACAGGATGCCCTTAACTCCTCACTGAACAAGTCATGACAATGTGTGGGACTGGCCAAAGGAAAATAATATGAAAAGAACACAAAAATCTCACACTGCAATGCAATTCAGATCCCAAAGTTTTGTACTTTGTGATTCTAATTCCCTTCAAGTCCCAACATTTCTAATTCTAAGAATCACCTCTATTATCCTTTAATGTATCATTGGGAATAAACATGCATAGTTTCCCTCTTGATGCATTAGTAAGTTCTGTCTTCCTTTTAAAAATGACCATATTCAATGCAGTTACTTTTCACATGACTGGCTGGCTTATAGAGAACAGACACTATTTGAGACTTCTTAAGATAATAAATTCTTAACTGCTATATAGCCCACTATAGCCCACGGGCATAATCCAGCCCAAAGCTTATGTTGTAAATAAAGTTTTATTGGAATACAGTGTGCGTCCACTCATTTATATATCACTAGTGGCCTGGTGCATGAAATTTATGCACATTAAAAGGGACTTAATTAGAGGAAATTTTTAATATTGCTATTGCCCTTTCTCTATAATAGAAGTGTCAGAGATGAAAGAAAATTAGTAAAATGTATATGAAAATCTCCCTCCTGTCAGAGTCTGGGGCATGCCCATGCGACCTAGAGTCAAGTCCACTACCCGCATGCACTTCAAAAATGCAAGAGACCCAGACCCAGCTGGCCCCACCCCTGTCAAGCCCCTCCAGGCGGGGGTGCAGTCTCAGGTCCCCTGGCCTGGCACTGGGGTGGGAGGTATGGCCTGAGGTCTCCATCAAGCCCCGCCGGGCAGGGGGCGCGGCATGAGGTCTCCCGGCCTGGTGCAGGGGCAGGGGGTGCAGCGTGAGCTCCCCGTCAAGCCCTGCCAGGGGGGGGACACGGCCTGAGGTCCCCTGTCAAGCCCTGTGGCACAGGGGGCACGGTCTGAGGTCCCTCACCACGGCCAGGTGCCATGCAGCCTCAGGTCCCTGCTGTTTGGTCATGACGTTATGGCGTCCCAGCTAATTTGCATATTCCTCTATTACATAGATAGATAGATTTATGGCTGCTCTCTTCCTCAATGGTAGAGTTGAGTAGTTGTGCTAGATGGCTTGCAACACCTAAACCTAAAAGATTTACTATTTGGCTCTTTACAAAGTTTGCCGACCATTCCACTACAGGTTCCAGGCTATAAATTGAGCTTTCTTTCTAGAAACCCATTTCAGAACATAAAAGTACTAAAACAGATTACAGCAATATGTGACCAAGATTGTAAATGTATTTTTATAAATTTTATTCAGCATGTCAAAATTAAATATGACGTAAACACTACAACATAAAAGCTCCCTTTCTTGGCAGCACATTTCTGAATGGGCAGAAAGGACCTACATTTTATTAAATATGTGAATCCCGAGAAAGAAGACACCTATTAACCTTTTGCACTCGGATGTCGAGTGTGATGGTTATTGAATGTATCAATAATTTGAAATATTAAAAAAATCCAAATAAATAAGTTTGTATGAAAAGAAACTCTAGTTTTTTATTCTACTGCCGTGCTTTGTAAAATCTGGGGTATTTAAAAAAATTAAATCCCGAGTAGAATAAAGGAATCGAGAAAAAAGCAAGCGAGTGCAAAGGGTTAAGAAGGGCTCCTGGTGGTTAAGTGGGCTCAAATTTTAAAACACAGAGCCTACTAGCCATTTCTACACAGGGGCCTCTCACACACACTGCACTTCATGGAGAGGCCTGCACAGAACTACTGCCTGCACTGTGTTTCTGCCCCCTGAGCCAGCCCTTCTAAAGGAATTCCTGGAATCAGATTTTGAACAATAGGACTGAGGCTTTCCTCATCCAGTAGGAGCTGTGCAGCTCTGACCAACCAGGGCAGCTCTATTCTGACCAATCTGGGCAGTGCCTTTTGGACCAATCAAACTTTGAGGACTTGAATTCCTCATTGGCATGAGGACAGACCAATCAGGGACCACAATCGAGGGCTTCTGTCTATCTAAAACTTGTGGTTCTGGGAGAACACCTTCCTTTTCCACTAACGAGTAAAGACTATTTCCCTGGCAGAGCTGAAATCTGAAGATGTCTGGCTGGGGCAGACCGAAGCACCGTGGAGCAGACCAGCGTAGTGCAAAGCAGACTGGCAAGGAGCAGAGCGGACCTGTCCAGCCAGAGAGGGGACAGGCCTCGGGGCTGCCTCGCTGCCATGCTGTATCAAAATTGAGCCGTTTTGCACTGCATCGTTTCCTGCTTCACCACACCCCAAACTGAGGATTCTTGTTGGTGTTGAATTGGTGCCAATGGCCATCACTGACAAATATAAACAAGGCTTTCTTTTCTATAACTGTGTAGTAGCAGGCAGAGCCTTTCCACATTGCTCTGAGAATTTTTAAGCTGCATTAAAAATTAACATTTTATTTTAAAAAAAAAAACACAAAAAACACACCATTATTATAAGACTTGATGTCCATTAAGTAGCTCCTAAAGCTTTGGGTGCTCAATTGCAGAGATAATGTCCTCAATTCTTCTCTAACGGTTCCTTGGTTGACATGTGGCAGCAGATGGAGTGTCACAGATTCTGTGCTGGTGTCCTTTTCGGAACATTATTATGGTGCTGGCTGTTGTTTTTGGGGTCTCACCAATACTTATAATTGTCCTGGTGATACAGAGGAAAAGTCAAACCACAGGACCCAAGAAGGGGTCACACATTCAGAGTACCCATTGAGAATAGGCTTGCTGCTTGCTGTAACTTGAGCTTTTCAAGGGTCCCCACAACCTAAATTATTCTTGCTAGGGCCAGAGTTTCATTACTTCCTTGTATATGTTATTAACTTTTTACTGTAATAATTACATCAGAAATGCTGTATCATGAAATAGATGAAACAGAAAATTCGATTTGTCCTAAAGGATAATTCAGACATTGCCCTAACACATTTTGCCATCGCCCACACTTTTTCGTCTGCCCTATATTTGGGTCTCAGGAGAGCGAGAGCTCTGCAGCGATGCTGCCCACACACTTCTGCACTGCTGCTCTGGCTTCTCGCTGACAGATCTGGGTTGGCATTTTCCTGTACTGGCTGTCCCAACCGTATGGTTCTGTTTGAATGAGGGGGGCAAACAGTTTCATTTTACACATTCAGCACCTCTGATCTTGAGCAGGAGCTGAAGTGTTGAGACCTGCTCTTGGGGATTTGTGGAGCCCTCAAATCTATTATGGGGCATCTCTTTCCCAGGAGAAGGCTTATCCGGCCTCCTCAGAGTGTTCCACAGCATCCGAGAGAGCCAGCCCAGACATGAGGGAAATCACCTTGCAAGTTTTTTAAAAAACTAAATATATGAATGGTTTTTAAAAATTCATCGACTCGATAATAGCTTTAACAACAACAACAATAATAATTCTAGGTATAATTTTAAAATCCTTATTCTATGTCAATAAGTGTATCAACTTATATTGATCAGGGGACCAGAAACTATGGTCCATAGAATGGCGGCCCCTTTTTGTAGATACAGTTTTATTGGAACACAGCCATACTCATTCACTTCTTGTCTATAGCTACTTTCCCTCTACAATGGCAGAGAGATAGTGGCTGCAACAGAAACCATATGGCCCACAAAGCCTAAAATATTTACCATCTGGCCCGGTACAGAAAATGTTTGCTGATCTCTGGTATACATTATTTCAATTAAGCTTCCTGAGAACCCCTATGACATAGAAACCATTATTATTCTCATGTAAATGAGGAAATTGACATTCAAAAATTGACATCCATTGTCACAAATTCAGTGGCAGAGCCTAGGATTTGGAATGTGCCTATGCCACTAGCCTGTAAGGCCTCACAAAGTTTTATAGTGACTTTAGGCAAACCCTCCCTCCTCCCTAAGGATCACCTCCTCCAGCTCCCTTTGGGACAAAGGAAAGCTTTGGGTTAGATGGCAGCCCGGATGGTTCCCATTTACACCTTAGTGCATGTCCCACCTGCTTTGTTATTTCACACAGCAAGTATAAAAGCCGGAGTTTGCTATGAAAGCATGATATCCATTTATGTCAAAGGAGATTTTCCTAATGCCAGTCAGAAAAGGGATTTCGCAGAAATAACTAGAGCAAAATAAAATCATCACTGTTATGCCAAGAAATGATGCCAGAGGCCTGTTCCCTATCATTAAATCACATGAATCGTGTTCTCTACAGTACCATAAACACAATTACTAGTTCTAGGACAATGGTTCCTTTCAACACCTATAAAATACAAAAATTAGCTGGGAGTATCATGAGATATGGTATAAAGGAACTGTCTGATGGCCTCCTCAGCTAATACCCTTTTGATGTGAGCAGGTCTGGTTGCCCAGGTACTCTCTTTAATTTAATACATAGGCATTCAGGGCGCACCACGTGGGCTGCTCTGTGGCTCATTTGCTCTGAAATCCATTCTTGTTGAAATCTGCTCTGTTCCACATCATGGAGGTGCTGACCCTTTCAAGGTGCATTTCCTGGGCCCAGCATAGTTGCTGCTGGCCTGGTTCCCCCATTGGAAGGCACTGAATGGAGGACAGAAGGAAAAAGCCTGGGTGCATGCGTGCTCTGCTCTATCTCCCCTTGCCATCTCCTCCTCCCCCCCACCTCCCCAAATCTCTGCCTTGGGCAGCATCTCTGTCAGTGATCATGTCTTCTCCACAGCTCTGGCTCATTTCCCACCAGAAATACTGGTTCCAATTCCAGCTTCTTTTACCTGACATTAACCTCTGGGCTCTGGCTGTGGCTAAGTTCTGGTTGCTCCACTGCTTCTTTTTGGTTCTTTTTAGCTTCTTCGTGCTATGTCACCTGTATAACTAGGTCCCTGTATTAAATTCTGTTTGTTTAAAAGACTTAAAGGGTCTTATGTTTTCCTATATTTCCCCTAACAAATGCATGACACTTTTAAATCACCCAGGATTGTGTCACAGATAGCAAACTCAACAGGCAAGCCTCTAAATGTGTGTTTTTTCTGTCCAGTCTCAACCCAATCTTCAAATAAGCCCATTTCCATCAGTACCTGAAACTCCTCTATTTGTACTCTGTCTAAACCTTTGGATTTAATGAAAAGTTTTCCAAAGAAGACCCATTAACTGTCATAACTGAAAGCATACAAAAAAAATAAGGCATATAATACTCACTGTCCAGGAACTTGTAAGCTTTCTCTGGGTAGATCTGATATATTCATATTAAAACAATTAAGTGATGTGGTAAGGTGTGTGATTAAGCATCTAATTGTAAGAGACAGTAATGGCAATTAGAGCAGTCTGTAAGGAAAGAAATCCTTATAGTTGGGAATAGTCAGGAAAGGTTTTAGATCTTGAGCTAGGTCAAAGCTGAATGCCTTGGATAGGCAATGGACAGAAGAAAGAACATTCCAGTTAGTAGGTTATCATACACAAAAGCACAGTTCAGTCTGAGTCCAAGCTAATAATTATCATTTACATGTTAACAGGGAATATGCTAGATTTGGACATAGTGAGTAGGCATTTAAGGATTTAATGATGTTCAAAAGAGAAAGTGCCCCAACCTTACAAAACAGCATTGTGTGGGGAAAGGAGCAAGGGCTTTGAAGTCAGAAAGACTGGGCTTTGCTGTTGGCATAACCATGCATCCTTTTCTTAAGCTGTCAGTACCTCAGTTTCTTCAAATACAAAATGAAGATAAGAATTCCTTACTTGATAGGAACATGAAATTGAAAGGAATTTTAGAGACAAAATAGGCAGGTTTAGGGAGTCATAGAAATAAAGAGGGTCCATGGGAGAGAAATGCAGAGATGGGGGCTTGGAGATGCCAAAATGCTTATCTTACTTGTACAGAGGATAGAGAAATGCCAGAGGATAAGGCGGGAGGAAGACATACATTCAGAGAGGATAAAGAAAAGTCACAGGATAATGGGAAGAAGGAAACATATTTTCACAGAGAATAGAGCAATGTTGCAAGGTAAGGGGAGAGAAAGAGGGAGGCGCTTTGGCCTTTGAAACTAATACTATGTAACAAAATAACCATTGAGGAAAGCATGAGGGTCCTAAATTAATGAAAGGTCCAATTAGAAAGGGTCAGGTTCTAACAAAGAACTGAAACATATATAGACAGGAGACAAAGGGACATGAGGGGGATTTTTTTATTTTTCCCACTAGAGAGAGAGAGAACAGGTTTTTCTTATTTGGGGGCCCCTTCCCAGGGGTCCCCTTTGGGGACACCCCTGCCCAGATGGACTTTGTATATGCTTCCAATAAACTTCTACATTTTTATTTCAAAAAATCTATTAGTCCACAAATTTATTCTTCATCTTAGTTGGACAAGGACCTAGGAGAAGAAGTCTGCACCCTGAACCCATGTTTCAAAATAAAACAGTGTGCATAAAATACTCAATAGGGTATTCCACAGACCATGGACACTCAATTAATGATGGTGGGGGCTGATATTAGTCAGTTTTGAGTTCAGTTAATAAATCCATCAGTCATTCTCCAAGGAGTACTACTAACAGATACCCAATTCTTCCAGAATTATTGTGAGGATTAAATGACAGTATGTATGTAAAAACATTCAGTAAAAATGCCTAGTCCAGACAAAGTGTTCCACTTGTTAGTTATCAGATATTGTCACATATATATGATCTACAGGATATTATAATAAATATACATGGCCTCTGCTCTCAAGGAACATGTCATTTAACATAAGAACCTGAGATTAAAAAAGTAAGTATAACTGTGTGTGTGTGTTTGTGTGTGTGTGTGTGTAAGTCCTGTGCTAAGACTGTATCCTCAGAGCAGGCTGAATTGGGCCTGGTATCTATGGGAACTGAGAAGAAAGTCCAAGTGAAAGTCGGTTGGAAAATTCTTAAGACCAATACTGATCTAAGTCTCTAGTGTGACTAAGAACTTAGAAGGACAGGCATGATTCATTATGTGGATGGCAGACTGGCTGGGATGGCATTTGTTATATCACTGGGTTTGAGTTTGTATGCAAAAGTACCTGGTGCAGCCCAGCTAGCCTGGCTCATCGACTTATGAACCAGGAGGTCATGGTTTGATTCTTGCTCAGGGTCATGGGCTCAATCCCCAGTGTGGAGCATGCAGGAGGCAGCCACTCAGTGATTCTCTCACATCATTGACATCTCTCTCTCTCTCTCTCTCTCTCTCCCCCTTCATCTCTGAAATCAATAAAAATATATTTTTTAAAAAGTAGGTGGTGCAAGGGATTGAGTTAAGTGCAGTGAACAATAAGTTTTGGGTTTTGGGGAGACAATTACTTAAAGATATAAAAATAGCCTTTACTTAGGGGGTTGTTACTCCCAAGTTGACATTCACACAGAGACTTCCAAGGAGAAATGGCCTGGCTTAAAGGCCTATAACTTTGAACATTCTGTGGTCAAACCTCCTTCCCAGGAGCAAAGACAGGGGCAAAGACATTATTTATGAACAAACTTGTGAATAATATTTTAAATAGGAAGAACTCCCCCAGAAACTTTAAGGCTAACCATTAGATGAAGACATAATGTCTGTCTCTGTTGTGTTAATCCCCTCTTAGGACTAAATGGACGGCAGCTCCACCATTGTTAATCTTGCTAAGAGAGGAAATTATTTATGATTATATCTTACCCCTTTGTTATCTAGCCATAGCTAAATGCTCCTTTAGTTAGCCTAATAAAAGTGGAAAAATAAGTCTAATTACTATGACTCCAGTGCTTTAGCTAAGAGCAAGGTGACACTATTTCAATAAAGGCATATATTTTTAGAAATTAATAATAATTGAGCCAATCCCAACCCATAAACAGGGCTAGTGATACATGGAACATCAAGATAAGAACATTTTAGAATTTTGTTACAGAAAATATTTATTTACATCATGTTTTCATAATACTCTGATGTGTAACTAGAAAGCCTATTCTTTTTTAGTTGTTAATGATCATTTTATGTTATCATTTATAACTGGATCAAATGAGTTTGATCAAACACAAAGACCTAACATAACCACAAAGGATGGTCTGCAATTAAAACTTTAAAGGCAAGAAGACAGAAATCATATTAAGCATCTTCTCAGATCACAATGGCATAAAACTAGAAATCAACTACAATAAAAATATCAAATACCTGGAGGATGACTAGCATGCTATTAAACAATGACTGGGTTACTAAAGAGATCAAAGAAGAAATTAAAAGCATCATGGCAACAAGTGACAATGAAAACACAACAATCCAAAGACTATGGGACACAGTGAAAGCAGTCTTGAGAGGGAAGTTCATAGCTCTACAGGCCTATCTCAAAAACCAAGAAAAAATGGCAATAAATTATCTAAACATACAACTCAAGGAGTTAGAAAGAGAGTAACAAGAAAAGCCCAGCGTAAGCAGAAGAAAGGAAATAATAAAGATCAGAGCAGAGATAAACTACATAGAGACCAAAAAACAATACAAAAAATCAACAAAACCAAGAGCTGGTTCTTTGAGAGGATAAATAAGATTGATGAACCTCCAGCCAGGCTCACCAAGAAGCAAAGAGAGAGGACCCAAATAAACAAAATCAGAAATGAAAGACATGAAGTAACAACTGATCCCACAGAAATACAAACGATTATGAAAAAATACTATGAACAACTCTATTCCAACAAAATGGACAACCTAGAAGAAATGGACATATTCTTAGAAAAATAGAAGCTCCCAAAACTCAATCAGGAAGAATCAAAAAACCTAAATAGGCCAATAACTACCAAAGAAATTGAAGCAGCAATCAAAAATCTTCCAGCAAACAAAAGCCCTGGTCCAGATGGCTTTACAGGGGAGTTCTACCAAGCATTCAAAGAAGAACTAAAACCTCTCCTCCTCAGATTATTCCAAAAAATTCAAGAGGAAGGCACATGTCCAAGCTCTTTCTATGAAGCCAGCATTACCCTAATCCCAAAACCAGATAAAGACACCACCAAAAAAGAGAACTACAGGCCAATATCCTTGATGAACATAGATGCTAAAGTCCTCAACAAAATTCTAGCAAATCAGATTCAGCATTACATTAGAAAGATCATACACCATCACCAAGTGGGATTTATTCTGGGGATGCAAGGATGGTACAATATCTACAAATCAATAAATGTGATACATCACATAAACAAACTAAGAGACAAAAATCACATAATCATATCAATTGATGCAGAAAAAGCATTTGACAAAATCCAACCCCTTTCTTGATAAAAACTCTCAGCAAAGTGGGAATAGAAGGATCATACCTCAACATAATAAAAGCCTTATATGACAAACTTACAGCCAACATCATACTCAATGGGCAAAAACTAAACTCATTTCCCCTAAGAACAGGAACAAGACAGGGATGCCTGCTTTCACCACTCCTGTTCGATATAGTACTAGAAGTGCTAGCCATAGCGATCAGACAAGATGAAGAAATAAAAGGCATACAAATTGGAAAGAAGAAATAAAACTGTCTTTATTTGCAGATGACATGATACTGTACATAGAAAACCCCAAAGACTCCATCAAAAAACTACTGGACCTAATAAATGAAGTTGGCAATGTAGTAGGAAAAAAAATTAACACCCAGAAATCTATTGCCTTTTTATACACCAATAATGAACTCACAGAAAGAGAAATGAAAAAATAATCCCATTTACCATTGCACCAAAAAATAATACCTAGGAATAAATTTAACCAAGGAGGGAAGGAGGAAGGGAGGGAGGGGGAGTCAATTGGGGAAAAAGGAGACATATGTAAAACTTTAGACAATAAAAAATAATAATAATAATTTTTAAAAAATAAAAGCAGTTATGATGGGTAGTCAAGTCCTAGGCCAGTATCTTCCCTGATAATGGTCAATCTTTACCTTAACTGAGACTATTGTCTTTCTGCATCTCTGATAACATCTCATTGGAATGTCAAAGTAATGTGTCTTTTTTTTTTTTTCTGGATCCCCTCAAAACCCTGGCATGGCTCTGCAGAGACCACAAATCCTCTCATTGTTATTGAGTTAATTGTTGACTGTTAACTATCCTGTACCCACCCAACTAAAAAAAAGTATGTATCTATCATTTTACTTTGTATCCAATCCCAAATGTTTCCCCACTTTGCTTTATCCCACCTCCCTAATCTATCACCAATGGAGTTCATGTAATTCACATCTCCTCTTTTGATTATAATGTATAAAACAAGGTGAAAAATTGCCATTCTCCGGAGCATTATCTTAATTTGTTGAGATTCTGCTTCCCATCAATTGTCACCAGTTTGGCTCAAATAAATTCACAAAAATTCTTTACAGGTTTGAATGTATCTTATGTTAACATCCCTAAACTAATCTCTCTGCTTCTGTATCTGCCATGCCTAGTTCCTCTCCCAGTTTCCACTTAGGAGTCAGCATGAACTTTCTAAAAATGTGTAAATTAGATAAATTTTCTTCCCTGTATAAACCATCCAATGGTTTTTCTCTACATTTAGAATAAAATCCAATCTCCTTCCACAGATTGTCTCTCTGAGCTTATCAATTATTATGTTTTAACCACAAAGGTCTTTCCATTCCTACACTTTCATGCTTATCCCTGGTTCTTTGCATTCCGTGTTCTCTCTGCTGGGAGTGCTAGTAGAGTATTTACATGTTAGACTTTTTCTCAGCTCAAATATCACTTCCTCCATAATGAAGCAGGAATTTTAGAGGGATATAGGCAAGCTTAGGGATTTTTTAGAATTGGGGTCCATGAAAGCTTGGGGCTGCAGACTGGGAGAAGATACATTTCCATAACACAAGGAATCCAGGTGCAGTTACATTTTCATAAGACAAGGAGGCAGCAACAGGTATATTTCCATAAGACAAGGGAACTGGAAGTAGGCAGGAAAGGTCTTTATTCACAAAATAAAGAGAAGGAAGCCCTTCATTCAGTCGGAGGAGAAGAATGCCAAAAGGGAATAGGAAAACAATAAGGAAGGAGGGGGCGGAGGGGGGGAGGTACCTCACAAGTCATGTGAGGTTCGACCTTTGAGCCAAGGAGTTACTATAGTAACCAGTCTAGGGGAATAGTGACCAATCAGAGGGGATATCAAGGCACCAGGATCTGCAGCCTATATAAGCTGTGGGGAAACAGAACCCAGTGGGACCCTTTGCCCCTCCCCATGTGGGAGTCAGTTCTGTGGGACTTTTCCCCCTCCCTACATGGGAGTCTGTACTTGTTCTTCAATAAATCACCACCTTTGCTATACCACTTTCTGTCCGTGGATTCATTCTTTGATTCCGGCAGACAGAGAATCCAGGTTCCAGTCCAAAGATTCGGTATCAATAAGGCATTGCCAGACTACCTAACCTACAATCAACTCTAGATGCCTCAACTCAAGCAATTACCTAATACATTGTTTTATAGATTTTTCTTCATAGAATTTACTATAAAGTGATGTGAGCTTATTTACTCATTTGTTTGTTTATTGTCTTATTCCACCAGAATCTAAGTTCTTATGAACAAGTATCATGTCTATCTTATTTAGCTAGCACAATCTAGAACAGTATCATAAACACAGTACATGAGAAACAAATATTTGTTAAATGAATACACTGACTGCCTAGAGTGAACAAAAGAGGGATGTGAAACTCATTACAACTATTGTAAAGATGTTGTTGAGAACATTATTGTGTAATCTTGTTTTGAGAACTCTGCTATAAATTCTGAGAATAGTTTTATTCTATACTGGCAATTGTTTTTGTTTAAATCACATGCATTGACAGTAGTTCAATTGGCAAGATTTTTCTAGAACATTTAGAAGCATATAATGGTTCTACATTTTGCACCTTCCTCTCATTTTCTTTTCAGTCCTGTTTTCCTTTGTACGAATCCATATTTTCGTTCATAGTCTCACTTTGAATGTATGCTATCTTATTATATCTTATGAGACTTTTGTAAGCTATCTTAAATTCTTCCTGGAATTTACAGAAAACAGAATAACAACAAAAAGGTATTAATGTCCCAATAGTTAATATTCAGTTTACATAAATTAAATCTGTATTTGAATATAAAACTGTAGTAAGAATTTCTAAAATTTAATTAGAATATTTATCACAGTGCCTTGAACAAAGTAGGCACTCATAATGTTTATTTAAATTAACCAAGCCTGTATAATTAATAATTTAAATAGACATATATTCATCCTAAGCCTATATAGTATGTTGCATGATACCTGCAAAATAATTTGCTAAATGTCAATAGGAAATAATCACAAATTAGCTCTCTTTACCTCTTATTCTAATTTAAGCATAATAGCTGACAGAAAGATGAAACATAAAAGCAAATGCTTTTAATACTGAATACAGATTGCACTTGGAAATCCTAATCCCAGCACACTTGCCATTTGCAGGACTCTTTAAAAGATGCTTCTCTTTTTGAAAGCAAAGGAAACCATCAACAAAATGAAGACAACCCACTGAGGGAGAACATATTCACCAGTGACACATCTGACAAAGGCTTAATATCCAAAATTTATAAAGAACATATAAAACTTAACACCAAGATAACAATCCAATTTAAAGTGGACAAAGGACCTGACTAGACACTTCTCCAAAGAAGACATATGGATGGCCAATAGACATACGCAAAATTGCTAAATGTCACTAATCATCAGAGAGGTGCAAATTAAAGCCACAAGAAGATATCACCTCACACCTGTCAGAATGGCTATTATCAATAAACCAATAAGCACCAAGTGTCTAAACAATGTGGAGAAAAGGAAATTATCCAGCACTGTTGGTGGGAATGCAGATTGATGCAGCCACTGTGAAAAGCAGTATGGAGTTTCCTCAAAAAATAAAACATGGAAGTAGCTTATGACCCAGTGATTCCACTTCTGGGAATATATCAGAAGAAACCTGAAGCACTAGTTGAAAAGAATATATGCAGCCCTATGTTCATTGCAGCATTATGCACAATAACAAGATTTGGAAGCAGCCCAAGTGCCCATTAGTAGATGAGTGGATGAAAAAATTAGTGGTACATATATACAATAGAATACTACTCAGCTGTGAAAGTAAGGAAATCTTACTCTGCAACTACATGGATGGACCTGGAGAGTATTATGCTACATGGAATAAGAGAGTCAGAGAAAGACAAGTACCATATGATATCACTTATATGTGGAATCTAATGAACAAAGTAAACTAATAACCAAAATAGAAACAGACTCATCTAGAGAACAGGCTGACAGCTGTGTGAGGGGAGGGGTGTTTGGAAGCTGGGTGAAAAGATGAAGAGATTAAGCAAAAACAAGAAACAAAGATGCATCTCAATCAGTAGGTGTGCTAGAACTAAAAGACACACATAGCCACGGCTGTTTGATCTAGATTGGCTTTTGATCCAAAGGCAGTTTATCTAAACCACAGGTTGGCCCATTTTCTATAAAGTGGTCTCGTGGAAAAGCTCAGGCTAGTACTGATGACTAATTTTGTCAGTCAGATCCGAAGTCTGGATGATTTTGAATTTGAGACAAATAATATAAAGGAGAGGTGGTTTTAGCCAAAGAGCATAGAGAGAACCTGAGTGGGAGATTAGCCAAGGCCTCATAGTGAGAACACAGACGAAAGATTAGAAAGGTCTGGGACTGATATGTCAACCAGGTACCTGAACTATACGAACAATTTTCACCTAACAGTTTCTGAGCATTTCAGCTCCTTGAGATGAAGGAGCAACTTCTAGGTTTCTATGAGGGATTCCTAGATGGAAAGGATTTCTGTCTTTCTGACAAATTTCCATTTCTTGAGGTGACTCAAATGAGCCTCTGTTCTTTGCACCCGATTAGGTTAATTAAAATAAAGATATTCTATCCAATTGGCTTACACAGAATTAAATATATTACTTGGCTAAAATCTGGTAAAGGAATGTACATTAGAACTGCTCCTGTGGAGATATTCCCCCACCCTCCTATTAAAATTGCATGGATATGTGTATGTGGAAAAGAATAGACACTAAGACTTTAGAAGTTACCAAATCTAGATAGGAATTTATAAGGTAGATGATTATTCTTTTTTTCTGTTGAAATACTAAGCTTTTGGGGACAGTATTACTTTACTCATTCAGTAGCCTCTTGCATTGTTGTGAAAACAAACAACAACAAAACACAACAGCTATGTGCTAGTGAGAAAGCTTTTGCCTATATTGATTTTTTAAATTTTATTATTTTTTTTCATTTTTAAATATATTTTTATTGTTGATAGTATTACAGGTATCTCCCATTTTCCCCTTTCCCCTCCCCCTTCCCTGCCCCATCTCCCCCTTCCCCTCCGTTTTCACTGTTTTAAATCCTGTTTTTTCATAATTTATATCAATTAGTTCTTGCTGATAAGAAAAACAAATCTTCCCTCTCCTATATGACAATTTTTGAAGAGAACTGCAAAGTCCCCATAATTCCTTGTTCTCTAAGGTAAACAGCCCCATTTCCTCCATTAACCATTCCTCAAATAATATAGTTCCCTAATCCCTCATCATCCTGTTACACTCTAGTGGTTGCTTGCTGATTTATCTCTGAGTAAAGCCAAACAAAGTTGATATAATTGCATATTTTTCTATATCCATTTTAATAAGCTTTCAACCACGGTAATTTATTCTGTGAAAGGTAAAAATCCCAGTTTTTACATCTACATATTCCATCTATATATTCCATGGTGGGCATTATGCAGAAGTTGTTTGTAAAGAGGTTATATCAAGTTTAGAGGATAATAAACATTTCATTTTATAGTCATTACCTCTCCTGGATCTGTCTCTTTTACATCTTTATAATCTCTATGGGTTTTGCCACTTTACTCAAGAGAAAAATCAACAGTAGAGAGTAATCAATAAGAAAGCAACAAATTTGGTTCAAATAGACCAAGAAACACTGAGTTTTTGTAAAAGTATGGTTGCAGGAGACTTCCATATTTCCCATAGAGGATTTGGGAGCATATTAAACATTTTTCCTTGATTTTAATTTAGGCCATATTCCCATTAGAAATTCTACTTAATGAGGACATTTGTTAAAAGTACATAATGTTTATTCATTAGAAAAATTCTAATAGTAGTTTATTAGATTTTTCATGTTAACATTCCACACTTTTTGGAAATATGTTAAATAGATACTGTTACTAAAAGTTATATTATAATTGTCACAATTTAATTCTCTGTTTCAAACAGCAAAATTATTTTTATTATTCAATGAAGTGCTATAAATGTACAATTCATTTAGAAGTTATTTAGCATGCTGTGTGTACTTGGTTACTATGAAAATAATTTGTGCAAATTTTCTCAAAAGGAAATGACAATATAGTTTGATTTTTAGCTTAGTAACTAGGAGGATATTTCTTTATCCACTTTAGTATTGTAGTATAAGATGTACAAGCTAATGGTCTATCATATAATCAAAATATTGGGATATTTCTGAATATGCACATTTTGGGCACTTGAGAGAAATTATTTGAACACATGATACTATAGTCAATTTTTCATGTGAATATTTTGATGACATGGTAGGTAATAACATGCCTGGCTTCCTACTATTAGTCCTTCCTTATACTCAGCTCTAATAAACTCTACTCACACAACTCATATATGTTTATTTATAAATAATATACATTTACTACTTGTTATCATACTATAATAAATAGAGCAAACAAGAATAGAAAATGTAAAGAATAATGGTATAAATATGAAATGTTTTAAAATATTTTTTTTATTTTCATATACTAATTAGACAAGTTTTTTTGTCCTGTACTTGGTGAGAACATTGTGATTGAACAATGTAACTGACTATGTTATTTCTAATCAGATTAGCATTTAATTCACCCATCACTTGGCTTCAAAGAGCTCTTGTACTATTAAAAGTGCCACCTCTGTCATTTTCCTTCTGTTTACTTATGCTTGCATTGTTATTTCATTTTCAATAAGAGTTTCTTTGCAGAAACTTATTTTGGGAGAGCTAATTTAATTAAAACCCTACAGTATTATCTGTAAATCTATTTCACCAGGCACAGAAAGTAAACAAGGGCATGATGGCTGTTATAGTTGGGCCCATGAATCTGTATCCTATATAATAAAAGCCTAATATACAAATCAACCGAACAGTGGAACCACTGGCAGAACGACCAGTCGTTATAACGTGCACTGACCACCAGGGAGCAGATGCTCAAAGCAGGAGCTGCCCCTGGCCCCCAGGCCCCAGGCCGGCCAAGGTGGGTGCCAGCCAGGGCCCCACGATTGCCCCGCTGGTTGCCCCACAGATCAGCCCTGATTGCCGGTCAGGCCTAGGGACCCTACCTATGCTTGAATTTCGTGCACTGGGCCTCTAGTTTTTACATAAACTCCCAGATGATTCTTGATTTTCAAACCATACTTTGAGTTACTACTTTAGACTCGGGGATCAATCAAGACTTGAGCCTAATTTAAAAAATCTCAAGTGAAGTGCTTGGGTACCTTAGCATCACGGAAAATTTGCTTATTGTCCTGGACTGCTTTTACTATTCAATGATAATAAATGGACTTCCTTCATTTCCAGATGGAGCTAACCAACAACCCAATATTGCAGTCTAATATGCAACTCTTCTTTAGGTTCTTTTACCTTTATTCTAGACTAGAGGCCCGTTGCACGAAGAGATTCTTGCAATAGGCCTTTCTTCCCTTGGCTTCCAGCACTGGTTTTCCTCTGGCACCCAGGACCCAGGCCTTCACTCTGGCCAGAGTCTGCCATCTTTGCTGCAGACTCAGGCGAGAGTCTGCCATCTTCATCTTTGCTGCCGACTCCAAAGTCTGCAGTCTTCATCTTCACTGCGGCACTCTGCTCCTGTAAGATCCCTTCCCCCGTACCCCCCTCCCTTCCTTCTAATTTTCATATTCCCTCCTGATTGGCTGGTAGGCATAGCAAAGTGATGGTCAATTTGCATGTTTCTCTTTTATTAGTGTAGATAGCTGCATCCACCTATTTCCTACTTATTGTATTCTGTAACACTTGCACTTGCTGACTTTCATGCTTCCTGGACCCCCCTATTGAAGTAGAAAAGAGATCTAACATGACTTGGTGTCCAATGTGTGTGATACATGTTTTTTTCATAACTTACATTCATTATCTTAAGTAATTCTCTTATAATAAGGCTAAGAGGTAAACTACCTAAGATGTATGTGTTTTTATCCCTATCTTACAAAGGAATAAATAGGGTTAGAGAGCTTAAAAAACTTGATTAAGTTCACTCAGGCAGTAAGTAACAGAGCCAATGTTCCTGCTCTTTGCTCTTTCTAACCTGTCTTCCCTTTAGTCTTTCCTAGCTTGACAGTTTCAATGCCTAATTCAACACTGTTCAAATATTGAGATACTGTACCTATTTTTATATAGCCTCTTTCCTGATCCCTCAGAATAAATTAGAACAAATTATAACACTATCCTTCCTTTGAAACACTCCTGATTTTATGCTGTGTGTCTAAGATTTACTACAACCAGAATATGGGCTCCTAGACAACTCAGGAAATAGAATCCTGTCTTTTTGGCTTCTAATAAACTATGCAGAAGACCCATTCTCATTACCAAAGGAACACAGAACAGTCAGCAGACACACTGATTGGAAGCATGCTCAGGAAAAGAGTCAAGGGCATGGGAGAAGATTAATAATTCTCATTAGGCCCCAGAGGAGAGTGCAAGACCATGGATGGGTGAGAATTATCAGGAGCCAGTAATGAGGAATGGGCCCAGAAGCAGAATGCAGCACATGATGAAAGGTTGCAAAATATAATATGTACATAGTGCAAAGAAACCAAGAGCTTATTATTAGTGGTATTGACTATGTGACATGGGGATAGGCACATCATTTGAATAAAATAAAACTAGACCCTGCAAAAACATATACACACACAAACACATACACACACAGACACACACACACAGAGTTCACTACTGAAATAAAAGGACTCTGTAACACAATTCAAATAAGATAATCCAAATATTGGCTGCCTAGAGATCATAAAATATAATTTTTATCCTTTTTTTTGTTTTCATTTATATATGTTGTTATCCCCATGCTTTATCATCTATATATATAAAAGGTTAATATGCTACTAGTAACTGTCCCTCCAACCAGCCGATCGGTTGCTATGATGTGCACTGACCACCAGGGGGTAGACGCTCAATGCAGGAGCTGCTGTGACACACACTGGCCATTTACAGAGAAATGGCAGCGCACACCTGGCATCGACAAAGCAGCACTCAGCTCCCCCCAAGTGGGACACAGGCCCCACCACCACCCCAGAGTGACAGCCCACCAAAACGCAGCCAATGCTGCTGAGACCCCATGACACAAAATGTGGCCCACAGCCCGGCCCAGCCCGGAAACGGTCGCTGTGGGCACTGGGTAATGATATCATGTAGCAACGCCCAGCTTCCTCTCCCTAGTGACTAGCCTCCTTGCAGTTTCTTCAGCCCAAGAACACAGACTTGCTCTATAGCCAGGTACAAACATTTTACACTTTAACCAAATGTCTGTGAAGCCTTTTCCCATGCCTCATCTTATTTGATCCTCACAGAAGTCCTGGAGTAGGTAGATAGGAGACTTGGTAGAATCCTATTTTCTTTTCTTTAGCCAGAAAATGGAGATTTAGAAAGCTTAGAAACGTGACCGAACTGAAAAATAGAAAGAAATGGTGGACCTTGAAAATGACTTCAGGTTTTCTCACTGCACAGAATATAGTCAAACGCTGACTGTTGCAGATAAATATTTTACCCTTTGTTCTCCCTGCGTGATCTACAAAAATTATCTGCTTCATGTTGATATTCACTGCTGTGTTGCTGACAATTACCTGAAAGAGAAGTTGGAGTGCTTCACTGGGCTGGCAAAAGTTTAGCTAAATCAGAAAGCAGTTCTAATTAAGCAAGTTTATTCTATAACTATAAAAGGCTAAGTGTGACTTGCACATGTGTGATACATATAAAGCTCTCACTGGCACCTATCGCACGTGTGTGTTTCCATCTGTCATTGTCGATTGTTAATTTGGTTGACACTTCTATTATAGAGAAAGGGTGAATAGCAATATTAAAATATTTATTCTAATTAACTTCCTTTTAATATGCATGAATTTGTGCACCAGGCCACTAGTTTTCATAGGATATACAAGGTTAAAGTAACTTGCCTGAGCTGCTATCTGCCAGCCTTTCTTTCAGGCACGGCACTTCTATTATGTAATCAATGCTTACTACAACTCTATGATACTTGTATTCCCTTTTCTGCTTTCCCACTTCCACTGATGGAGAAATAGACTAAAATAGATTTCTTGACTTGCCCCAAGTCACACAAGCTGGCAAGTTCTGAAGGATCCTAGAGCACATCCTCTCTCAAATCATTTTTATTGCCTAATTACACTAGTGTATTATAAAGAAAACACCTATTTATAGTAATATATCTGAGAATTGGTCATCCAAATAAGCATACTTTTGAGAGTAAATATGCCCTGTATACTAATACCAAAACAACAGGAACAACCTAGGACTTGCAAACCAGGACATAAGATCATGACAGCAAATTATTCCAAGTTACTACAATTCCTGTCTTTTTTGCAATGTGTCTTTATTACTACTCACATCCATTTTTCTCTTCCCTTGAATCTAGACTGGATATTTTGACTTGTTTTGACAAAAAAAGGGGACAGAAATTATATGCTAGGACAGTGGTCGGCAAACTGCGGCTCGCAAGCCACATGCGGCTCTTTGGCCCCTTGAGTGTGGCACTTCCACAAAATACCATGGCCTGGGTGAGTCTATTTTGAAGAAGTGGCATTAGAAGAAGTTTAAGTTTAAAAAATTTGGCTCTCAAAAGAAATTTCAATCGTTGTACTGTTGATATTTGGCTCTGTTGACTAATGAGTTTGCTGCCCACTGTGCTAGGATTTTACTTTTCTCACCTTACCAGTATGTACATAGAAGATAGAAGATCTCTGGCATTTGTTTAGTTTCTTCACAATGAAACGGATGATATTTTTCAGTTCTCTTACCCTTTTCCTTATGCTTACAAGCATGGATACAGCCATCACAACTCGTTCAATGAAGGAAGAAAGTATTTTTTATCAGACTATCTCAATCTTTCCCTTGGCTGATTTCATTATTTTGTAAGTGGATGTCCAGTTTTCCCAACACCAAGTTTTGGAAGAGATTGTCCTTTCCCTGGTGTCTCGTCTAGGAACCCCTGTTTAAGATCATTTGGCCATATATGTGAGCCAGAAATGTGTCAATGTATTCTTTTCCCAGCCTGTATAACAGAAGCAGACAAAGAAAGAGGCTGGAAATATGGATGTCTTATAAAACATCCTAGAGAGTCTGCTGTGATCTCTATTACAATGTTAATTTCAGTACACAAGAAATAATAAACACTGGATACATGTTTTTTGTTTTTTTCCAATCAATGACAATGGAAAACTACTACTTTGTTTCCAAAGCAACACTATGAAGTAATCTGAGTAACATCAATGACATGGACAGTTCCAGAAAATTATCTGTTTAATAATAAAAAAAATGAAGACTAATGAAAACCAAAATTTATCATATATTTCCCCAATGAGCTCATGAGAGAAGCTGAGTAGAGAGAAAGTTTCATTAAATCAGAAAACTACATAAACCAATTATAAAAATAATGAAATAACAGTGCTAACGGCAGAACATTATTATATGGGTATTCATGAGCCAGGGGAAGCCAGGAAAAAATTAAACATCATGAATGAATTTTTTTAAATTGATTTTTCACAGAGAGAAAGGGAGAGAGATAGAGAGTTAGAAACATCGATCAGTTGCCTCCTGCACACCACCTACTGGGGATGTGCCTGCAACCTAGGTACATGCCCTTGACCGGAATCGAACCTGGGACCCTTCAGTCCAAAGGCAACACTCTATCCACTGAGCCAAACCAGTTTCGGCCATCATGAATGAATTTAAACTTAATTTTAAAAATCCAATGTCACCAAAACACTGGAATAAAAAGGTAAATCAGAGAATAGTGTAAAAAAAGAGAAAACAAACAACAACTTTCTACATTGGTAAATATAAGAACTAGAAGAGAAAAGGGCAGAGTGAATTCAATATTTGGGCTGAGACCCTAAATTGTTTAACCTCATGCTCTAATGGATAAAGGCAACAAAGTTGGCTAATGATCTAGATGCAATAAAATGTGAAGCCAAATAAAAAACACTACATGTTTGAAGACATTTCATGTTTAGAAAGTGATATGAAGGATAAGGCAATCAACTCTTGGAATTTCATTGTTAGTGAAATGTCCAAAGATGCAAAACAGTGGGGAAAATAATGAATATCCACCCTTTGAGACAATGCAGAGAAATAAAAAGAAGATATTTAATTTTGTATTTATTTTGATATTATTCACAGCCTAACTTGCTTTAAAACCAAGGTGATAAATTCAGGGCCAGACTTTAAGCCAAGATCAATACCATGACTTCCAACATTTCAAATATTTAGAGGAGAAACCAACACCCACAGGGACTAAGAATTTTTTAAAAAGGAAATAGTATCACATTGGATTAATGTAGGGTCATTTTTCCAGAAAGCTCTAAGCATTTGATGTTATACTAATGTGATTCAATATTCTTGAAACGCAGAACTTACAGATGACAGAACCGAGACAGATGACATTAAGTGACTAAATCACTGTCTTTAAGATCTCTAAAGGATAAACCAAATCACTTGAATGAGATAAATGGCTGGAAGGCTAAAAATATAATCAAGAGGATGGTGTTTAATTTTCTAAGGTGTTCAATTTTCCTCCCTAGCTATTTTTCACTAAATACAATAAAATAGCATAGCAGGAAATTCCAAAAAGTGGTTGCCAGGATCATTTTGTTAAATTGTTAGGCCAAACCTGGACTCAGAGGTAATGGTGCCTCCACGCATGTATTAAGACAGCCTTGGGCAGAAGATCAGGTATTGGCAGTGCACACACCACATAGTGTCACCCATGCCCTGAATCAAATTTCGGTTTCTTTTCATAATTGCATTCCTTACTGTACCAGTCTTCATATTTATAAGCACCATATTTTTAGATAAAACATTATAGCTGTAATAATGAAATTAAGTAAAAATGATGTTGTTGGTTTTTTTTTTCTTCAATGTGTCTTCCCATGTAGGGACCACCCTCTGGCCCTGCTGATATTTCCTGCAGATATTAAAGCTGTTTATTATGACTGTGTAGTCCTCTGAGTGAAAAATCACTTGAAAAACCAGACATCTAAACCCATTTTATTCAGGAATAAGAAACTGAATGACTGAAATTAGAAGTAACATTTTAAAGTTAATTTTTAAAGGTTCATTTGTTCTTGTTGTTATTATTGTGTTTCAGTCTGGTCTGCCCAACACCATAAAAATAAGTCTTATTTGTGATTTTACTCAGCTTAATTTGTACCTTTCCAGCACAGTCCACTTATAAGAGTGTAGAAACCTATGACTATAAAAATTTTACTATCTCATTACTATGTTATTTTGAAGAATGTGAATGCTAGATAGTCAACACTCAGTTCAAAATAGATATTCTTTTTCCCCTTTAATGGCAAACATTTTTAATAAACATATTTCACATAGAAAAGAACTATCTCAACATAAGGGACTGTGAAATTTTATAAAACATGAGGATACAGAAAAACAGAATTGAGTTTCCTGTGTTCATACAATAGTTCTCTGTTCAAAAATCTCATATTGTCTTTGTTCATATCGAAGTTACACATAAAAATGTTTAACCAAATAACCATTTAAAACGTATCTTGATTCTATTTTTTCCAAGAAACACTGACATCATTAAAGCAGTCTCTTCTTCATCTATAGAGATTACTACCCAGACTCCAAAATGACAACTGCCCTGCATCTAGAAGATAATTACTAATTTCGCTGCAATCACAAAAGAAAATCCAGTAGGCTTAAGCATCACCTCTTATTACTGCACAATCGAAAGATACCACCTCTAACAGCAGATTACAGGAAACGGGACATTTCTTTTCTCTTTTGTTGCTGAGTAGCTGAGTCAGGCCATGTGAGGTCAATGGTTGCTATGACAATGCATGAAATGAAGGAGATAATATGTTTCAATACTGAGAATCCGTTACCTATGATGATCCACTTTTTCCCTCATAGGATGCACATACTTACTTCAGAGGGACAAATGTGCATACTTTAACTACCAGATATCCATTTAATTTATATTAGTAAAATTGGGTGTCTATCATTTTTAGTTAAGAAGTAAAACATCAAACCATCTACTTGTATTATATGAGAAATTTTTCACCTACTTATGTTACTTTTTGATTAAAGGCAACATGGGTAAATAATATATCTTTATGTATTTTCTTTTTCCTGTCACAATGTGAAATAGGCATATATGTTAAAAAAGTAAATAAGTTTTCACTATGGCATATTGCAATAAACATTTTACTCTTCGATAGTTATAGGAAGCTGAAACATAGTGATATAAACTAGGGAATGTAAAAACCACACAAACTCAAACCCAAATTCCCAAGTGTTATAATTCAACCACACAATGTTGCTCTGGATTAAAATCAGTCACACACAGTATCTATGCACACAGAAATTTATTTTCAATCAATTTGTCAGAAACTATCTGTAGCAATTTTTTTTTTTTTACTTTTATGACTGCAAGTCATCAACTTTACCTGGAAGACAATTAATTCCAGTTCATTCATATGCTAGTTAAGTAGGTAGGATTGCAATAACATATGAACCCAGCACACTAGCACAATGCCTGATAGAAACTGGTTAAAACAAAAGAAGGTAAGAAGAATGCTAAAGTCTGAAATGCTATTTTTATTTTTTTTGCATCTCCTATTTCACAACATAAATTCCTCTTGTGGCCAACTGGAAAAAGGGATTCTGGGAAATTCAGTTCTCATGAACTAAGTTAACAATAGAATGATTCGGATCAAAAAGAAACTTCCCCTCATCAAGTTTTTTTTTTTTTTTTTCTCCCCCTCATCGAGTTTATAGTTACACTTGAGATGTCTTTAATGCTAATTTTAAGGGATTTTTAATGTAATTTTAAAATTTTCCAGCTTTATTAAGATACTAGAGGCCCAGTACACAAAATTTGTGCACTTGGGGAGGGGGTTCCCTCAGCCCTCGGGGATGTCTGACTGATGGTTTAGGCATGCTCCCCATGGGACATCCTTAGTGCTGCCACAGAGGCGAGAGGCTCCCGCCACCACCGCTGCGCTTGCCAACCAAGAGCCCGGCTTCTGGGCTTTTGACTGAGCAGCACTCCCCCTGTGGAAGCCCACTGACCACCAGGGGGCAGCTCCTGCATTGAGTGTCTGCCCCCTAGTGGTCAGTGTGCATCATAGTGACCGATTGTTCCACTGTTCGGTCGGTTTGCATATTAGCCTTTTATTATATAGGATAATTGACATATAATATTGTGTAAGTTTAAGGTATATAACATGATGATTCTATACATACATAGGGTTGGTTATCACCTCTATCACCTTATATAATTTCCGTTTATTTTTTTGTGGTTGAGAGCATTCAAAATTTTAAGTATTTGGAGTTGAAAACTAACATTTCATGGAAGTCTAGAAATACCTATACTCCATAGTGAAAATGGAAAGGCAAGTGGAAATATGTGTTTACCTTCCATCTCTCTCCAAACACTTTAAAATAACAGAAGATATACAAAATAAAAGTGCACATGTAAACAAATAACAATGCACAGGTGGAAGAAAATATTGAATACTTTATAGATAACATAAAGCATATGAAATTATGTCAACAGTGGATCCCATGTGTGATGATATTTACCACAAAACAATTAAAGACAGCATCACTTAAAAGCTGTTTTCCATTTGGCTAGGGTGGCTCAGTGGTTGAACATTGGCCCATGAACCAGGAGATCATGGTTTGATTCCCGATCAGGGCACATGCCTGGGTTGCAGGCTCGATCCCCAGTAGGAAGCATGCAGGAGACAGCTGATCAATGATTCTCTCTCACCATTGATGTTTCTCTCTCCTTCCCTCTCCCTTCCTCTCTAAAATAAATAAAAATATATTAGAAATATAAATTTTAAAAAAGTTATGTTTTCCTAAAAGAAACCTGGAATTATTCCTATCAGATGCAGCAGAGGCTAGAAGCCAGGGCTGTTGGTCAGTGAAATAACTGATTAAAAGTCTATGGAATAGCTGCAATTGTCCCCTACTCTCAAGGCTGCTGGCTCTGATGTTTTCCTTCCAGTGAAAAACACAAAAATAATTTCTGAACAAAGTAGTAAATATGCGGGTTGGATATTCCAAAGGCTAATTTTGGAACCAAACTGAAGTGAAGGATGTCTAAAACTAAGAGTGCAAACTTACCTCATAGCCCTCAAAAAAGACAATGTGAGTACATATTCCCAACCTGTTCTTTCACAGAAGCTCAAAATTCTATCATAACCTAAATTTGTTGCTAGGAAAACAGGGAATTTTCATGGGTAATCTGAAAACATTGAATAAAAATATACCACTTTATCAAGAACCATATACAATGAACAAATGAATAAGATTTTCCATGAGACATTTATAGAAAGGAGTAACATGAAAGGAAGACACCAGAGTGAAAAAATCACCAAGGTTTACCTTTAAGGCAAGAGGAAATATATATAGGAAACAAACAAATTTTTACATAATTAAAATTAGTATTCTCAGAAAGATAATGTAAGACAAGAACTGTCTGCTATGAAAGAGAAGCATATTTCTTAGAAGTTAAAAACATGATTTCAAAAAAAGTACCCTAATATATAAAGAGCCAGGGTCCGTAACATCCAAAACAATCGAACGGATGACTGAACTCCAGGCTGTGCGCATAGCAGGCTCAGGTGGGCAGGGACTGGCTAGCGGGCTGAACTGCTGACCTCTGGGTTCCTCCTGGGTCACAGGCGCTGCGGCGACCCAGCACTGATTGCCGCCGCTGCGGGTGCCGCAGTGACCCAGCACTAACTGCTGCCACCAAGGTGGGTGTGATGAGATTGGTTGGGGGGCTCCGTCATCACCCCACGATCGCCCCATAGAGGGAGGCCCAGGCTACCCGGCCGGTGGCGGTGGACAGGGCCTCCCTCTGTGGGGCGATCAATTGCGGGGCTCCCGGACTACAAGAGGGTGCAGGCCAGGCTGAAGGATCCCCCTCCCCTCAACCCAAGTGCACAAATTTCATGTACCGGGCCTCTAGTAATAAATAAAAGTATAAGTAGTAAAATAATTTAAGTTGAAGACAAAACGACAACAAAAGCCTAAGAGATATTCCCAGAATTTCACACAAAACCATGAAGATATGAATGTTTTAAACATGGATAAGAAGCATGGAAGGTAGATTCAGGGGAAAAAAAAAATCACTGTCAATAAAATAAAAAAAACCTCTCAAAGGAAAAAGTCCTTGCCTCCATTAAGTCTATCCTACACCATTTCCTGCCACAAGATTATTGATAGAAGTATACATTTCTGTCAGAGATAAATTGCCTCCTTCCTCACAAATACCTTCAAGATGTGGTCTGATCCCTCTCATCCAGAAAAGTCAATCACATTAAGTAATAGTACATTTTCCTAAATCTAGCATATTAGAGAATTTTAATCCATTCATATTTATTGTAATCACTACTATATTTGGTTTTATTTTGGCATAATATTAGTGAGCTAAATGCTAGTATATGAAATAGACACAAAAAACATATTAAATGACATAAATGTAATAGAAGTTTATTTTTCTAGGTAATAGTCTAGAATAATTCTAACGTAGCAAGAAGCAGAGGGGGCTGCTCCATGTAATTATTGAAGGACTCACAGTAATAAAGGATTTGCCATCCTCAATTAATCAAGTTCAAGTTTGTCACAGTCATTTCCATCTAGTTTGAGGAAACAAAAAGGTGTGAAGGATCCCACATGAAGGAATTTTTGGGACCAGTTCTGAAAGTGAGCCATACCACTTTTTCTTATGCTTTACTGTCTAGAAGTCAAGTGACTACACCAAACTGCACAGAAAGATGGAAAATGTGGTCCAGTGATGTGCCCAAAATGACAAGAAAGACTAGGGTTTTGGTGAGATTCTAGTACAGCCACATTGTTTTTCAATGTTTACATATCCCCCCCACCTTAATTATTGCCTTTATTAATCATATATTGTTTTTTTGTCTGCTGCTACATTGGATATTTTAGTTTTTATTTATATTCTACTAATGTTTATATTCAAATTTATAGCTAACATTTGAAAACATAGTTTCGTATTAATGTAAAAAATGGCTATTTAGTCCCTTCTTCATTAGACACAAAACCACAAGCACACTTTTACTTATTTTCTCCTTCCACCAGCCCTCCATTCTTCTTAGTTTTCTTTTAACTTACTGATTTTTTAAAACTTGTATTATTGCCTATGAATTACTCTGTTCTTGAATTCTTGCCTAACAATTGAGCTTAATTTCATCGCCTCTCTATTTGCTATTGTTTTGATAGCAAATAGAGAGGCTGTGAAAAAAAATTTTTTTTTTCTCAATCTATCACTCGCAATTTCTCTTGGTGGAGTACATTTATGAGTAATTAAATTTTCAGAGAAACTAGTGGATGATAAACTTCTAGATACTTATACTTTCAAAAATGTCTTATGTTTTTCTCACATGTGGAGTAAAATATTTTGACTGTCTTTGATTGTTCCTAACGTCCAGATCCTTTCCATGAAAAGGGGTATCAGAGCAGTCACAGGAGCAAAACATCAGCAGAAACGACAGGGGGCTCCCCAGTCATTGGAGCAGCACCATGACAATGACATCTAAGGACTTTACATGGGACATCCACGAGTTTAGCCAGAGATAAACAGTCAGGGATCACTGGAGGAACTTTGACAGGGGCTAATACCTCTTATATAACGCAGTAATAGGGTTCACGTCTTACTTTATTCCATTTAGAAAGGATGTGTAATTTTATGTTTTAAATCACAAACTACTGAGAAGCATAAAACATATATGAAATAATAATAATAAGCAAAATAATGACTTTATAATTTTTGAGCACCTTTATATAGAATACTGACAGACATACAGAGATTATCTTGTTCAAAGTCACATAGCTAATAAATGGGATTCAACACTAGCTCTGCTCTGCCTAACCTGTAATTCCATGTTCTTTCCTATAAACCACTTGTCTTATTGTAACTCTAAGATTCTGTTTTGATTTTATCTCTTTCAAATCAGGTTCTGGCTGCTATATAAGTGCATTGTCCAATATGCTATTGACATATTCAGTACTAGATATGCAACTGTGATTGGGCTGTGCATGTGAAATATACAAAGGACAGTCCAAAAAAATAAAGTAAGATATCTCATAATTGCATGATTACCTGTTAAAATGCTAATATTTCAGATATATTTGAACAAATAAAATATGTAATTATAATTAATTGTACTAATTTATTTTTTAATGTAGTTGCTATAAAATTTAAAATTACATATGTGGCTTACATTGCTTGTCAGTGTTGCTCTGTATAAAGAGCAACATTTTTAAAAATATGAATTAACTATAGGATAACTCAATTGACCAAGAAGCCAGGTAACTTCATGATAATCCATTTATTCATTAATACTCTTAATATTTATCAAGTGCCCCTTTGTGGCTAAGCCTGGGTTTAGGCATTGAAAGTAAATCAGGTGAGAAAAACAGAAAAATGTCCCTGACCTCAAAGAAGTTACATTCAGGCTGAGTTCTGCCAACTGGTTTTGACATCTCTTTCTTGTGTGCTGTGTAATATGATCCAGTGTCATCTCTTTTATGCCTCCTAACATTAAGCATTCTAAAGCTTAAAGTCACTAATCAATTTAGATTAGAAAATAGGTAAAATAGATACATGGGATGGGGCCAAGAATGTTTAAAGAACCCAGTAATTTGTCTTAATTTGCAAAACGACAGTTGCTAAGAACCTGGTCCTTTTAATGGTGTAGTAAACCAGTTGCTTTATCAGGACTTTGCTGTTTAGTAAAGATCATTATTTCTGACTAAATGATTAGTAAACAACATTTTATATATGTCTCAGTGTTAAAACCCTTTGAGATACTTAATTATTGCTTACTAGCTAGAGATTAGAGAAGTCATTGAACCAAAATGAAGGCATATAATCCTATAAACAAGTATTTGATAAATTATCTCAAAACTATAATAATGTGAACAGGCTTCTAGCTTTTTCTTTTTCTTCTTTTTATTTAAAGCAGTACATACTGGACACTGTACTAGTGTGCTTGTTTTCATGTTACTCAAACTATCCCACTTTGATGAGAAAACTGGCAGTCTCAAAATTAAATGTACTGCTCTAGTTTCACACAATCATAAGCACATATTTACAATTCAAAAAATACATTTTTGTGATCAGCTTTTTTATATAATGACTTTTATAATAGCAAGAAACTAGCAAATAACAAAAAAAGCAACACACAAAAAACTACATTACAGATCTATAGATGATCCCCCAATAAAGTCAACTGCTTTTGAGAGAGCCCTCACTTCACTTTCTAAAATAGATTCCAGCAAGCAGAAAAATGGCACCCATTTGAACTTCAATCATTTCTTTTCTATAGTTTTGGCTATATTTTTATGTGGGAAATGTCTAAAAGACTAGAAGGGAGAAGAGAAAGTTAAGCCCAATTATCTAGAGAGTAATTATTTATTGACTGTCTTTCCATTTCTGTATTTTCTCATTCAGTGCATCTAGCTCCTTTACCAAAATAACTATTAATTCCTCTTATATTGCATAAATTAATTTGTCTAAATTAATTTATTTGTCTGCTCCTTTTGTGATAGGCAAATTACTGGTTCTCATATTTTGAGAAATACTTGTTTGAATCCTCTCTTACTGGCCCTTCTTCCTCTGCACCCTCCCTCATCTCTATTTACATTTTGGCATTTGTGAACAGTTTTATTTCCACGGAGACAGCCAAGTTGGGGTTTTACATTTAAGTGGATAGTTGTCAACATTGTTTTGCAACAAAATAAATAAAAGCCTCTCATGTTTAGCCTAGGCCGTACCACCATACACATGCACAAATGACACAAAAGCTGAACAAAGCAAAAAGAAAAATAAACAACTGCTCAAAACTATCATGGGTTTTCCCAGTACCCCTTATTTTTGCACAGTTATTCTCAGACAGGAAATACAAAATCCAGAACCTGAGCCTTGCATGCAGAATTAGCAACCGATTATAATTCTAGGCTTCTAGGCTTCAGATCACTAGGCATCCTGTCACCAGCCACCTGCCTGGGTTGAGAAGGCCCTGGCAGGTTGCTTCCTTGCTGTGAATGAGTCGGGATTTATGTGACCTTCACAAAATCAGACAAGGAGCCTACACATCAGATAAAATGTCTAGTGAAATTAACCCATTGTTCAATAGGCTTGGAAAAAATGTCCACAGACTCTTAACCAACTGGAGGCATTACCTTTATTGCTCCTTCTCAGTTGCATCTTTCCCTCCTTTAAATGAATGTCTAAAATGCCTTCACTTGATCTTAGCCAGAAGGCTGAGAAGCAATCAAAATGTCTTTAAACCAGGTTCCAATATGTAACTCTCCCCCACAAAAGGCAAAACACAAATACACACAGCATCTTCAGTTGTGGTCTCTATACAACTAGAGCACAGAAATGTCCTTCTCTAAGACATATATGGATTAGGATGATAGATTTTATGACTATTAAAAAATTCAATCAGGCAGTAATATTTATATTCTGACTGTGTATAAGGTCTACATCAAGCATGTCAAACCCGCAGCCTGCGAGCTGCATGCCTCGTTTCTTTGGCCTGTGTTAGCCTTCGAGTTTGACATGGTCTACATAGTTAAATGTGATAAATGTGTGTACAATGCAGGAAAACGCAGGACAGGAGATATTAAGGGACCATTTCCTGGAGGTAACTGTGACATCGTCAGGGTAGGTGTGACAACTAGGAGAATCATGTGCTTCTGACTCACTTCTGCCATCTATCCATGTGAATGTTCCCTCTTCTACCTCAATAACTTGCTGTTTATTTATTCAGAGAGGATTTCAGGAGATCCTCAGAATCATCAACTAACAGAAAAGCGTACTGGCATCCCTCAGAGAACTAGGAGGATGGTGAGAACTGTTACTATGCCCTTTAACCACAGAAGGTGGTTCATCAAGATCAAGGATCAGAAAGTAAAGGCGAGTCCTGGTTGGTGTGGCCGAGTTGGTTGAGCGTCGGCCTGTGCAACAAAAGGTCTCTGGTTCGATTCCTGGTGAGGGCACGTACCCAAATTGCGGGTTCAGTTCCCCAGGAGGCAACGGATTGATGTTTCTCTCTCTCTCACCCCACTTCTCTAAAATCAATAAAAACATAATTTTTTTTTAAATATAAAAAGTAGTGCTTAAAAAGAGTAAAGGTGAGCTGTGAGGCTGGCACTGAGCTTTCTGTTCGATGATAGAATGACTGCGGCTGTCCAGGGTGCTTTGGAAACTTCACATGGAGGGGAAAACACAGCCATTGTTCCAGCTGTCACACTTGAAAAGAAGCACAAAGGTATGTTTCTGCCTGCCTGTGTTTATGGATGCATCGCTCAGAGAAGCCTCAATCCTCTTTTAAATCTTAAATTAAAAAAAAAAAAAAGCCTCCTGTCGCTTTGGATCAGGAAACAGTAAAGTGTAACATTTGCAAAAGTGGCCCCAAGGACACAGATAGTGCTGAAAATCCTTGAAAATAAGATGAACTACCAATTATCATTATTCATTTGGCTCCCACTGAAGACTAATAGCTAAGTAGTTTTCCATACATCACATTACCCAAGGTGCAAGGCATACAATATAACATGTTAGCAATGTAGTAACTAAAATGTTATTTCCACAACAACTTTTCTTCTAAGTTTGAAAAATGAACATGCATTAAAAGTAAGAGAACAGTATTTTTTCACGATATGTTGCTATAATTTAAGACAAATGTTGCCTGAATGCAGGAAAGGAAAAGATATATACTTCTTATAAAAAAGATAGATTGAGGTACATACACACATTCCTTTACAAAACAATACTTATAATCTTTGAGGTAAAAGTAATGTCGTAATTCCAATTAGGTTAGGTGTAAAGCACATTTGACCAGTGAGAAATCAAATCTTCTATGTCAAATTCATTGATTAGGGAATAGTATCTGGGGTGGGGGTGTCTCTGAAGAATAAGAAATAAATAAAACTGTTTTGTTAAACCAAAACTGGAGGATAGAGAACCTCTAGGTGCTACAGTGAGGCTGGCCAAATGGGTCATTCAAGTGTCTGTACTAAATTTTGTCATTAGCCTAGTACAGTGGTCGGCAAACTCATTAGTCAACAGAGCCAAATATCAACAGTACAACGATTGAAATTTCTTTGGAGAGCCAAATTTTTTAAACTTAAACTTCTTCTAACGCCACTTCTTCAAAATAGACTCTGCTAGCACCGAACCTCAGTGAGGCTGCTAACCCAGGAGCAGGGGCAATTGCTAGGCAGTAAATTGTGAATCGCCTGTGACAGACGGTATCACTGTTGCCAACTGTGCTGCTCTCGCCCTGCATTAGGGTTATTCCTCCGGTTCTTTGTCTCGCGAATGGTAAAGCTTTCACTAGACAGACCGAACGTTCATCCCATGGACTTGTCATTTATGTCCATTTCTGAGAGGCTTTTTAAAAGTTGTGTGCTTTGACTTGCTTTTTAAAAATTGTCTCTTTGACCAAGATCCACCATGAGAAAAGGAAATACCAACATCAAGATCATTAGAAAGAAAGTATCTGTTACTGTAAGTGAAAAAGATTGGGGGAGGCAGTGTCCCAGCCAGGTGGCTCTGTTGGTTGGAGCATTGTTCTGTACACCAAAAAGGTTGTGGGTTCAATTCCTGGTCAGGGCATGTAACTAGATTGCTGGTTCAGTCCCTAATCTGGCAGCACATAGAAAACAACCCAACTATGTTTCTCTCTCTCTCTATCTCTCTCCTCTCTCTCTCTCTCTCTCTCTATTTCTCTCTCTCTCTACCTACCTCCCTCCCTCCCTCCCCCTCCTCCACCTCTCTCTCCCTAAAATCAATAAACTCATCCTTGGGTGAGGATTAAAAAAAAAGATTGGGGGTATTTGTTAACAAAACAAAAGTTGACTAATACACAGTCTAATCATTTATTCATCTATCTAACAATTCCAGTATACTTACTCTATGATTTACTGGATTACACATTGGGAATATGAAAGCATGGTAGTTAGACAATCATATTTTACAAAGTGTGCCTCCCAATGTTTTCAGTACCCATCTGGCACCATATGTAGTTATTACAATATTATTGACCATGTTCCCTGTGCTGTACTTTACAACCCCATGACTGTTTTGTAACTACTAATCTGTATGTCTCAATCCCTTCACCTTCCATTCCTAAATTCATACAGCTTAAGTTCTCTTCTAACTCCCCTCCTTCCTCTTACGTATGACATACCTATCTTGAAAGGTTCAACCCTGAGGTGAACCACCACTGGGCTCACCAATCTGTGTATAGTTTCTCTGCCTTCCTATTGGTCAAATTATAAAAAAATAAAACAAAATAAGGCAGAATTTTCTTCAAGAACACTCCCTCAGCCAGCGATGACCACGGTAAGTATAATTCTAAGATGTCCCCTACTATGATCTCTGTCCCCTGGTGTTACTCCTGTAATTAAGTTATGTTACTTCATTTAATGGCGAAAGGAATTTTTCAGATGTAATTCAGGCTAAATAGTTGACCTTGAAATAGGGCGATATCTGGCCTAATCTAATCACAAGATTCCTTTAAAATCAGACAGTTTTCTCAGGACTGACAGAGGAAGAGGAAGTCAGAGATTGGGGCACAGGGGAGATTTAAAACTGGCTTGCTATTTCAAGCTACTATATTTGTGGTAATTTGTTACACAGCAATAGAAAACAAATACAATGACCCGATCTAGAGTTAATACTGTAGGCTGCCTTGGTCAAGCCAATATTCAGTACCAACCATCAGAATAAGCAGAGTAGGTGGCCATCTATAAGTCAGCCACCGATTCAGTGTGATTTTGGAGACACTTGAATGGCTGGTCTGACCCCAAAGCTTTTTCGTTTGTGCACCAGTGCTTGAAATCCCTTGAATTCTGAGCAAAGCCTTTCATTATAAAGTAAAGCTTAAAATGGAAATCTCCTTCAGAAAGGCATTGAAATGACTTACATTTATTCGTACCAGACACTACAGGGAGCCCACACTGATAGCAGAGGCTCTGCTGAGAGCAAGCTTTGACCAGAGGACATGTAGGAAATCTGCTAGCACAGAGCACCTAGTAAAGTATGGAGAAGGGTGACAGAAGATGAAGGGAAGGGAAGGAAAACAGCAGAAAGGCAACTGACTCTTTACAAGTCGTTGCACATGCACCCCAAACTCTGAACTACACTGAAATTAAACAAGTTCATAAAGTGAAACCTTTCTTAATTTTCAATGTATTTTCTTTTCATTTGGAGGCCAATTCTGATGTTTACACATTGAATGTGCATCCTCTCACTCTCTTACCCAACCCCAGGCAATAGATTGTGATTGAACTAAACAAATAACAAACCTATTTTCCCTTCCCCTTTATCTAGGGGTGGTCATGCGTTCTAGGTCTGAGTGAGCAATGAGCCTGCTGGTGAGAAGGGCTTCTAAGAGGAAGACCTGGCTGGCATAGTCCCTTCTCTTCTCCTTGAATATGATGTTAGTTCAAGCTTCAGCAGCGTTATGGTCTGAACTGTGTTCCCCCCCAAATATGCACGTTGAAGTCTTAGCCCCCATAACCTCAGCATGTGACTATATTTGGAGACAGAGTCTTTGAAGAGGTAATAAGGGTAAAATGAG